>NW_024100520.1:600000-1097467 GCF_016545835.1 Crotalus tigris | reverse complement strand
TTTTATAAGGATCAGACAATGTTTGATCAAGTGTTGTTGACTTCTGATGAAAAACTGATTAAGAAATTGTATAACTTTTTATTGAATTTGAAAATGGAAGATGAACAAGTGAAAGAAACAATGATAATATGGGCAAAAATTTTTGGATACAACATAAAATTAGAGAAATGGCAAAAATCTTTGCGAAAAAAACTATAAATTGACAATGGCAACTTGGTATAAAGAAAACTTACATAAAATGTTTTACAGATGGCATCTACCACCTGTCAGATTAGCAAAAATGTTTAAAAATATGTCTAGTAAATGTTGGAAATGTAATCAAAATCCTGATACATATTATCACCTGTGGTGGATGTGTGTTAAAACAAAAAAAAATTGAACAAAAATACATACTTGGATAGAAAAGATGTTAGGGAAACACGTAGAATTTAAACTTCAACTTTTTAAATTAGGTATAATTCCAGAAAAATTTGATAAACAAAGTGTATATTTAACATTACATGTATTAACAGCAGTGAGGATTGTATTTGCACAACACTGGAAAAATGAAAAAATACTATTGGATGAAGAGATAATCAAGAAAATACTGGACCGTGCTGAAATGAATGGACTTACATTGTCCACAGTTTGAAAGAATTTTTTTTATAAAATGATGTAACATTGGTATTTGACTCCAGATAGACTGGTGAAAATTATAGAGGGACTTCCAATAAGTGCTGGAAATGCAGTCAAACTCCAGGTACATTTCACCATATGTGGTAGTCTTGTAAATATGCTAAATCATATTGGGTAAATGTAATAATGACAATTATAAATTATTTTAAATATAAACGCTAATGAAACCTGAAATCTTTTTTTCTAGATATTATGGACAAATCGATAGATTTGTTTGGGATGTTATTAATTTATATGGTAACTGCTTGTGAGGATTGTTTATGCTAAGCATTGGAAGGAAAGGAGGACACTGACTATTGAAGAATGGATTTTAAAATTGACTGAACTGGCAGAAATTAACTGCATTGATTAGAGACAATGGATTATCCATTAGACAATGGATTAGAGACTAGAAGCTGTTTATGGACTTTCTGTGTTTAAACACAATAACTGATAGTTAACAGAGAGCTTTGAAAATTAGTTTTACCTATGGTATTATCTGTTGACTGCTTTTTATATATATACCGTGTTTTCCAGAAAATAAGTCCGGAACTTTTTCTTTTGCCTCCAAAAGAGGCACAAGGTCTTATTTTCAGGGGATGTCTTACTCACCTCCGGCACTGACAGCGCCGCCCAGCTAAAGTGGAATAAAGTAGAATAACGTAGAATAAAATGAAGAATAAAGTAGAATAATAATAATGATGATGAAAAAAATCATTATTCAAGTAAAATGATGTGTCTGCATAATTCCTGGAAGAAAGCTGTGTTAGCAAAAGCTGTGTTAACAATACGTGACTGACCTAATGCACATTGAGAAACATTGTATAAAGTAAAACTCTCTTCATTGTATGCCTGTGAGAAACTAACTGAATGATATACAATGTAGATTCCATGTGTGCTCCTTTGTTCCTGAGAAAGGGAAAGCTATAAAACTGTAGTTTGGACCCGCCCCCTTTGTTCAGAATTTGCTGTTGTTAATCGCTTCTGAACCTTGAGCAAATAAACCTCTCTGTTACACCCTCTGGAATTCGTAAAAGTCTTTTGTTTTCCACAAGACAACCGGTCCTTCTGGGGTCGAAGAAGCAGCTTCATACTGCAGCTGCATTCCGGCCTGCATTTTGCAGTCAGGCCTTTCCAGAAGGCCTATGCAACCAAGTACTGAGCTATGGATTCAATCTATGGCTTGGTCCTCAGCTGCAGAGGTCTTGCAGAACCGAGCTATGGGTTGAATCCATAGCTCGGTTCTTGGCTACACAGGCCTTCCTGAGAAATGCAGGCCTGGCTACAGAAGATGTGGGCAGACGAGGAGAGGCCTGACTGCAAAGTAAGCGGGTGTAGGGCGCATGGGACAGCTCCACACCCACACCCTAGCTTGATTTTTAGGTGTGTGCCTCACCTCAAAACTAGGACTTATTTTGGGGGTAGGGGTTATATTAGGCCTACCCCCAAAAATAAAGCTAGGGCTTATTTTTGGGATAGGCCTTACTTTCGGGGAAACATAGTATATGTAGCAGATGCTGGGTTGATTGAACTGATAGATAGATTTCCACATCAATGATATCTTTTTATGTAACAGAATTTTTATTAAATATAGTTGGGAAAGTTTATAATTAATGATCGTCCTGTTATATAAGGGGAGGAGAACATATCAGATATTTCTGATATATTTTTCAGCAGTGTGAATGATAGATACATATGTTATTTGCTTTTTTTTCCTCTTAGTACTTTTTTTTTAATTGTCTGGTGGTTGTTTGTTCTTCTTCTTTCCTTTATTTTGTATTTTAATTTTGGAAATAAAATAAAAATTCGTAAAAAAAAAGAAGCTCAAACAAATCAATTTTTGTCCCCCAATCCCCATGTTTTGTACTGGATATGCAACATCTCATTGTTCCTGGAGACAACACTATTCAATTTATATTTGCTGTCTCTTGCTTTTAGATGCTTGTAGTTCTCATCTTCCTATCTTTCTTTACATGGAAAATATAATATTTCTGGTCCTTTTCTCTAGAACAGAAAGTAGATGAAAGATGTTTGATCATAAAGTTATCTAAAACAAAATACTGAGACATAATTCCCTTACATTGTGGTAATAAGAAAAAAAAGAAAAATATTTAGTTTTTATTATCACTATACTTTTGATATCTTGACTCTAAGATTTAATAAACATTTATTTATTTAAATAATATTTCTTGACATTTCTCCAAATTTATTCTAGAAACATTTGCCATGACAAATAAAACCTAATATGATTTGTCTTCCAGGTCTTTCTGCAGACTAATAAAATTTTAGGTCTACAATGGCACTGTTTGCATGGATACATATTTTATCCATGGGAATATGATAATGAAAATGATACCGAGCCATCAATTCATTGTCAACTTGTAACAACCATATAGATGGATTTTCTTCATGATGATCTATCCATAATCTGCTTGGTCAAGTCTTCCAAAGCTGCATTCATCATCACTGTAACTGAGTGCATCCACTTTGTTCTTGGTTATCCTTTTCTTTCCTTTCACTTTTCCAACATTAGGGATTTTTCTAGAAAGCTAGGTTTTTGCATAGTGTGTCCAAAAGAGAATAATTTGAGCCTCATATCTGTGCCTCAAGTCAGAACCCTATATTGATGTTTGATGATCTATTTATATTCTTGGCTGTCCGTGGTATTCTCAGATGTAATCTCCAACACAAAAATACTCTTCTGATCCTGCTTCTTCAAAGTGCAACTTTTGCTTCCATACAGTATCACACAGACTATCATAGCTAGCATGATCCTCATTTTTGTAGATATAGTATAGACACATTACAGCATTTGAAGGCCTTTTGCAAGGCCCTCATGGCTGTCTTACAAAATAATAGTCTGTGACGTATTATTAAACTGCTTATTAATTTACTCTTGATGGTTGATTGTAAATGACAGAAGCTGTCTGCCGCTTTGATATCTTCACCAGAAATTCTAAGGCTGATTATATAGCTTTTGATATTAGTTTGATTTTCTTTACATTTAACTTAATCTCATTTTTCAATGCACTGCTTGACTTTTATTACTAGTGTTTGTGGATTCTTTGTACTTTCAGCTATTAGAGTTGGGTCAAGACATAGAACACAGAATAACAAGGTTAGAAGAGTCTTCTAGTCCAATCCCCTGCTTGAGCACTGAACAGGAGACCCTATACTATTTTAGAGAAATGGATGTCCAACTGTCTCCAAGTCGATGGCAGGGTAGTGTGATTCCTGCACATCTTAAATAACTGATTAGCAAAAAGTTAATCTACCATATTTCCTCTGCTTGGCTGGTTGGTCTGCAGTATACACCTATGGCAATGTCATTTTTTTTCTTTTATATTAATTCAAATGGTTTCTGGGTTTTGTTTTGTTTTTTTGCATTTCTGTAGAGGTATATTTATTTCTTACATATAATGCAGCTGCACTTCCTCTTTTTTAATATTTACCCAAATGTTTTCAAGAAGGCTTTCCTCCCTAATATTGTGCATTTCTGTGGAGTATAATAATTCCTTAAAATAAAATGAGACCCAGTCTTATTTTGGGAGAAACACGGTAGAAATTCCCTTGGACAAACATTTCTGCATATACTGGCATTAGACTATTGATTTTCATAGAACACTCAACGTCTGCAAGTAAACATTAAAATGTATTGAAAAAAATTAAAAATTACAGAACTTCTCCTTTTTACGAAGATCAGGTTTTGAAGCAGGCTAGTTTCAAAAATACCAGTATTTATTTCTTTGCAATATGACAGATTAATTATCTCTATAAAGTTTTTTCTGTTTGCAAATTGTATTTCATTTTACTGAAAAATTAAAATTACAATGATTTGTGGATTTTTCACATCATTCAACGTTTAAATTGTCATTTATCTTAACTTAAGCTGTCTGTGTGTGCGTGCACACATCTATAAGGTGAACATTTATGCACACATACAGCATATGTACAGTTTATGAGAAGTTAAACTTAAAGAAATATAAACATAATCTGACAGTTCTTCAATATTAATTAAATTTCAAGTATCAGAGATTTCATGCCAAAGCTGGAAACTTTCATTATGGCAGTCCTTTTAGTTGTTTAGACTGAATAAAATAATCTTAACTGAAGATTTAAACATTTAAGAGTTTACTGTCAACCTCCAGCTGAAAAGCCCAACCAAGCAAAACATCAGAGCCATTGTAAACTTCTAATGTAACTTTTATTGAGCAGAATCAAACCAGCAGGGTCAAAGGAAAGCTAGTTCTAAGGAAATGGCAGGAAGCCATTAAAAGAACAAAACTTCTTCCATCCCTCTCTAAGAGTACAGGTCACATTGTGCAATATATCTTCTAGTATTTATTATGAGAACAAACTTTAATTCGTCAAAATAATTCTTTGGTAACCCTCCCACTGGATTAAGTATTGTAACTTCCCCTTGTGGATTCTAGAATTGAGGATTCGCTTAACTTCATTATGTGTTTCCCCTTCCACCACTATGGGGGCAGGAGCCGCCATCCCTACTGGTCTCAGCATGGATTCCTTGTACGGCTTTAATAAGCTGCACTGGAACACTGGATACATTTTACCCAGTAACCTTGGTAGTCTTAGCTCTATATTTACCGGATTGATCACTTTCACTATGGGGAAAGGGCCTACGTATTTTGGCCCTAACTTCTTGCAACTTTGCTTCAGTTTAAGGTACTTGGTGGACAGATACACCTTATCCTCTACATGGGATTCTTCCTGGACAGCTCGTTTATTCTCTGCCTGTTTTTTTCTGACCTTTGGCTGCCTTAATAATAATAATAAAATTGGAAGGGACCTTGGAGGTCATGTAGTCCAACCCCCTGCTCAGCAGGAAACCCAATACCATTTCAGACAAATGGCTGTCCAGTCTCTTCTTAAAAACTTCCAGTGTTGGAGCATTCACAGCTTCTGGAGGCAGGTTGTTCCACTGATTAATTGTTCTAACTGTCAGAAAATTTCTTCTTAGTTCTATGTTTATTCTCTCTTTGGTTAGTTTCCATCCACTGCTGTGCTTTGGCAAATAGCTTGACTCCCTCTTCTTTGTGGCAGCCCCTGAGATATTGGAACACAGCTATTTATTTATTTATTTATTTCTAAAATTTATATGCCGCCCAATCCCAAGGGATTCAGGGCGGCGTACAAAATTAAAACAATAATCTGACAATAAAACAATAAAATAAATACATTCATACAGCGTGTCCGATCATATCCCCCCCCCCCGGGGACATCAGCCCCAGGCCTGCCGGAACAGGAGAGTTTTAATGGCTTTCTTAAAGGCTGGCAGGGTGGGAGTAGTTCGAACCTTGAGGGGAAGTTGTTTCCACCAGGTCGGAGCCACCACAGAAAAGGCCCTTCCCCGAGGGCCCACCAGCCAACATTGTCTGGCCGACGGGACCTGAAGGAGGCCCAATCTATGGGACCTCACCGGTCTCTGGAAACTGTGCAGCAGTATGCGGTCCTGTAAGTAACCTGGCCCTATGCCATGAAGGGCTTTAAAGGTGATAACCAACACCTTGAACTGCGTCCAGAGACGCAATTCATCTCACACCTCGTCCTTCTCTTCATTAGACTAGACATACCCAATTCCAGCAGCCATTCCTTATATATTTTAGCCTCCAGTTCCCTAATCATCTTTGTTGGTCTTCTCTGTACTCTTTCTAGAGCGGTGGTTCTCAACCTGTGGGTCGGGACCCCATTTGGGGTCGAATGACCATTTTATGGGGGTCGCCAAACAACGCAGTCTGCCATTTTTTTCCCCTTTTCCTTAGCTGTGCTACTCCCTTTTATTCTATTGGCTTTTGAAAGCCAATAGAATAGACTCTCTTGAATAGAGTCTATTTCTATTGGCTTTCAAAAGCCAATAGGAATTGTCCAGGCTGTCTCTGCCCTGCTGAGCCCGCCAAAAGTCCCATTCTGCAAACGGTGCTGCACCAGTTGAGTAGTCCTCGAATTATGACCGGTTGGGGGTCACGGCATTAAAAAGGTTGAGAACCACTGTTCTAGAGTCTCAATATCTTTTTTACATCATGATGACCAAAATTGGATGCAGTATTCCAAGTGACATTACCAAAGCATTGTAAAGTGGTATTAAGACTTCACGTGATCTTGATTCTATCCCTCTGTTAGTGCAGCCCAGCACTGTGTTGGCTTTTTTGCAGCTGCAGCACACTGCTGGCTCATATTTAAGTGATTGTCCACTAGGACTCCAAGATCCCTCTCACAGTTACTACTATTGAGCAAGGTACCCCCTATACTATACCTGTGCATTTGATTTTTCTTGCCTAAATGTAGAACCTTGCTTTTTTCACCACTGAATTTCATTTTGTTAGATAGTGCCCAGTGTTCAAGTCTGTCCAGATCCTCCTATATCTTAAGCCTGTCTTCTGGAGTGTTGGCTATTCCTGCCAGTTTGGTGTCGTCTGCAAATTCCCCATCTATCCCCTCATCCAAATCATTGATGAAAATGTTGAAGAGCACTGGGCCCAGAATAGAGCCCTGGGGCACCCCACTCCCCATTTCCCTCCATGCAGATGCAGTTCCATTGAGGATCACACACTGAGTACGGCTGCTCAGCCAGCTATGAATCCATCTGGTGATGATGCTGTCTAACCCACATTTTCCTATCTTATCAAGTATAGGTTGTGGCCTATTTTATCAAATGCCTTACTGAAGTCCAAGTAAATTATGTCCACAGCATTGCTCTGGTCCACTAATTTTGTCACCTGGTCAAAGAATGCAAGAATTTTTGTCTGGCATGATCTGTTTTTGACAAACCCATGTTGGCTTTTGGTAATGACTTTGTTTGCTTCTAGGTATTCGCTGATTTGTTGCTTGATTATCTTTTCCAAGATCTTCCCAGGTATTGATGTCAGGCTGATATGTCTGTAGTTTCCTGGATCCATCGTTTCCCCTTTTTTGAAGATGGGAACTACATCAGCTTTTTTCCAGTCCTCTGGTAGTTCCCCAGTGCTCTAGGATCTTTGAAAGATATAGTTCAATGGTTCTGAGATCATATCTGCCAGTTCCTTCAGAACCTTAGTTAAAGCCTTCTTGGCATTGCTCCAAACCTTTTGAAAAGAACCTTAGGGTGGTTGAGGATGGGATCTCCTGAGGGCATTCTGGAATGGGCACAAACTCCCTCCTTATGGCTAACTTAAATGAAATGAAACCAGTATTGCTGTGCACTGCATTGTTATATGCCACTTCTGCAAACGGCAAAAGCTCTTTCCTTTTGCCAAATGGCCTTCATGAGAGGGAGGGGGTACATGTTGTCCACGCAAACCTTGTTAATAATACAAAATCAACACACAGTCTCAGCAACCTATCTTTCTTCTCCTTGAATAGTATGGGGGCTGCTACTTGGGATTTTGTGGCTTAGGTGAACCCCCTCATCAAATTCTTGTCAATGTATTCCCTCATCTCTTTCATCTCCTTCGGAGTCATGGAGCACATCCTTGGCTTGGGAAGTTTCACCCTGGGCAGAATCTCAATAGCACAGTCCATAGGGTAGTGAGGGGCAGGATGTCACACTTTTTTTTTGCTAAATGCCTTCATGAGGACCTGGTACTCTCTCAGGGCAGATGGCTGTTCTTCCCCACTCTCTACTGCTCCCTTGCTACACTCAGGGGTTTCCCCGCCTCACCTTCCTTTTTGAATTTCTCTTCTCCCTTGTCAGGAAAGTTTGGGACTCACTTCCTCATAACCAACCACTTTAAGACTCTCTCCCAATAGATCCGAGGCCCCCACTTAGCTAACCAAGCTAGGCCCAGGATCATGCCTTCGGCCATCTTTGGGGTGACCATAAAATGAATAGTCTCTTGGTGGACTTCCAATTCTAGCTGTACCGGCTCCATCAGATGGGAAACATCCTTGCCTCCTATCAGCAAGCATTGACCTGCTCAGACTTCACAGAATTCCTAAGTTTCCTCACATGTAGTCCTAGCCTCTGCTTAGCAGCTTGACTAATTAGGCAACAGGAACAGCCAGAGTCTAGGAGAGCCTTAACCACCCCCCTCACCACTGAGCAGGATGCACTGATGAGGTAGTTAATTGGTCCATTCACCATCAGGTCATCTTCTCCCTCACTCTCACTGTCATAAAGGACCATCGGTGGCTCCTCTTCGGTTGGAGTTCCCCCCCACTCAACAACCTGTGTCGCTGCTCATGACTTCTCCTTTCCCTTCTTTGGTGGCTTCTTCAGCTTCGAAGGGGTTGGGGTCACAGCAGCCATCCAGGATGTTGGTCCCAAGCACATTATGGCTCTGACTGCAATGGAAGCACATGATGGGTGTGTGTTTGGGCAGCCTTGCAGGGGCTGGGGATGCTTTCTCCCCAAAGTGTGCCTCTCCTGGCTTTTCTTCAGCTGCAAATTTATGTCACCGCTGGTCTTGTATGCCTCCAGGTCTAACTCCAGGGTGGTAACTAGTTGGTAGCAATCACCAAGCTGGTTTGGGATCCCTCGGGCCAGACACAGTTGGAAGAGGTCATGGCTCAGCCCTTCTCGGAAATATTGAGTCAAGAGATGTTCCGGCCAGTTCCTCAGCCTCCCCGCAATCCTCCTGAAGTTTTGAATATACTCAATCATGAGTCTAGTTCCTGCTTGACCTTATGGACTCCAGCTCCACCCGTTGCATCTGTGCTTGGTCTCTGAACCGAGCTCTGAGACCACAGAGGAAAGTGTCTGGATCTGCCAGCTCAGGGGCACTTTTGTTGTGGAGTATGGTCACCCACTCTGCTCCCTCTCCTTCCAGGTTAGTCACAATGACATCCACCTGGTCCACATTGTCAGGATAATTATCTCCATGCCGATCTAGGTGGGTCCAGACTTGATTGAGGAAAACTGCCAGCTTTACTGGACTCCCACTGAATGTTGCCCTCATTGGTGGGGCTGGAGGCGGCCTGGATGGTGGTGCTGGCCACTGCACCCATGTTCCACAGTTTGAGTACATCCCTGGCTGTGCTCTGTACCTGCACCTCGGCTGGGGTTGCCAACCCATTCCCCCAAGCTGAGGAGCAAGTGGCAGTGGCAGGCTGCAGGCTCTCTACCCTGGACTTGGTTCGGGGGGGGGGGAAGGTAGCCCAGGAAGCAGGCTAACTGTCCCCCCCCCATCATTGCTGTTGCCGTTCTCATTGAGCATTGGGGTAAAGGGATCGCTGTCAGCATCAGGGCCAGGGCTGAACCCACCAGGGATTTGGGATCCAGCTGTGGGACCAACCCTCTTCCATAGACTGAAGTGCTGCCTCAGGTGTTCCACCAACTGGCTGCTGTATCTTGGCAGGTAGCACTCCCTGGGTGCTGTCCCCTCCGAGGCTTCATGGTTCCACCATTCCAACCCCTTGGCTCCTTTGGGCTGGGGGCAGTACAATCAGAACTCAGCTTCAACGATTCTACACAACTCCTCTCTCCACCTCTTCAACTCAGGCTGGTTGAACGCCGCCAGTTCCTATCAGCTTTGGGGTTTTCCTCCCTCCATTCAACTTGCTCCTTGGGTTGGGTTGAGACTGGTGGAGTTACAAAGTTGGAATTCCACTGATCAACCCCAAGGTGGCTCCAGCTGGCTTCTCTGTTTCAGGCATCTTCTCCTGAGTCTTCACCACCCCTCTGGAGGCTCCCAGTAGGGGCTCAGGAATGGAATTTAAATTGTTTAGAGAGCTAGCTTAGTGTCAACTTCCAGCTGAAAAGCCCAACCAAGCAAAACATCAGAGCCATTGTAAACTTCTAATGTATAGTTTTATTGAGCAGAATCAAACTGGCAGGGTCAAAGGAAAGCTAGCTCTAAGGAAATGGTGGAAAACAGTTAATTAAAAGAACAAAACTTCTTTCACCCCTCTCTGAAAGTACAGGTCACATTGTCCAATACATCTAGTTTGCCAAAACAATTCTTTGGCAGCTTCGGGTCTCTTGTTGCTAAGGACACCTGTAAGTTCAAAGCTCTTTCCCTTCCTCCCCCCTCTGTTGGCAAGTTAGAAGCATGCTACGGTCCTAAAGGTAGTCGGTTTCGTAGCTTGATATTTACTCCTTCAGATTCACATGAACTATACCTTAGTGCTGAAGAAACTAATTGATGATATGATAAAACTGTATTTACCGTTATTACTTTTCAGAAATCTTGTTGAACAGGTAAAATGCCTGTTCATGTTGAGAGGAAAGCAAATATATTATCTAGCTTCAAAAAAGAAAGACTGATTTAGGAATTATAGATCATCTTAGGGAATATATATTTGGATATTGATATCTTGAAAGATTTTATAGCATATCATAAAGAAATTGATCTATAAGTATGTTGAAAACAATGCATTGATTACTCAAAAGTTAGGGTACGTTTTTAATGAATAGGACTTTTATCTCAACTTTTGAGAATAAATTGTAGATAAGCAATACATGTAAAATATTTTGATATAAGCAACATCAACAACATATCTTATCAGAAGTCTATGCCAGAGGATCTAAGGAAGAAATTAGAAAAGCAACGCTATGCTCCCTGATGCAAGTTTGGGCCCTTTTGTATATGATATATACACATATATAAAATCATTCAAAAGTAGAAATTTGAAGTATAATGCTCCACAGATGGACTTTGAATTTAGTGTTTTTCTATAGGGTTGGTGTTTTTAAATGTTAAATTTAAATGTTAATTTAAACATTTAACCTTGGGTTACAAATTCTGGTCTTGATAGTTCTAATAGTTTGACCCATGTAAATTTTAGGACAGGATAGCTTTTATAAGAATGTTTTTCGTAAATGATTTGTTACTTGAATATAACTTGAAACTATTTTAGACTTTTACTGAACTATTTGAAAATTGGCCATGTTTAGAAGTATTATTATATGTAATTTGCAAATCATTCTTATGTCCTTTTTGTATTATTTGTGTTGTTATAGAGCTGTTGAAAAGAAAAAAAACCTGAAACGTAGTGGGCCTTAATAAAAACTTCTTTATTAGTATGTGGAAATAGCTCCTTTCTCTGTCTCTTTTGTGTCAGCAGTTTCTGCTTTCTTCTGTTATAGTGCTTTAATACCACCCTGGTTGCTCTGGATTGGATAGCTCATGCTGCAAATGTGCTTTGAGAGCCAGACCTTGAAAAAAAAGGATATCTGCAGCTCTGAGAAGGTAGAGAATCCTGATTAGATGATTAGAAAGATTTCTGAACATGACTTACTTAACAACTGACTTGCTTAGCAACACAAATTCTGGTCCAAATTGTAGTCATACCTATATAATGTTAACAAGTACTTAGTCTGAAGTATAGTGTCTGTGAAATGTAATTTTAATTTCTGTCATTTTCTGTGCCACAATATATTCACAATCAAGTTGTTGATTTCTAATATACTGTAATAAGTGAATGTAGATTAATAATCTATCTTTCATGCAGGCAGAATATGTAAGCAATGATAATTTGTGAATAATAACTTGTTTATGCAAGCAGAGCAACCTGGCAATTATGCTTTCCTCTACAAGAGACAAGGATAAAGTTGCATATGAGTACAGATAGTCTTCGACTTACAATTGTAATGATGCCTGCCCATCACAGTTGGAAATCATAACTACCATAAAAAATGTAACATGAAAAAATGAAAAGAGAAATTCAGTCAGTAGAGAAAAAAAGAGAGAATGTACTTGTCAAGTCTAATGGCTATTCTATTTGAAAAAAATATGCAAAGAACTACATATTATATTCTAGCATCTCTGACTTTCTGATCCTAAAATTCTCCTTACTACTGCTGTTTTTTCAGGGGTCAGTTTAGCTTCAACAATTCTTCAGCAGTAAAATGATTTATCTTAAGTCAGAATTTTATATCTAATTTCAGTTTGGTTGACAGAACACTACTTATAATTAACTACAGCTAATTTTGATAATATCAGAATAACAGCAGATGAATTTGTCAGTTGCTAACCCCCAGATTTATATATATTTTACTGCATGTGATTTATTTTCAACTTACATCTGTGATCATTTTTCCTCTGGTTTTGTTCCTTTCTCTGTGGTTGGCTCGCTTCTGTTTCTGTTGCAAAACCCGTTCCCTGGTGGTACGATACTCCAGTGCAAATTCACTAATAATCTTGCAGAATTTATTGATGTTGACTTCACGGATTGCATAAAGAGGATAGCCCATAAATAACAAGAAGGAGTGGAACCTAGACAACCATAACAAGTTACCTTTTAGAATTTTTCTATGGTTAGTAACAGAATGCCCCCACCCATTCTTTTCATGCAGAAAATCAAATTTTGGCATTTTGGGGGATAGAAGACCTCCAAAATCCCTTCCAACTCTGTTACTCTGTTAAAAAAATAGAGGTTTTTGAATTAGGAACTTATATTCTATGTTTTCCAGATATTTCTGTGCCTTTGAATCCCCTTGCCTTATGTCCAAGGATTTATAAATATAAAGAGAGTGACAACAAAGATATAGTTTGTGATAATTTTTTCCTTATCTTTCATGTGATGATACATAAAATAAATTTTGGAGGAATGGAGGAACTGAATAACATATTGATTTTATTTTATTTTTACTTAATTAATATTAATCCAATATCAGTAAGATAAGGATGTTTGGAAATACTCTAATAAAGAAAAAGATACATATACCATCCATCCATATTTGTCATTTTGATAAATTTCAGATTTATATCTAATAGTAGCAATCTATTGTGAAAGATGGCTTCTTACTTTCTTGTTCCCTAGTAGTATTTATTCATTATGAATTGCACTGTATTCCATTATTTTTTAAAAAGTAATTAAAATATATTTTAAACTTAGGAGCAATATATATACAAAATTATTATTTTTAAGTCTTGCTAATAATAAATTGTTAATAACTGCTAAAAATATTCAGCTGATGTGAATGAGAAAAGCAGATAAAAGTTCTGCATAGGACTCAACTTCAAGAACTTAGTTATTTTAAGAATTAGTGACTAATTGTTTTCTCTCTTACATAATATTCTGCAGAATATCATGTATCTCTTTGTAATGCTCCCACTTGCTGGTTCAGAGCCCTGTTCCTGAGCTCTATGAAAAATAAATCCATGCCTTCTTCCACATGATGCCTCTTCAAGCATTGGAAGACAGCTATCATGACCCTCCTTAGCCGTCTCTTCTTTAGGCTAAACATACTTGGTTCATAAGATTTAGAATCAATCCCTCATTATCTTTATTGTTCTTCTTTGCATTTTTTCTAGTTTCTTTGCATTCTTACATTGTGGTGACCAAAACTGGACACAGTATTTCAGATGTGGTCTGACAATATAGCATACGGCAGGCTATCATTTCCTGTTATCTCAACACTGTCTCTCTCTTATTGCAACATTTGTTCTTTTGGCAGGTGCAGCATACCAGTAGTCATGCTTACATTATAGTCTACCAGGCCATCCAAAATTCTTCTTACTATTGCTAAGTCAGGAATCATCTATCCTGTCACTATTCTCCTACTTTTTCTTAGTATAGAACTCTAAACTTGTCACCACTGAATTACATTTTAATGGAAAAAGCCCAATGCTCTAAATCTTTCAAGATCCTTTTGAACTTCAAGCCTGTTTTCTGAGCTGCTGGCATTGCTTCCCCTCCAACTTTGTATAACTGCAAATTTGCTGAACATTTTATCTTAACATTCATAAAATATTGAAATGCATCTGGTCTAGGACAGAAATCTGAGCACCTTACTGTCTGTCTGTCTGTCTGTCTGTCTGTCTCTCTCTCTCTCTCTCTCTCTCTCTCTCTCTCTCTCACACACACACACACACACACACACACACACACACACTTTAGTATCAGTACTGAGGCCAATTTATCTGGCAGTCACCATTTTGTCCCTGCCCATTTGTTGGTGGGGACAAAAAGGCAGCTGCATTTGGATCCTTGCTGCATGCCCCAAAGACAAACTGCCCTGTTTTCTTTTGCTGACTTCTACAGCACAGTGCTACAGAAATTCTCTAAGACAGCAAAATGAAATAGTTTATCTGGTGCCAGCCATTTTGTCCTCACCTGTTCATGGCTAGGGATAAAATGGCTGCCACTTGTGGATCGCTGCAACATAGCCCAGGAGCACATGGCCTACTCTCCTTCCATAACATGAAGTCTGGATAGCTTCAGAAGATAAGTGTAGGGTATGATGGGCATGTGGAGAAGAGGCCTAAATACTGCACCTTCAAGAGGGATAAAATGGGGGGTACTTCAGCAACCCTGTTATGGGTTGTAAGGCTGAATGACCTAAAAGCCTACTGTTTTGTTAAACAGCCTATTGCACCTTAAGGATTAACTGTAGCATATTGTAGATTTTTATCATAAAGATAGCTTAATAAAAAAATAAAATGAATCTAAAGTATTTGTTGCTGGAATTAAAAAAAGAATTTAAAATATTTGGTGCTGGAATAAATCAAGCAACGGTTTTATGGAAAAGTTTTTATCCTCTTGACCAAACATTCTCAATGTATGGTTATAACCTCCTGGGAGATCCAAAGCAAATTTAAGGAGAAGGGAGTTGTCACACTATTTATTATAATTTACACATATTATCCAGACAGAGGAGAAATGTGGTCAAAATGGCTCCACTTACATTTGATTGCTCTGACTAATCACACCAATCTCAACCTCCATGTAAATATAGAGGATTTTTGTGGGAGGGGGTACTCAGCTTGTCACAAATGTCATGGCAGTAAGAGTACCCCTCCTTAATGATCTACCTTTCTCCAACCAGACTAGAAGTCCCTGGGTCAGGGTAGGCTTGAGAGGAACTAAGAGTTGGCACCTGGGATTCTGGATTGAAAGAAGTGTGACCAGGGCCGGGAGGAGAAAGAAAAAATGATGGCTGCCACTGCCTTCTATTCCTTCTGCTTGTGAAAGCTGTGGTAGTGCCAGCAGCTTGAGTGGGAAAGGCAGAAACTATGTCACCAACTTTCCTGCTCATCATAAGGATATGAGTGATACAATGCCACAATGAGGCAGGAATAGCACTCCAGACTTATCTGGAGCAGCACATTCCCATGGATTGCAAACATTAGTCTCTTCGGTTGTGTACCTTTCTTCGAGCTTTCCACCACCTCCTTGCAAAAAAAAAAAAAAAAAAAGTAAATAAGAAAGGAGCACTTTGGTTTTCCTTCCTTCACATGTTTTACATTTGGGCTTCATGGAAATAAAAACCACTTCTTCCTAAGTGTCTCATAATGATTAAATTGTTGGAATGGCATCTGGTATCCCAGGTTCAAATCCATCTTTAGCTATGGAAACTCGCAAAGTAATTTTGGACCAGTCATTCTCTCTGAGTCCACCCTAGCTCTCACAGATGTTGTAAGAAGATGTACTGTGTATGCTAAATGAGGTTTCTAAATGAAAGGTGAAAACATTTTAATAAATAATTCATTGGTACATATATAAACAGGAATGGGTTTTTTTTTTCTGATTTAATGAATACTATCCTGATGAATTTTGGAGATTTTCTCCGGGAGGGTCAGTCAGATAGACTTTATGGCACTATTGTCAACGCTGCTAACATCAGATGTTCTTGCTTTGACAATATATGAAGATGCAGCCATTTTCTCTTTAACCTGTGTATTACTTTTAGAGTTAGAATTAGATGGTGCTGGAGGGGAGGGGGAAGAATATGCATGGGGATTAGTTAGACCAGTGGTTCTCAACCTGTGAGTCGGGACCCCATTTGGGGTCGAACGACCATTTCACGGGGGTCGCCAAACAGCGCAGTCCACCATTTTTCCCCCTTTTCCTTAGCTGTGCTACTCCCTTTTTTTCTATTGGCTTTTGAAAGCCAATAGAATAAACTCTCTTGAATAGAGTCTAATTCTATTGGCTTTCAAAAGCCAATAGGAATTGTCCAGGCTGTCTCTGCCCTGCTGAGCCCACCAAAAGTCCCATTCTGTAAACGGTGCTGCACCAGTTGAGTAGTCCTCGACTTACGACCGGTTGGGGGGTCGCGGCATTAAAAAGGTTGAGAACCACTGAGTTAGACATAACAATATCTCAGTAGAGCAGTGGTGGCAAATCTATGGCACAGGTGCCAGAGGCAGCACTCAGAGCCCTCTCTGTGGGCACGCGCGCCGTTGCCCCAGTCCTAGGCCTTCAGGTGGGTTTTATAAAATCTTTTCACTTTAGGCCTGCACCACTGTGTGCAAAAAAAAAAGGTTCAATCAATCAATCAATCAATCAATTTCAATTTCTCGCGGGAAAAAAAAGATCTTGCAAAGTTGGAATTGATTGATTGAACTTTATAGTCCCACCCAGTCTGCCGTTACTACTGCAGCCACGCCCAGCCAATGGGCCACACCTACCCAATTGGCTACACCCAGTCAGTGGGTCACACCCACCCGGCACCTGACGACGCGTAAGTGGGTTTTGGTTGCAGTTTGGGCACTCGGTCTCTAAAAGGTTCGCCATCCCTGCAGTAGAGTATTCTTCAAGGTTGTTTGAAATAAGAAGAGATAAGAAATGGTGGGTTATGGAACTGGAGGGAAAGTTCACACGTCAAACTAATTAATGACTGTTAATTGGAGGAGGGAATTATGCTTTGATACTATGTGTTTAGGGGTGGAGAATTCAGATTTTGGTTGCGCCTATGTACGTGCCAAAGCTATGTTGCGCAATTAAAGATTCTTTAAGGTAAACAATGCCTCAAAGTTCTTTGAAGAGTTTCATCTTTCAGAACCATGACAAACATCTTAAAGAAATTAGTTTAAAACCATCTTAAGTAATTAGTTTAAATCAATTATATCTTGACAATAACCTCAGTTATTTTGAAAATACATACTTCTTTCATATAATTTTCATATATTAATCATATTGTGCCTTAATACTCTACCTGTTGATTATTCTTCTGTGGACAATCTTTAAAATTATTATTCTTTCTGCACAGTCTTTAAGGAACTCTGACATTTTTTGCTTTAATGTTGATTTCATTTCATGCTTAGCAATGGCCTTCAAATGATCCCATGATGCTTTGCATCTTTTTTCCATTTGACATAAGTTATCCTGAAGTTGTTCAAAGTCAACCTGAAAGGAAGAAAAACAATACAAAACTGTTATATAGACTAGTACTTCATCTTTGCAGCATACATAAATGCCTTATCTTTCATCATGATTTCCAAACTTTATGACATAAAAATCAATATTTCTCTCTGGTTGTGGAAGGTAGTTCACAGAAAATAAAGTATTCCAACATTTGGGTAGAGAAAGTTAAACAAAGAATGCTTAGTGTAAATGAAGATGATTATTCTGCCAGGATCATAACCCTGAGCAAGGTATTCCTGGCAGTTTGTTCAGGTAAAGAAGACACAGATGCCACATAATAATCTGAGATTTTTTTTAAAAGTGCTTGGTTTTGGCCAACATTATATATTGGAGGTAGTTTTGTACTTTACTCAAATTAACAGAGAACCTAGGTAACATCACTAACTAAAATAACTCACAGGCAATCCTCAACTTACAACCATTCACTTAGTGACCATTTGAAGTTACAATGGCACTGAAAAAGTGACTTATGACCATTTTTCATACCTACGACTGTTGTAGCATCTCTGTGATCAAATGATCAAAATTTGGATGCTTGGGAACTGGCATATATTTATGATGGTTGAAGTGTCCTTCAATCACTTATCACCTTTTTTGACCTTCTGATTAGCAAAATCAATGAGGAAGGCTGATTTACTAACAATCATGTTCCTAATTTAACAATTGCAGTGATTCACTTAACAATTGTGGCAAAAAAGTCACAAAATGGGGCAAAATTCACTTAACAACTGTCTTGCTTCGCAATAGAATTTTGGGCTCAATTATGGTTGTAAGTCGAAGACAACCCCGCAATTATTTTTTTAACTTCTTTTTATCATACTTGATCATTGTATTCCAAGTACAATGGATGACTATGAGTAGCTGTAAGGACCCACCCCACTTTGCATCTTAAGAAGACAGAACTCTTGGAATAGTTCTTCCAACAGGAATCCTTTATTAAGAGAAAATGGTTGCAGGCATGCTAGACAGGACTTGGGGTCCAAGCTCTCCCATTCAAGGTTTTAAGGGGTTCCCCAGTAGTCCCACCCAATCAACCCCCCTTCCAGTGATAGTTTCAAGTATCACAATTCCACCCCGTTTCTTCTTTCTTCCGTCTGGATGGAGACTTCAGATAACTACATGAAAGGCAAATACTCTTCTTTGTTAATGCTAATGTTCTCTGGTGTTAACGCTTTGAGGTTACAATAGGTTACAATAAACACACATTCAGCATTCAGCTCTTTGAAGTCTACTGAAGGAAGTGAGGGCCATAAAGCCCCTTTGTTCTCCCCCTTCTCTCCCTCTTATGGCAGAATCCAAAGAAGGCAGAATTGGGAGTTTCTATATTTGATAATTAAAGATGAAATATGATTGGATTCTGACATCCGGCCCCTCTTAACAATAAGAGAGATCCACCTGAAAGAAAACACAAGTAAAAAATTTAGTTAGGCTTGTTAGGATACTCTGTGTGAAACTTCTTCAATAGCTTCGGGGCTCTGACGTGACGTTTATGGACCCACTCATTTTGTGAGGCAGGGAGGTGTTTCCAGGCAACTAGGTACTGAGTTGTTCCACGATATCTCCTAGAGTCAAGGATCTCTTTTATTTCGAAGTGTTGTTCCCCCTCCACCATGATTGGAGGTGGTGGGGGGGGGATTTTTGGCCGTAGAGGTGACTGATGCTCTCTTTTCAGCAGGCTGCAATGAAAAACTGGGTGTATTTGCCTGAGGTTTTTGGGTAATTCTAATTCTACTGTTACTGGATTTATGATCCTTTTAATTGGAAAAGGTCCTATATATTTTGGTCCAAGTTTTTTACAGGGCTGTAGGGACTTTAGGTATTTTGTAGATAAGTACACCATTTCTCCTATAATGAATGGTGTAGGCTCAACCCTTTTTTTTATCGGCTTGTGCTTTGTATGCCCGCCTAGCTTCATCTAGTGATTTTCTGACTATTGGCCAGGTGTTTTGTAGGTTTTCCATCCATTCTTTCAGTGAAGGGATCGTTGGTTCTTTTGGGGTTAACTCTGGCATAGGGTTGAAACTTTGGCCGTTGGCTATTTGAAAAGGAGTGTAGCCTGTGCTGGAGTGGACTGCATTATTGTAGGCAACTTCTGCAAAAGGAAGTAAGTCCGTCCAATCACTCTGTTGGAAATTTAAAAAACATCTCAAATATTGCTCAAGTACCGACTGGCACCGTTCCGCTTGTCCATCTCCTTGAGGGTGGTGGCTAGATGTCAATCCCTGAGTGGTCCCTAAGAGGGATAAAAATTCCTTCCAAAATGCAGACGTAAATTGCACTCCCCTATCAGAGATGATGCGTTGGGGTGCCCCGTGCAATCTGTAAATGTGCTGGATGAAAAGTTTTGCTAAGGCCTTTGCAGTGGGAATTTTTTGGCAAGGGATAAAGTGCACCTGTTTGGAAAATAGGTCCGTGACTGTCCAGATAACAGTATTCCCATTGCTTTCAGGCAATTCCACTATAAAATCCATGGCTATTTCCCTCCAGGGGGCTGAGGGACTTGCCACTGGTTGTAACAGCCCTGGCGATTTCCCTTGCAACCTCTTTGCTGATGCACAGGTTGGGCAGCTGGCAACATAACTTTCTATGTCCTTTTTTATTGATGGCCACCAAAATTGCCGTTTAATTAAGTGTAAAGTTTTTACAAATCCAAAATGCCCTGCTGATTTTGTGTCATGGCAAAGTTGCATGAAAGTTAGTCTTTGAGTTGTTGGTATATATAACTTTTCCCCTACCCAAGGCAATCCGTCTCTCATTGTGCACACATGTTTGTTTTTCTGGAACCAATCATCTGTTTCCAAACTTTTTCTGAATTCAATCCCAGTTTGGCTGTCCAGTTGTGGTTTTATTTTGGCTTGGGTTCTTGTGGTTACTGGCGCTGCCAGTTGTGACTCTGCCATTATTGGTCTAGAGTCTGTGGTTCGTGCGCTGTTATATTGGGGCATGCGAGATAGTGCATCTGCCAGGAAGTTCTTTCTTCCTGGTAAATGTTTGAGCTTAAATTGGAATTGGTGAAAATGCTGGGACCAGCGGGCTTGTTTGGGATTGAGTTTCCTGGAAGTTTTCAGGGCTTCCAAATTTTTGTGATCAGTCCACACCTGGAAGGGGATTTTGTTGCCTTCCAGGAACTGTCGCCATGTGAGTAATGCCCAACGTATCCCATAAGCCTCCTTCTCCCATACGGGCCAGCGCTGTTCTGTTTCCGTGAGTTTCTTGGATGTATATGCACAGGGTTGCAATACTGCATCATCATTTTCTTGTAATAGCACAGCCCCCACTGCCACATCACTTGCATCTGCCTGTATTATGAAGGGTTTGTCCATGTCTGGGTGCCTTAGTACTGGTTCGGCAGAAAAAAGTCTCTTTAGTCTCTCAAACGCTGCTTGGCACTCCATTGTCCATGTTAGTGGCTGGCTAGGTTTTACTGAGGATGTTCCCTTCGTTTTTAGTAAGTTGGTGAGGGGCAAGGCTATCTGTGCAAATGAGGGGATGAATTGGCGGTAAAAATTTGCAAAGCCCAGGAAACTTTGTAGTTGCTTTCTTGTGCGGGGTGGTGCCCATTCTAATACTGCTCTGACCTTCTCTGGGTCCATTTCAATGCCCTGTGGGGATATGCGATAGCCTAGGTAGTCTATCCTTTCCTGGTGGAATTCGCATTTTGAGAGTTTGGCATATAGGTGAGCGGCTCGCAGCTTCTTTAAAACCGCTCTGACAAGTTTGACGTGTTCTTCTTTTGTTTCGGTAAAGATAAGAATGTCGTCCAAGTAAACAAGGACCCCCTTAAACAGGTGCTCCCTTAGAACGTCATTGATTAATTGCATAAAGACTGCAGGGCCCCCTTGTAATCCAAATGGCAAGACTTTGAATTGATAGCACCCCATGGGGCAGTTAAATGCAGTCTTCCATTCGTCCCCTTCCTTGATTCTCACGCGATAGTAAGCTTCCCTTAAGTCTAGTTTAGAAAAAATTTTCCCTTTCGATAGGTGTGACAGCATGTCTTTCATGAGGGGCAGCGGGTATAGGTTGCTTTCACTGATTGTGTTCAGGGCCCTATAATCCACGCATAAACGTAAAGAGCCATCCTTCTTCTCTCTAAAAAGGACCGGGGCAGCCACTTTAGGCTTAGCTGGTTCAATGAAACCTCTCTCCAGGTTTTTTTTTATAAATCTTTCCATTTCCTCCTTCTCCTTTGGGCTCATGGAGTATAATCTGGGTTTCGGGAGTTTTGCCCCAGGCTTGAATTCAATGGTACAGTCTGTGGGTCGGTGGGGGGGAAGCTCATTCGCCCTCTCCTCACTGAAGACTTCAGCAAGGTCCCTATATTCCTCTGGTATTTCTGTTAATCTTTTTTCCTCTCCTATGGATGCTTTTTCTATTCTTGATTCTGGTAGCCTCCCTTGGGGTTTTAAGTCCATAGGGTCCCCCTTCGGGAATTTGATTTCTGTCGTCCTCCAATTTACCCAGGGGTTCCATTTTTTCAACCATTCCATCCCTAGAATCATTGGGCATTCCATACCTGGGGTCACCACAAACGTTAAGTCCTCTTCATGGTTGCCCAGGGAGAGATGTATTGGCAAAGTGGCTAGGGTAGCTGGCACCCCCCCTGCTATGGATCCATCTAGCTGGCCAAATGAGATTGGTTGTTCCAGTCTCCTGGATGGGATGCCCAGATTCCCCACTAGTGTTGGGCTAATGAGGCAGCGGGTGCAGCCAGAGTCTATTAAGGCTTTCACCTTCACAGCTTCGGGCATGGGGGGGATTAATATAGTCACTGTTTTGAAGATGGGTGTGATGCGTCCACTTACCAGGGGTTCGCCTTCCGAGCTGTCATCTGAGGCATCCACCGTCCCTGTGGTTAGGCTGGAGTTCTTTCCCCTTGGTGAGCAGAGGTGGGGGTTTCTGCAATTTCCATCATTTTCATGGCTGTTTCTTTTGGCTTAGCTGAATACCCTCTGGGTTTGTTGATTGGGGATCTGTCTGGGTTGTGCTGGGGGGCCTTTGAGCGGCATTCTACAGCTCGATGCCCTTCTCTTCCACACTTGAAACACCCCATCTGCTTCTTGGCTGTATCCGATGATTTCACTGGTTGGTGTGTCAGCTCAGGCGGGGGGCGGCTCCAGTGTTTTCCTCGGCGATGCCTCTTCAATATGTCGATCTCTGCTTCCTCTGCCAAGACGTACCATTCCTCAAGTCGATGTGGGTCTCCTCGGGGCAGGCAAGCATCATATAGATCATAGTTTAGTCCGTCTTTGAAACGGCCAAGGAGGATGTCTTCTGGCCAATTCAGTTTGCTGGCAATGGCTCGGAATTCTTGTGTATACTCAGCCACTGGGCGTTTGCCCTGCCTCATCGTTGTTATTCTTTCACGGGCTTTGCGATCAGCCAGGGGGTCTTCAAATCGTCTTCTCAACGAGGACATGAAACGGTTGAAGTTACTGAGTTCTGGGGCATTGGAGTCATGCAGGTTCACCACCCAATCTGCAGCTGGTCCATCCAGGGCAGATTGCACGATCCGGATGCGGGCTTTGTCGCTGGGGATGTCCTGCCCATATTCCTCCATGTAGCTGAGGACTTGGGTTAGGAAAAACCCCAAGCGTGTTGGCTCCCCTTTGAATTTCACCTCCAACGGTGGACGTCTTGGAATGGATCGGTGCCTCCATTGTGGGTGGTAGTGTCTTCCGTCCAGATTTCCATCTTGGGTCCGGTAGGGGGTGGGAGCTCCTGGATCAGTAAATGTCCCTGGGGTTGCAGGTTCCACGTCCCCCTCGGTGTCTCTCCCTTTGTGGCTCCAGGAACTGGGGCGGGCGTAGGGCTCAGGAATCTCCTCTCCTAGGGAGCTGAGAGTTCTCTTCATCAGGTCAATAGCTCTCTCTAGGATCCAGTCTGAGTACGGCATACAGCTTCCTCCCTCTTCACTTGCGTGCAGGGATTTCTCCATCTCCTGCTTCCATTCTGGTTGCTTGGTCCCCCGTCTCAGGGTCACTTTTCTTGATTCCTTTCCCCACTCGCTTTTCTTTCCACCGCCCATCGACCAGTGAGGCTTGTGGTCCTGTGTCTCCACCACTTCTTCTTCTGAGAAATCTGGCCTCTCGGATCCCAACGTCTGGCAAGGTTCCAACTGGGTCAGCGGCTCTCTTTCCAGGGAGTTTTCTCCCTCTCTTGCTTCGTTGTCTGACATGGTAAATTTTTGCAAAATCCCCCGGCAAGGGTCTACCTTCCAGGTGGATTAATTTTGCAAGTCCTGTCTAATGTAAGGACCCACCCCACTTTGCATCTTAAGAAGACAGAACTCTTGGAATAGTTCTTCCAACAGGAATCCTTTATTAAGAGAAAATGGTTGCAGGCATGCTAGACAGGACTTGGGGTCCAAGCTCTCCCATTCAAGGTTTTAAGGGGTTCCCCAGTAGTCCCACCCAATCAACCCCCCTTCCAGTGATAGTTTCAAGTATCACAATTCCACCCCGTTTCTTCTTTCTTCCGTCTGGATGGAGACTTCAGATAACTACATGAAAGGCAAATACTCTTCTTTGTTAATGCTAATGTTCTCTGGTGCTAACACTTTGAGGTTACAATAGGTTACAATAAACACACATTCAGCATTCAGCTCTTTGAAGTCTACTGAAGGAAGTGAGGGCCATAAAGCCCCTTTGTTCTCCCCCTTCTCTCCCTCTTATGGCAGAATCCAAAGAAGGCAGAATTGGGAGTTTCTATATTTGATAATTAAAGATGAAATATGATTGGATTCTGACAGTAGCAGTGTGCAGCAGCAGCCAGAAAAGCTAATATAATCCTGGATTGTATAAACAGAGGCACAGAATCAAGATCACGCGAGGTATTAGTACCGCTTTATAAAACCCTAGTAAGACCACACCTGGAATACTGCAAACAATTTTGGTCTCCATACTACAAAAAAGATGTTGAGACCTTGGAAAAAGTTCAGAGAAGAGCAATTAAGATGATCAAAGGCCTGGAGACTAAAACATATGAAAAACAGTTGCAGGATTTGGGTCTGGCTATTCTAAAGAAAAGAAGAAATAGGGGTGACATGATAGCAGTAGTCCAGTATTTGAGAGGCTGTCACAAAGAAGAGGGGGTCAAATTATTCTCCAAAGCACCAGAGGGTAGGACAAGAAACAATGATTGGAAACTGAACAAAGAGAGAAGCAACCTAAAATTAAGGAGAAACTTCCTGACCATGAGGACAATTAACCAGTGGAACAGCTTGCCTCCAGAAACTGTGGGCACTCCATCACTGGAGATTTTTAAGAAGAGGCTGGATAGTCACTTGTCTGAGATGGTATAGGTCCTCCTGCTTGAGCAGGAGACTGGACTAGAAGACCTCCAAGGTCCCTTCCAGCTCTATTCTATTCAAAGTAAACTGCCTTTGTGTTATGTGAGACATATTTATAAGTTTGAATGTTTGTGGCAATACATTTTATTGCTATAAAGTTTAACATGGAAGAAGCCAAAAAGTTCCTCAATAAATAAGACAAGAACTGTTAAGGTCATTAACCATAAAAAGTGTTTAGATGGCAATGCTCCAGAATTTGGCTTATAATGTTAAAATAGAAAATCCCAGTGAAATTTCATTACATAAAGATACATACTACATAAGATACATTGTGTAATTGCTAAACACAGATGCAGTGACAATTGTGGATATACATAAATTGCAATTATGTTTTTGTTATCATACTAGGTCATGGAATACATATTCAAAATGAATTAGGACCATCTTCTTACAAATACATACATTATAAATAGGAAAATTTCATTTATTATCTTTTATAGAAGAAATAAACAAACAATAGTGTTTAAAAAAAAGCTAAATCCACTAAACTTTTATATTTGATGTATGACCTAGAATTAAGGGATGGGAGATTAGATTTTGATTAGATTGGTTGAGATTTAGGGGCTGTTGAATAAGACTACTAATTCCAGTAATTCCTTCCACTCTGGAAGGAAAATGGTATTCAGTTAGCGATCTACCTCCTATTTTTTTCTTGTTTTTTGATGATTTTCTAAAATAAAATGATCATATGAGAAATCATTTTTCCTCTGTTGCATTTACTCAATGAAATGATAGTATTATGACATAATAGATCAGACAGGTCAAACATGCGACGTCATGTGATGTTGCGCGATATATCAGAGCTTTTTCCCCATTGCTGGCAATCGGGTGGGTGCGGTTTCTTGGGGATGTGTCCAGCCCGCAGGCCGGCAGTTTGACACCCCTGCAATAGATGAACTTCCATGGGGAAGAGGAAGAAACTAGCTTGTGCCTAGGAACTATGAATCAGGGTGAAACAAGTTTTTGCAAATGGAAAAAAAAAGTCAATTCACATGGTCTGCAGAAAACAGAGCCTCATGTCAGATTTTAAATAAATCCAAATGAATCAAAAATACAATCTAATTGCTAAACACAGATGGTGACATGAATTTATTCTGTATAAGCATCGTGTCTGTTTGGTATACTGGTTAAGGTAGCAAGTTAGAAATCAGGAAATTATTAGTTCTAGTCCTGTCTTAGGCATGAAAGTTGGCTGGGTGAATTGGGCTAAGAGTGAGTGATTGGGGCCAGTCACTCTCTCTTAGCCCAATTCACCTTACAGGTTGTTATTGTGGGGAAAATAGAAAAAGGAGGGAGTATTATGTATGCTTGTCACCTTGATTTGATTGATGGAAAGATTAATTGACTGAATAAAAAATAAATAATATAAAATAAATGAGCAAAAAAGATGATTAGGGAACTAAAAGTATATGAGGTATTAAGTTTTCTGTTCGATGCAGCATTGAAGAGGCAGTAGATGAAAAACAACTCTCTTTATTGTAAAGTCAAAACAGAAAGTAACAACCAATGCTCCACCCATACTTATACACTCAGCCTAAAGGCGGCAGCCAATAGTAACACAGTATTCTCCCGCTTAAGTGCATAATAAGTAGTCTGCAGACAGAAAATCTAGTTTGTTGACCATGTGGCCTGCTAACTGTTTTCTTCACAGTTCTCAGCATCTCAATTCTCAGACTTTAACACAATACATTACACCCCTTCCCCCTAGATCATTTACATGTACAAAATCTTTTCTGTTTGTGCAAAACATTACAATTGTTCCAATGGCAAAAATACATAAGCATTCAAGTTTACAATGACAGAAATCTTATGTAGTCATTTAAGTACTTTGGTGGCCCTTTTGCCCACTCTGAACATCTCAGAGCTACCGTTAGCTCCTGGTCTATGAGCTCGCCTGCCAGGCTTGGTAGACCGGGGCTGTGTGTTCCATTTGTCATGTGTAGAGCCAATTCTTGGAGGCTGGTCTAACCAGGTAGACCCAAGCCTGTGTCCATCTCTCTGTGGCTGGTCTGTCTTGGTAGACCTGAGCCAGTGTCCCGCTGTGGAGTAGGGCCCACCGGACTGACATGTGGAGCTGATTGATGGCATTGTCCCGTAGCCAAAATGCCTGAATTAGGGGCAGTTTCTTGGTTTGCAAACCCCCAGTTTGGCAATCAAAAAGTCTTACCCTTGCTTGGGGACTCGGATGCATGATCGCAATCATGTTCCCCCTCCCCCTGAACAGAGTCATGAGCTAACGGCTGGGTTACTATCCTCTGTCGCAGCGGGTCAATGTGTCTGCGAAGCACACAACCGTCTTCCAAGACCACTTTGTATGAGAGAGGTCCTGACACCTTATCAACCACAGCTACCACCCACAGTGCCCCTTGCCTGTAGTTTCGCACCCACACTGGGGCGCCAAGTTGCAAGTGCCTTGGAGCCTTTGGCTGCTGTGCTTGTAAAACAACCCTGTCTGGATGTAAGTGATCCAGCTTTGTGATCAAGTGCTACCCCCATCTTAATTCTGCTGGGCACCTTCCTGTAGAAGTGCAGGGCATTGTGCGTTGGCAGAGTAAGAAATCTGCCAGCCTATGGTGCCAGTTGCTGTTGCAATCCTCTTCAAGGATTCCTTGGTCATTCTGACCATGCGTTCTGCTTGGCCATTAGAGGCTGGGTGAAAAGGAGCCGAGGTGGCGTGCCTAATCATATTAGCCCTTATAAAGGACTGAAATTCTGCAGAAGTAAATTGAGCCCCATTGTCTGAAACTATGACATCAGGGAGCCCATGCATTGCAAAGATGCTGTGCAGAACCTGGATGGTCCTAGCAGTAGTCATAGTGGATACAGGAACCACTATGGACTGGCTGTCCACTACTATGAGGAAGAGTTGCCTCTGAAAGGGGCCTGTAAAATCAATATGAATCCTCAACCACGGGGCTTGTGTGGTTTCCCATCTGTGGACTGGGGCATGTGGCATTTCTGGCCTTGACTGCTGGCAAATAATGCAGCCATGGACCTGGGCCTAAATATCTTTATCGAGCCCAGGCCATCAAAGGTAGCTTCGCATGAGTGCCTTCATTTGGAATATTCCCAGATGTCCCTCATGCAGAGATTCAAGGATTCTAGCCCTCAGTGAAGTCGGGATTACGACCTGACCGCCCCACAAAATGCAACCCTTATGAGCAGATAAATCGTTCTTCCTTCTCCAAAAACTCTGAAAGTTAGGGCCCGGGCACATTTCTGGCCATTCTGTGAGCACACAGTTCAACACGCGACTCAGGGTGTTGTCTGAAGCTGTCTCAGCAACTACATCCCCTGCATTAAGGGGAGACTCCGGCAAATCCTGGATAGCCAGGATGCAGTTAGCTGGAGTGGGTCTGGCTCTAGGTGCGGTAGGGGTAACCTATTAAGGCTGTCTGTGTGGCCTATTTCTTTGCCCAGTTTATGAATCTGACTGTGTTCAGCAGGTCAGCAGTTCAAATCTCACCGGCTCAAGGTTGACTCAGCCTTCCATCCTTCCGAGGGAGGTAAAATGAGGACCCAGATTGTTGGGGGCAATGTAAATATATATATATATATATATATATATATATATATATATATATATATATATACACATTGCTTACTGGTGTACACCGCTTAGAGAGTGCTTGCACTTAAAGCGGTATATAAGTCTCATAAATAAATAAATCACACAATAACTATAAATGGATAGGAATATTGACCACCTCAACATCCTAGGAAAAATAATCTGGGGTGTTTGCTTGTTTGTAGTGAACAACCCCAGAAGTGGTTTGTGGTCTGTGAAGACCGTGAAATGGTGGCCATACAAATAGTCATGGAACTTTTTTATACCCGGCACGATGGCCAATGCCTCCCTATCGATCTGTGCATAGTTGCATTCCGCTGAAGAAAGAGTTTTAAAATAATAGGCTATGGGAACTTGTATCCCGTCAGCCTTAAGATCGCTTAACACAGCTCTGATCCCGTACGGGGATGCATCACACGCAATGCTAATTGGCAGCTGCTCATTAAAATGGGTCAACATTGCATGTGATGACAGCAGTGATTTAACTGCTGCAAAACTTCACTTGTGGACGCTCGTCCACTTCCACTGAGCCTTCTTGTCCAAGAGCCGGTGTAACGGCTCTGCCACTGCGGCCTTGTGGGGAGGGAAGGCATGATAAAAATTAAGGAGTCCCAAAAAGGCCTGAAGTTCTCCTTTTGTCTTAGGACTGGGTGCCTGCTGAATTGCTTTGAGCTTGGATTCAGCAGGATGAATGTCTTCGGCATCTATACAAAAACTGCAGAACTCTGTAAAAGTAACTCCAATTTTACATTTTTCTTGCTTTAGCTTCAGCCCCGCTTCACGGAAATGCTGCAAGACTGCCCTAAGCCTATCAGTTAGGATTTCGACTGATTCCCCGGCTATGAGGACATCATCGAAATACGGGCACACACCTGGAATGTTTCAGAGCGTGCACGCCATTATGCTCTGAAAAATCCCTGGGGCTATACTAACCCCGAACTATAACCGCTGCACCTTGAAAGCTCCCCTGTGGGTTACTATGGTCTGGGCCTCAGCCGTGGTGTCGTCCACCGGCAGCTGCTGATAGGCCTGGGCCAAATCTAATTTGGCGAAAATGCGACCTCCCTGTAGAGATGCCAAAATATGGCTGACTACAGGTACCAGGTACGAGTGCTGCTGGAGGGTTTTATTTAGCGTGCAATTATATTCGGCACAAATGTGGACCTCCCCGTTGGCCTTAAGTGGCGTAACCATGGGAGTTTCCCATGGACTGCTATCTACCGGCTCTAAAATGCCTTGTAGCAACAGCTTGTCCAACTCTGCATTGATTCTTTGCTTAAAAGCGAAAGGCACCCGACGAGGTTTTAGCCTTATTGATGCTATTATGGGGTCAAGCTGGAGGGCAATTGGCGGGCCTTTGTACTCTCCTAACTCTGGGCTGAAAATATCAGCAAATTCCTTACAAACTGCCGAGAGGCTCGATATCTGCAAACTATTTAACCTGGTCACTTGAATTCCCAATACATCAAACCAATCGAGGCCGATGAGGCTAGTGCAGTTACCCTCAACTACTGTGACTTCGAGGGGACCCTTGAAATTCCTGAACTGCATCCCGAGTGTGGCCTCCCCCTTGACTGTTACACGGGAGTTTTTGAAATCGGTTAGAACGAGGTTCAACAGCCTGAGCTTAACTCGTCGCTGCGACTAAAAATTTGCTGGAGAGTCCTTTAGGAAATTATTAATAAAATCAACCCAGTGTTCAACTCCATGTCACAAGGAACCCCTTGCAACTTGACTTTGAGATGCAACTTCTCCCTGAGTGGGCGATGGGCATCTGTCCTAAACACGCTCCTTCTACTAGTGTAATAGCCCACCCTGTTTTGTCCGGGAACCCCGGTACCTTTCCGAGGCAACTCTTCTGATGAGTGTTCTCTCCTGAGACCCCTACAAACAGCGGCAATGTGGCCTTGCTTGTCACACGCCTGGATAGTTGCTGTGCAGAACTGGCATTCCACCCATTTGTGTCGGCCTCCACACCCAAAACATTGAGAAAAGGGAACTTGTCAATTGGTTGTTGGGGCCTTCTTTCAGGTGGTGGCTGTAACTGATCGACTTCATGGTCTGATTCGGTATCTTCAGCTCTCTCGGCGTCCTCTTGGAGGATGGCCTCCGTGCAAGGAGGGCTCTTGGAGAGCTGTAGGGCCTTGATGGCTCTGCCAGCTGTTTCTTCAGCTGTGATTTCCCACAATGCATCTTGGAATGAGATAGTCTCTTTCGTGAATATCTTCTGTTGAAGCTTCCGACTCCTTAAACCACAAACTAAATGGTCCCTCAGTCTTTCTTTGAGGTCTTTGTCGAAGAGCAGCTATAAAGTTGGCGGCGGACTCGCCAGAATGTTTATTTTGATGTTTGAAGGCATGCCGCCAGGCAATGACCAATAGCTTGGGCTCAAAGTATTCTTTGAGCATCTTCTTAAGTTTTGAGTATGCAGTGGACTAGAATGGAGGTGGTGCAACCAAGTTCTTGGCAATGTTGAATGTCGCCTGACTGCACACACATAGCAGCATCGCGGCCTTTAGACCGTCGTCTCGAACTTGGTTAACCCGCAGGTAATTTTCAACTCTCGCGACATAGGAGTTCCACCTCTCTAGATGAGCAATGTCGAATTCGGAGAGTTTTCCAATCTTAGCCATGGTGAGTTTTTTGCACGCCTCTCAATGCTTCGTGCTGCGCAGACTTTCATGGGACTTCCAGGGCAGATCCTTGGAAGCACTCTCCTCCAGCATTTCTGTACTGGTAGGATAGAGTGGAGGGGGGGGAAACACCTTTCCGACCAAGAATCTGCTAGGCCTAACCCCCGTAGTAACTCAGCTCTTTGTGGTGAGGCAGCATGATCCCATCCTCGTCGCCAGTGTTATGTTTTCTGTTTGATGCGGCATTGAAGAGGCAGTAGGTGAAAAACAACTCTCTTTATTGTAAAGTCAAAACAGAAACTACAACCAATGCTCCACCCATACTTATACACTCAGCCTAAAGACAGCAGCCAACAGGAACACAGTATTCTTCCCCTTAAATGCATAATAAGTAGTCTGCAGACAAAAAGTCTGGCTTGTTGGCCACCTGGCCTGCTAACTGTTTTTTTCACAGTTCTCAGCATCTCAATTCTCAGACTTTAATTCAATACATTACATGAAGTACGGTTGCAGGAACTGGGTATTTCTAGTCTAGTGAAAAGAAGAACTAGGGGGGCAACATGATAGCAGTGTTCCAATATTTGAGAGGCTGCCACAAAGAAGAATGGGTGAATCTATTTTCCAAAGCACCAGAATGCAAGACAAGAAGCAATAGAGGGAAACTAATCACCAAGAGAAGCAACCTAGAACAAAGAAGAAATTTCCTGACAGTGAGAACAATTAACCAGTGGAACAGTTTGCCTTCAGAAGTTGTGGGTGCTCCATCACAGGAGGATTTAAAAAAGAGACTGGACAGCTAGTTGTCTAAAATGGTATGGAGTTTTCTGCTTGAGCAGGCGACCCACCTCAATTTTACATCTTAAGAAGACAGAACTCTTGGAATGTCTCTTCCAACAGGGATCTTTATTAAGAGAAGCTGATTGTAGGCATGGTAGACAGGATCTGGGGAATCCTCTCCCATCATTCAATGTTTTAAAGTGTTTCCAAGCAGCCCTCACCCCACAGTTTTTCCAGGCGATTCAATCCATCAGTCCGCTCCGTCGGCACGATCACTCATCCTCTTTTCCCAGATCCCAGGCATTGCATTTCCCACCCCTTTTTCCTCACTGCTGGCAAAGGGGAGTGAGATGAAAGACGATGGCCACATTGTTATGGTTAGTTCTCTCGATGAGAATCCACAAACTACAAATCACTTTGTAGTTAATGAAGGAAGTGAGAGTCATAAACCCCTCATGCTTACCCTCCTCCCTGTTCATAGTATGACAGAATCCAGAATAGAGTAAGAATTGGTTTTTCATCAGAGTAGGTAGATAGAAATGAAATATAATTGGATTCTGACAATTACATTATTTTCCAGCACCTGCAAATTGCTTAATATCATCTAAAGATCAACCAGATCAGGTTAAAATATCATATAATGCTGATGATTATCAGCAGGAAGACTTTCCATTGGTGCTAGAGACTACAATTGATTTCCTAGGAACTTTTCTCCTCCATTTCCTTTAAAAAAAACAAAAACCTGAATGCCATTTTTTGCATCGCTTTCCTTAATCACATATACTTTGTCCAATATCTAGTTAAGATCCTATCTAGGATGGAAGGACTTACCAAGTGATTTATGCCTTCATCATTACTGCAATATGCCTGGCATGAGATTATCTTATCATTGAAAACTATTTTGAAGGTGTAATTGTTATAGAATAAATAACATATGTCCTGGTGAGTGACAGCCATGCAACATTTATATAGTGAAGATTGCAGCAGCTTCTAATTTGGGGGGGGGGGCAACTTAAAATGTCTCCAGCACTGCAGGACCATTCTATTGAGATGAACTGACCAGTCCAATTAAGTTAATTGCTTGGTAAACACTTCTCTTGAGAAACTGAAATACTGGTAGTTTCTGGTGGGTCTATGGCAAATTAAATGTCTTCAAAGAAATAGAACTGGAACTGGAGAGAGATCGACATCCAAAGGGCCAACTCTGTATATTGAAATCTCTCCAGATGAAGGAGAGATTGTGAGGTAGCCTACTTTCACTATACAAGTGCTTCTTGTAAGTAAACTGCAGGAATGTAAGTTTTTGCAGTTCACTCAAGAGTTAAGTGGCTGGGAATCATAGGATTGATTCCATCTAGGCTCATAGGACAGTAAGCTCAGCTGAACTTCATTTCCTATGTTTTTGAAATTAATTATTCTACAGAAATAGAGAGCTTTTCTTGTATGGCAGGGTAAGACCCTTCTTGTTGAGTTTTATTTTTCTCTGGATTACAAAACTAAAAGAAGTATTAGAGATTAAAGAAATTTTTGATAAAAATTTCTTAGATTCTTAACAAGGAGATGATTTAAGAAATTTTGAAATGGACAAGCAGATAGTTATTTTAAAAGATTATTTTAATGAAAGCTCAATGCAATAAATTGTAATTAAGTGAATTGGACCTCCATGGTCCAATTTTTTGTTTTGTTTTGTTTATTCTAAAGACTTTAGGTCAGAGGTCCCCAACTTTTGGCACTAGGGACTGATGCCATGGAGAAAGGTTTTTTCTGCAGACCAGAGGGGTGGGTGGTTTTGAATACTGCCTGCATCCTGAGGATGGAGCTTTGCTTGTTTGTGCGGCCCGCTTGCTGACATGCTGCGGATCAGTGCTGGTCCACAAAGCAGGGGTTGGGGACCCCTGCTTTACGTAATTGGTGAACTTTAAAAACAAATGATATTAGATTGGAGAAGGATACAGAGGCAGAAATAGATAATGTTTATGTAATAAATTCAAGATTTGCAAGAACAAGACATGTTGCAATGGATATTTTGGTGCATTTTGTGAAGGAAGAAGCCAAGAGGTTATATTTTACCACAGCATTTTAATACAAGACAATTTCAGTGAGATTTTTATATGCACAAAGGTGGAAAGATCTGATGCTATCCACAATGGAGGAATGGATCATGAAGATAGAACTGAGGTGGACAAATTGACTTCTTTGATCAGAAAAAAGATATTATCCTTTGATCGCCACGATGTAAAAGAGATGTTGAGACTCTAGAAAGTGTACAGCAAAGAGTGACCAAGATGATTAGGAGACTATAGGCTAAAACATATAAAGAATGATTGTTGGAATTATGTCTAATTTAATGAAAAGAAGGACTTGGGATGACATGACAGCAGTGTTGCAATATCTAAGGAGCTGCCATAAAGAAGAGGGCAGTCAAACTATTCTCCAAAGCACCTGAAGGCAGGATAAGAAACAATGGATGGAAACTAATCAAGGAGAGAAGCAACCTAGAACTACGGAGAAATTTCCTGATAGTTAGAACAATTAATCAGTGGAACGATTTTTCTTCAAAAGTTGTGGAGGAAGAGATTGGACAACCATTTTCTGAAATAGTATAGGGTTTCCTACCTGAGCAGGGTGTTGGACCTCCAAGATCCCTTCCATTATTCTGTTATCTATTTTTACTGCTGATTGGAAACCCTTTATAAACTTGCAGAAAAAAATGAAAAATTTATAGTTTTGGCAATTAGAAAAAAATAGATTACAGAAAAAAATGAGAGTCAATCACCTATTCTCCAGGATTTTCCATCTCTAATGGACAGAAGATTTGCCAAACTATCAATAAATTTCCCTAGAACTCTAGTTGCTATTTTAAATAAATCAAAAGCAGTGATATTTCCTGAAAATCTCTCAAGTTCAGTTTGGAGATCTTATTTCTTCAAGCAGGTCACCACAACTGGTTAGAGGAATACTGTATATTTACTCTTCTCAAGAAGATTGAGACAAGAATTGGGTGGTTTTGTTTCTTTTTTTTTTTTTTTGCCCTTTTGCTATCTTCATAAACCATTTTCTTTTTGCTTTCTCTGTTTTCATTTTTTAAACATATCCAATATATTGTTAATTCAGTTTAGAATTGACAATTTATTAACATTTCACAACAGTTTGAGATTAAAAGAACAGACTATATATTTAAAAACCATGAGAAATCTATTAAAAAGAAAAAGGGAAACTGCTATAATTTAAAAATTAGAGAGGAATGATGTAAATCAACCTATTTCTAAGTTTGTAAGGACTATTTGAGAAATGGATAAAACAGCAAAATGTAAATGTTGCATGTAAAGTATTATTTATTCCTTATGAAAATGCACCCTACTATTACAGATTTCTTTGCATTAACTGACATACCTTGGCTGATCTAGTGACGGCTCCAATCTCAGAATAAAGATCTGTGCTATCTGGAAATGTTTCCACCACTATTGTGCATACATGATGAAGAAGAGATTGTTTATGGACTGTATCTTTGACTTCAGGCACTTTCTCAAGGTAACTTAGTTCAAAGGCTTTAGTCTGTGTGGAGAAATGAAAAAAAGAATAAATTATTTGACATCATAGGATCATAGACTGGAAGGAATATTGGAGAACTTTTAGTCCACTCTCCTGCTCAAAGTAAGAATATAGTATCCTGGACAAATGGATGTCCAGTCTTTTTTTTAAAAAAAACCTCTATTGATGGAGCACACACAACTCCAAAAAGCAAGCTGTTCCATTGATTAATTTTTCCCTAGCTTCTATCTATTGCTTCTTGGCCTACCTTCAGGTGTTTTACAGAAGAGGACCTCCTCTTCTCTATGACAGCCCTTCAAGTACAGGAAGACAGCTAACAAATCATCCCTAATCTTTTCCTTTGTTTGGCTAGATATACCCAGTTCCATTAACTGTTCATTGAATTTTGGACTTCTTACTATCTTCGATGCTCTTCTCTGCACTTTTTCTAGGGTCTCAGCATCTTTTTTCTCTCATGCGAACAGAACTGAACACAATATTCTAAATGTTGCCTCACTACTGTAATTTAAAACAGTATTATCATTTCTTGTGATCTTGCTGCTATCCCTCTGTTGATGCAGCCTATGACTATACTGGCTTTTTTGGTAGCTGCAGCACACTACTGGCTCATACTTAAGTGGTTCTGCACTAGGAAACCTAGATCCCTCTCATCATTAATAATGTTGAACCAGACACCATCTACTCTATATCCATGCATTTGGTTTTTCCTGCCTAAAAGCAAAACCTTACTTTTCTTACTGCTGAACCTCATCTTACTGGATAGGACTCACGTCTTAATCTGTCAAAATCCATCTGAATCTTGAGGTCTTCCAAAGTGTTAGCAATTCCCCCCAGCTTGGTGTCATTTGCAAATCTGATGAACTCCTTTTCTACTCCCTCATCTAGATACTGAAGAGCATTGGGCCTAAGACAGAACCTTGAGGTACCCACTCCTGGTGGATGTGATTCCATTGAATATTACATGTTGCATGCAGTGGGTCAGCCATCAGAGGATGGTATTGTCTATCCCAAAATATTCCTTCTTACCAAATAGTAGGTCTACTTTGTCAAATGCCTTAATAAAGTCTGAGTAAACTATATCCATAGCAATTCCTTGATCCAGTTAATTTAGTTACAGAGAAGGCAATAAACTTTGGAATCACCTGTTTTTAACAAAGCATGAGACTTCTAATGTATGCCCTGTTCATTTCTAGATACTCACAAATCCATTACTTGATCTTCTTTTTCAGGATTTTCCCAGTTATTGATGTCAACCTAATTAGTCTGTAATTTTCTGGATCCATTTTTTTGGGCTTCTTGAAGACTGGATTGCTTCTGCTTTTTTCCAGTCCTCTGGTACTTCCCCATGCTTCAGAAGCTGTGAAAAAATTTGTTCAGTGGTTCTGAGCTCGCATCTGCCAACTCCTTCAGAACCCTGGAATGTAAATCTTCTGGTCCTGGGAATTTGAACTCATCTAAAATGAATAGGTTGTCTTTTACCAATTTCTTGCCTATTTTGACTTGCTTTCTTTTTCTGTCTCCCATAGTACTGCTTTTGATAGTTGGATTATCTTTTCCTTTTCCATGAAAACAGAGGCAAGGAAGGTATTCAGAAGTTGTGCTTGCTATCTACTCCCATTAGTGGACTAATCTTTTTCTTAACTTTTCTTTTCTTATTCATTACATATTGAAACTTTGTTATTTTTAGCTTTTTTTGCAAGTTTTAGTTCATTCTGAACCTTAATGTTCCTTACTCCATCCTTGCAGATTCAGGCAATTGGTTGATGTTCTGTTCTAATTATGAGTCCCTCTTTCCAGTTTTAAACTTGCCCTTTTCTCCCCCTCAATTTGTCAGAGAGATCTTTATGCAACCATGCTGGTGTCATCTGGGGTCGATTTTTTCTTTCTTTCTCCATGTTACATGTTTGATCAGGCCTTAATAATCTAATTTTTAGAGTTTCCCAAGCATCTTGAATTGTTTTTCCATTTTGGATTTCCACAGACTCCTTCTTAATCTCTTTCTTAGTTTGTTGAAATCAGCTCTCTTGAAGTCTAGAACACTAGTTTAACTTTGTTCAATTGCCTGTTCTTACATTGAATCCTAGTATGACATAGTCATTCTCCCACAAAGTTCCCACACTTTTGATCCCTTCTATCATTTCATCCCTATTAGTAAGAATTAAGTCCTGTATAGCTGACTCTCTACTTCCTTTCTCTACCTTTTGAGGTACAAAGTTGTCGGTTAGGCATATCACAAACCTATTTGATCTCTCACTTGCTATAGAGTTTGTCTTCCAGTTTATGTCAGGGAAGTTAAAATCTCCCATTACTACAGTGGTGTGTTTTCTCCACATCTTATTTAACTGACTAGCAAAATTTTCATCTATTTCCCCTGGCTAGTTGGGTGGCTTGCTGTATACACCTACCGCAGTGTCATTTCTTTTCCCTCTAATCTTTACCCAAATGCATTCAGGAAAGCTTTCATCCTTGTTATTGTATATTTCTGTAGAGGTGTAATGATTTCTTACGTATAATGCAACTCCACTTCCTCTTTTGTTAATCTGTTTCTTTTGAACAATTTACATCTTTCTAGCAATATGTTCTAATCACGAGTTTTATCCCACCAAGTTTCGGTACTGCACATTATCACACCTACATTCATGTACTAGAATTTCAAGTCCTCCCTGTTTGTTCCCCAAACTCTGAGCATTAGGCTCTTTATGGCCTGTTTCATAGCTGAGTAGTCCTTTCTTCTGATGATTACCTTCCTCATTGTCTGATTTGTTGTCATGGGGTTTATGCCTGAAGTTTGATTGTAAATATTAGCAAATAATCATATTTATTATATTTAAATAGTGGCATTTAATTTGGAGTGACTTTAAACAAGGAATATCATCTTAACTATTGATCATTAATTATAGTAAAAATCAAGTTAAATGATTATTCTGGACCACATAAGATCCAGAATAAAATTGTACATAATGCAATTTGAAAAATAGTTTTTCCCCTTTTGTGATTTTGTACTGTTTGTTATGAAATTTTTCACTGCTGTTCAAAAAATGTATTTTAATGAAGTTTTGGTCCTTTCCAATTATCAACTTTGCTCAGGTTAGTCTGAACTGCAGGGGGGTTGAAGATGGTGGGCTGCCTTGCTAAACCCCCCTGCAACTCAGACTAACCTGAGCATAACAAAGCCCCCACCCAAACAGAACACTCCCCCAGCCAATCAGAGCACAGCCAACCCCCCAGCCAATCAGAGCACAGCCAACCCCCCAGACAATCAGAGCACAGCCAAGCCCCTAACCAATCAGAACACACCTCCACCCAATCAAAACACTGCCAAGCTCCCACCCAATCAGTTCATACCCCCACTGGCAGTTAAAAGGAAGAAACAGCTAAGACCACACATTGCTCCTTGAAGCACGAAGCTGAAAACGCCAGCCTGAAGATGACGAATGGGACTTCGTTGAAATGTCGCCAAGACACTTCCAATTTTACGTGGGAGAAAACTCAAATAACCAAAGACCTACAAACACCCGCAAAAACCTCAGAACACACACACACACACACACACACACACACACACACACACATGTAGGGTTTCCTGCCTGAGCAGGGGGTTGGACTAGATGACCTCCAAGGTCCCTTCCAACTTTACTACTATTACTATATATATATATATATATATATATATATATATATATTATATATATATATATATATATATATGTTTTCTGAGGTAAAATTGGAAGTGTCGCCAAGAAAACCCGAACAACCAAAGACCTACATACAAACACCCACCCGAAACCTCAGAAAACAAATATATATATATATATATATATATATATATATATATATATGTGTGTGTGTGTGTGTGTGTGTGTGTGTGTGTGTGTGTGTGTGTGTTTTCTTCCTTTTAACTGCCAGCAAGCCACCCAAAAGCAACTTACCCAAAGAGGAACAGGCAGCACTACGTAACCTTAAAGAAGACACCAGCATAATAATCCTACCAGCAGACAAGGGCAACGCCACGGTGGTTATGAACACATCTGACTACCAAACCAAATTAACCAACCTACTCCAAGACTCCACATACAAACCCCTAAATACAGATCCCACCACCTACCTGGAAAAAACCACCAGATCCAAAATAAAAGCCTCCCCCATTAGCGAAGAGATCCAGCAAAGAATCATTCCCAGAGAGAAATCATCCAGATGCCCCAAACTCTATGGTCTCCCCAAGATACACAAAGAAGGAACCCCACTCAGACCTATAGTCAGCTCCATAGGCTCACCTCTACAAAACCTAGCCAAATTTCTCGCCAAACAACTACAGCCCTATGCAGAATCCATCACCTCACACGTAAAAAACTCATTCCAGTTTATAGAGATCATAAAGAAACAAAACTTACAGCCCAGCGACCTACTAGTGAGCTTCGATGTCATATCCCTCTTCACCCAAGTGCCTATCAAAGAAGCCTTGACAGCTATTCAAAACAAATATAACCCCCCCAAACACATCTTAGATCTGACCAACCACTGCCTATCCAACACATACTTCATCTATAATGGACAAAAATACAAACAAACAGAAGGAGCACCCATGGGATCACCCCTCTCACCTGTCATTGCCAACCTCTACATGGAACACTTTGAAACCCAAGCTCTAGAAAAATCGGATCACAAACCCAAACTCTGGCTCAGATACGTAGACGACACCTTCATAATCTGGCCACATGGGAAAGAAAAACTGGACAACTTCCTCACACACCTCAACAGCCTACACCCCAAAATACAGTTCACCATGGAAACAGAAGCTAACAACCAACTTCCCTTCCTGGATGTCTTAGTCTACAAGAAATCCAATGGCTCCCTAGGACACACCATTTACCAGAAGAAAACACACACAAACCGCTATCTGCACGCTCTCTCACACCACCACCCAGCACAGATCAACTCTGTAGCCAAGACACTCATCTCCAGAACAAAACGCCTAGCTGACGAACAACACCTAAAACCCGAACTACACACTCTCACCAATGTACTAACATCCAATGGATTCCATAGAAATAAGATTACAAACCTAATCCAAAAAGAAACCCCCACTAAAATCCAAGACAAAGAACAAGAAAACGGCAAAGCCCTCCTCCCATACATAAAAGGCACCACAGACAGAATCAGTAAGATCCTCCATAAACACAACATCAAAACAGCATTCTGCACAAACAGAAAAATATCCACCATCCTTAGAAACCCCAAAGATAAAATTGAATTAGAAAATCAAGGAGTATACGAAATCCCATGCACCACTTGTCCCACCACATACATCGGACAAACCAACAGAAGAATAAGTGCACGCATTGAAGAACATAAGAACTCAGTCAAAAAAGAGGAACCAACATCTTCCCTGGTCCAACACCTTAAAGCCACAGGACATGAAATTGACTTTAAAAATACCAGAACCATTGCCAAAAGTGAACATTTTAATAACAGAATAATCAGAGAAGCCATCGAGATAGAAAAACGCCCACACAGCATGAACAAGCGAGATGATACCTCCCGCCTACCAGCCATTTGGAAACCCGCCCTTATTGACAAACGACTCCCTAACACAAAAAATGATACCAGACCCACACTCACAAAAACCACACAGGATGTCACCACCACACATCCACGCAAAAAACAAACCCAAAGCCACACTGATGACGAGGCACGACCACAAACCAGAAGCCAGACCACAGCTGCATCATTAGCCACTTTAAACCCCTCCAATCCATACATGAAGCAAACTGACACCCTCCATGAAGAGGAGACACGACCACGAACGCGAAGCCAGAAAATAGCAAGGCAGCCCAAAATCTTAAACCCCTCTGCAACTCAGACTAACCTGAGCACAACCAAACAGAACACTCCCCCAGCCAATCAGAGCACAGCCAACCCCCCCAACTAATCAGAGCACAGCCAAGCCCCTAACCAATCAGAACACACCTCCACCCAATCAGAACACAGCCAAGCTCCCACCCAATCAGTTCATACCCCCACTGGCAGTTAAAAGGAAGAAACAGCTAAGACCACACATTGCTGCTCAAAGCACGAAGCTGAAAACACCAGCCTGAAGATGACGAATGGGACTTCGTCGAAACGTCGCCAAGACACTTCCAATTTTACGTGGGAGAAAACCCGAACAACCAAAGACCTACATACAAATACCCGCGAAAACCTCAGAAAACAAATATATATATATATATATATATATATATATATATATATATATATATATATATATATATATATATATATATATATATATATATATGATACAAATAAAATACGAACACTTTACTAAAAGCTGCCAAGCTTTCGTTTGGAAACTCCAAACATCCTCAGGGCTAAGGAGCCAGTAAACAATGATGACTTAAATGGGTTTTGCCGGCATCTGCAGCCGGCTCATGGACCGCGTCACCGGTCCCGGCCGGTTAATTAGTGTTCCAGATGTTTCTTTATTACTCTCCTTACGCTTCCTTCTATGGTTCTTCCGGATCGTTCCTTCCACTATCTCATTACTGGCATTCATCTCCTCCACCACCCCTTTATCCTTATTTCCTTCCATAATACTGACCCTCCTTCCCTTTTTGTTTTCATTTTCCACCCTGGGGGCATCTGTTTCTCCTCTATCAGTGTTACAAGCTTCCCTGGGCTCACAGACGCTCCCCCCCACACACGCTTTTCTCAATCCCTGCTCCACACCCTTTCTTCTCACTCCTCCACTGTCATGAGTAACTTTCATACGGGTGTTGCATATTTGGGGGTCTATGCCCTCCTCCTCCGTCCTGGCAATCTTCATGTTGACAGTTCTCCACCGTTCCATTTGTTTGCTGTGTGATCGGGTTCTAACTCCGTCTCTCAATTCATCATTCCCCCCTCCTCCCTATTGCATGCTCTTCCCCATTGCTGATAGGAACGGTATTCAGGCGGACACCAGGTCTCCAGATCTCTGCATTCTGATTCCCCGCGTTCTCACTCTCCTCTCCTGTGCTCGTCTTTGGGGGGACTTCAAAGTGTTCGTCCGGGGGGGGGCTGTATTGTTGGTGGGGGTATTCCTTGTCTGCAGAGGGTCCAGGCAGAACACCGTGTCTCTCCCTTTCACTGTATGCCTAGGCAATCGAGCCGTGCTTTCGTTCTTCTTCTCCCCCCTACCCACCGCGTCAGGCTGCAGACTCCTCATGCTGGATCTTCCACACTCTCCACAGTTGTTGTTAAGTTCCGGGGGTGGGGGTCTATCGTGGTGATATTGGGGAAGGGGGAGGTCTTCCATCGGTGGATGATTACGTGTGTTTGACAGTGGTGGCCTCCTCAGACGTTCATTAGAGCGGTATTGGTGTTGATCGGGCAAAACGGGGGTGCCCCTGGAGTGTCGAGGGTTAGCCAAAGTTCTATCTATCTGTTCAGGATGGAGGCCAGGTATCTCGTCACATTTACAGCTGTACAAGCATTGTTCAGACCGCTTATAATGATTGGCATGGTGTTTAAAATCCCATTTCCTCAATGCTTGTTGCGCTGGATGTAAGTCAATGTGACGATTAACCGCATCTTTGTTGGAATACCACGCCTCTTTCAATAGCCGGCCTCCCTTAGTGGCATCCTCAGACATAACGCGAACATTCACAAAGTCAAACTGGTGGCCATGTTGTGCCATATGCATCCACAATTGAGAATGCTGCTTGCCCCTTCTTATAGCTAACTGATGTTCATGCAAGCGAGATCTTAAACGCTTAGCTGTTTCACCCACATAATTGCCATCGCAGTTCTTGCAATTGATTTTGTAGATTACTGCTGATCTATCCATGGCAGGGAGTGGGTCCTTGGGGTGAACGACTTTGGACTGTAATCTCTGATTGGGTCTGTGGGCCACTTCTATTCCATGGGGGGCCAGCAGTCTGGCTGTTGCTTCCGAGACGTTATTAATATATGGCAAAGAGACACGCATTCTTTGTAATAATGGTTCCTCTCTCTTTTGGTTGTTCTGGGACTGGGGTGTAAGACCGTACTGTCTGATAAACCTCAAAGGATACACATTACGTTGACAAATCCGGAAAAGGTATTGCCTTTCTTTCTTCTTAAACTCCTCAGTGCTGCAGTGGGAGTCCACGCGCTTAAACAATGCTTTAATGCAGCTAGCTTTAAGTTCCGGGGGTGGGGGTCTATTGGGGAAGGGGGAGGTCTTCCATCGGTGGATGATTACGTGTGTTTGACAGTGGTGTCCTCCTCAGACGTTCATTAGAGCGGTATTGGTGTTGATCGGGTGAAACGGGGGTGCCCCTGGAGTGTCGAGGGTTAGCCAAAGTTCCATCTATCTGTTCAGGATGGAGGCCAGGTATCTCGTCACATTTACAGCTGTACAAGCATTGTTCAGACCACTTATAATGATTGGCATGGTGTTTAAAATCCCATTTCCTCAATACTTGTTGCGCTGGATGTAAGTCAATGTGACGATTAACCGCATCTTTGTTGGAATACCAAGCTTCTTTCAATAGCCGGCCTCCCTTAGTGGCATCCTCAGACATAACGCGAACATTCACAAAGTCAAACTGGTGGCCATGTTGTGCCATATGCATCCACAATTGAGAATGCTGCTCGCCCCTTCTTATAGCTAAATGATGTTCATGCAAGCAAGATCTTAAACGCTTAGCTGTTTCACCCACATAATTGCCATCGCAGTTCTTGCAATTGATTTTGTAGATTACTGCTGATCTATCTATGGCAGGGAGTGGGTCCTTGGGGCGAACGACTTTGGACTGTAATGTCTGATTGGGTCTGTCAAACGATTTTACGGGCTCCCAAAAATCCACAAGGAAGGCACCCCACTTCGCCCTATCGTGTCATTTATAGGTACCCCTACATCGGGATTAGCAAAGTGGCTTAGCACTCGTCTGGGCCACCTTGTGGAAGGTAGCCCCACAACAGTCAATTCTGCAGAAGAATTCCTCAACAGAATTAAGACTCTTAGGGTGGAGGATGATGAGAGGATGGTAACTGAGATAAACAAATGCGTTACATCAAACAATGCAATCATGAGGTAAACATAATATACATAATTCGAGGATCAATCTTCAAGTTCAGTCTTTTCAGCAACAGGACCAGGTCGGTGATCGATCTGGTGTAAAGCCTTTTAATGAGAGTCTTTGAGTCATGATCTGACTCATGTGGCTTCATGGTCTGGACTTCAACTTGGCGAACTAGTCCATCAGAACTGGGTAGGGCCCGGTGCACAAGTCCCATAGGCCAAGATTCCGATGTGCGTCCTTGTTTCTCAGCAAGACAAGGTCTCCTTCTTCTAGGTTAGGCTCTTTGGTCTTCCATTTGCGACGATCCTGAAGGGTATACAAGTATTCTTGCTTCCAGTGCTTCCAGAAGATATTGGCCAGTAGCTGAACTTGTCTCCATTGCTGTTTATACATGTCTTTGGGAACAAATTTCCCCAATGGTGCTGGCCAATCACCTGTCATCTGGGTTAACAAAGTAGCTGGGGTGAGGATAGTTAGATTTTCAGGATCCGAAGAGACTGGAACCAAAGGTCGAGCATTGACAATAGCTGCTACTTCTGCCATGAAGGTAGTGAGGACCTCATGCATCAGTGTGAGTGTCTTAGTCAGCACAGAGTCCAGGATTTTGTGGGCTATGCCAATCATGTCCTCCCACGCTCCTCCCATGTGAGATGCATGGGGAGGATTGAATGTCCAAACACAATTTTGGGCCTTTAGGTACTTGTCAATATCTGAATCAGGACGAATGCCTTCATCAATCTGCAGTTTCTTGCAGGCCCCTATAAAGTTAATTCCATGGTTGGATCTAAACACCTTAACTGGGCCTCTGTAGGCTTGAAATCTTCTTAGAGCATTGATGAAACAAGAAGTGTCCATAGATTCAATTACCTCAATGTGGACAGCTCAAATGCTGAGACACGTGAAAAGTACAGCCCAAAATTTGCTGTTGGCTTGACCACCTCTGGTCCGATGAGCAGACACGGACCAAGCCCGAATACATCTACGCCTACATTGGTAAATGGTGGTCCTGGAATGAGGCGCTTGGGTGGCAGGTCAGCCATCAACTGGTGTTGCATTGCACCTCGTTGTTTACAGCAATGCAGAAATCTGTACAAGATGGTGGCAATGCATCTTTTGGCTCCCACAATCCAGAAGCCAGCCGCTCTGATGGCACCTTCTGTGAAGTGCCTCACTTGTTGATGGACGATTTCATGGTAGTGTTGAACTAACAGGTGTGTGACATGTTGGCAGGTTGGAAGGATGATAGGGTGCTTGAAATCTGAAGCTATCTCAGCCTTGTCTAGACATTCTCCTACTCAGAGCAAGTTTTGACTATCCAAGAATGGGTTCAATTTCAGCAGTGAACAAGACTTTGGGATAGCCTTTTAAGCTTCCAGACATTCAAATTCCAGTGGGTATGTGTCTTGCTGCACACTTCGAAGAATCCCTCTCTCGGCCTGGAGACAGCTGTCTGGGAAGCTCATCTTGCAGGAAACGAACAATCACTGCTACATTTGCTATGAGAGATCTCCATCTGGAGAAGCGTTCAAAGTGAGTCAGATCTAGGAAATGATGGGGAGACAGTTTCTCTGTCTCCTTGATGTTCGTAGACAGGCAAACAATCTGGGCGGTCATTTTCTCGCCCTGTGTGAGCAATTTGTTGGGTACCTGAGGTTGCATGTCATCGTCCTGATCTGGATCTAGCAGCTCATAGTGTTCTGGTTTTTCTGACGTCTGGCCATCTGGATACGCCAAAATCTTAGGACCCTTTAACCATACTGAGTCTGCCAACTGTGATGCAGGAATGGACCGTGTAGCCTGGTCCGCTGGATTCTGATCTGTTGGCACATATCGCCACTGTTCAGGATTTGAGGATCTTCTGATCCTTTCTACTCTATTACTTAGGTAGACGTAGAAGCGTCTGCTTCGGTTGTGGATGTAGCCTAACACCACCTTGCTGTCTGCATAGAAAGTGGTGGACTGTAATTCAAGGTCCATTGCCTTCATTATCAGGTCTGCTATTTCTATGGCTAAAACAGCATTGCAGAGTTCTAATCTCGGTACGGTGTGATTTTGTGGTGGTGTTAACTTCACCTTTCCCATAACGAAACTGATGCTGCAGCTCTCCCCACTGTAGACTTTAATGTATCCTACAGTTGCTATTGCCTTCATCAAAGTGTCTGAGAACACATGCAGCTCCTTCTTAGTTGTGGATCGTCTGTGCCAAAGTCGAGGTCCTTTAGATCTTTAGCATGGTCGTGAGGATCGAAGGCCGCCAACACTTCTTTGCTGTTGGATGCAATTTTGTGCAGCCTAAGGTTAGCTGCTGCTAACATCTGGCATGTCCTTTTTATTAGGTCTATAGCTTCTGCTGGAGTGGGTACAGATTTTAAGCTGTCATCGACATAGAAATCCCATTCTATGAAGCGTCTGGCGTTTGCACCATATTCAGCTTCACCTATACGGGCGGTGCGTTGCAGGCTGTAGTTAGCGATTGCAGGGGAAGAACCATTTCCAAAGACGTGCACTCGCATTCTGTATTTGGTTACTTGCTGGTTGTGTGGGTCGTCACTGAACCACAGGAAGCGCAGGTAATTGTGATGATCTTCCCTGACCTAGAACGAATAAAACATCTGCTGGATGTCAGCTATGATTGCCATAGTTTCCTTTCTGAAGCGGATGAGCACTCCAAGCAGACTGTTGATGAGGTCAGGTCCTATGAGAAGGACCTTGTTCAAAGAGATGCCTTGGTGCTGTGCACTTGTGTCGAAAACTACTCTTATCTGCTCTGGCTTTTGTGGGTGGTACACTTCAAAGAATGGTAGGTACCAGCACTCTTCATCTTCCTTCATTGGAAGGAAGTGTCCATTCTGGAACATCTTTTCCATGAACTCTACTAGATGCATTTTCATTTCGGGCTTCTTGTTCATGACTCTTCTCAGATTGTTGAGGCAAGAGAGAGCTTGCTCATGATTGTTGGGTAGGCACTGTCTGGGTATATAGAAAGGTAATGGGGCTACCCAACTCCCTGTGGCATCCTGCAGGCATTCCTTGTCCATGAGCTCTAGAAATTCTTTGTCCTCTATTGATGAGCCCACATCATTGTTGTTTTTGCTGGTCTGGAACATTGTCGTTCCTAAAGCAGACTTGGCTGTTGAAAGCGTGAAGTGTTCTTGGCATGGTTTCAGGTGAAACGCTCTCCCATTCCTAAGAATGGAGGTCGCTGTCATATTGGGGCTTGCAGCCAATCGACGCAGACCCTTCCTGCGATGATCCATCCAAGCTCCATCTTAAGGGCAATTGGGCTGCCTGATGGGCCTCTTACTATATCTTGATAGGCATAGAATTTTGGCCTTGGGATCTATGGGAGAGATGTGATCCGCGATGTGCGACAGGTGAGGTATAAGTCTTGCCACCTCTGGTGTTGGGATTTGACTGTGATTGTTTGGTAGGGAGTCCCATTCTGTCACTGGTGGTAGTCGGAACCGTGAGCTTCTATCTAAGAACTCTATGTATAGTCCATAGGCTTTCCTCCCTGCCGTGTTCTGGGGTACAGTGCACATAGATACTGTGTAAAACGTTTCCTCAGTTGGAACATCAAAGAGATCGAAGAATTCTGACTTAGCTATTGTGTCAGTGCTTTGTGTATCTATTACCTCATACATCATTATGGCTTCTTCTGGGCATCCTTCGGGGTAGACTTTAGCCAAACAGATGTGAGTGCATGAACAAGGGCATGGTGAGTCACCACATATTACCGTTCAGTAGGTCTTGACCGTGTCCAGGTGCTCTTTGGAGCCATGTTGAGACTCCTTCGCCATAGGAGAAGTGGAGGTTGCTTGTGGCTGCTTAGAGTATAGATGCAAGGCCCCTGGGTGCTTGTCACTGTTACATAGGTGGCATTTCACCTTAACTGCACAATCTTTGGCTATGTGGTCCATAGATTCACAGCGCTTGTAGCCTATCCTGTACTCTTTGAGCAGGGCTTTTCGTTCGTCCATGGACTTCTTTCCAAATTCTCTGCATTTGGAAGGGAGCATTTATGTAGTGGACAATTTAGGTCTTTGCCTGCTTGTTGAGGTTCAGATTGAATTCTCCTCGGCAGTTGCTTGTCTGAAGTCTTCTTTGGCCAGGTTGTGATCTCTGTCTTGTGCATGGAAATAAGAGTTTTGCCCTTTGCGGCTTGGAATGAACCCTTAGTTGTGCCAAAATTCTGACTGGTCTGTTTGGGCACTGGAAACAATTTTTCTGTGTCTTCAAGGTTGTAGGCATTATTGCACCATTTTGCTTGTTTGGCTACAAACTATGCAAGAACAGCAAAAGGGGGGGGGTTTGCCAGGACTCTGACTCTTGTGAGTTTCAGATATATTGACCCATTTGTCTCTTAACTGCCTTGGTAGTTTTTTAACAATAAGCCTTTGCTTCTCGAACTGATCAAGGCAGCCAAGCCTCGGCATGTTGTGCTTGTTTTGTACTGATTGTAGTAGTGTGAGCAAGTCTGCGAATACCAATATCTTGACAGGGTTATTGATACTGATGTTAGGGAATTTGTAAAGGCCATCCAAGAGCGAAGTGTCTGTCAGTTTGGGTGCACTATACCGCTTATCGAGCCTATCCCAAGCTTGCTGAAGGGCGATAACTGGGTTGCTTAATCGGGCTGACTGTTCTTTACTAAGTTTGCAGACACTGGTCCCAGCCACGCCCTCATGAGCCTGATTTTGTCACCTGGTGTTAGCCCTTCATCATGGAGGGCATGCTTGAATGCGTATTTCCACATTATGTACTCTTTCCGTGGTTCATCAGAGAATTTCTGCATACCTTTGGATGCCAAATCTAGCCTTCCTCTGCAAGGTTTTTGAGGATATGTTGGTGCTGCAGAGGGGGTATAGCTGGGCGGTGGTGGTGCATTGCTCTCGAGAGTGCAGTCATGTGCCAGGGCTGTCTGGTGATTTTCTTCAGCGTGTTGTCTACTGAGGGTAACTTGCCATGGCACGTATGACGGGCATTGTAGGTTTGGCCTGAATTCCTCTGCCTTTACATTAAGCTGAGGAGGCCTGACTTCTTGTGTGCTTACTTGTTGGGGGAGGTCTTGTCGTTCAGATGGTGCGTTGCCGGCTCCCTGGCCAGTTGGCACATCTGGTAGTTGAGATTGTCCTCCATGGTCGGGCGTGAAGGTGGCACCTCAGGATGCTGTTTCCTGTTGACGCAGTAGAGACTCTAGCCTGGTCTCAGTCCTGGCATTCTCATCCTGTAACAGCTGCTCTTCCTGCTGTGGAGTCGTTGCCATTGCAGATGGACCTATCTGGTTACCATCTGTGGTTTGGTTCATTGGAGTCAATTGTGTAGCTCTGGAGTAAAGATTTCGTGATCCAGATGGTGCAATGTCGTCTCTCTGGCTGATTGGCACATCTGGTGGTCGAGATTCTCCTTCCTGTCCACTTTGTCTTGGGGAACTTGTGGTTAGCCACAGTGCTCCCACCTGCTCATGTTGAAATGCACTTTGGTTGTCAATGCAGTTATGCGGGCTTTCTCTTCTTAGCCCTTCCAAATTGTGCATGGAAGTAGTGCCTTCCAGCTCTCTCTGTAAAGCTGCTGCTCTTATGGCTACTTCTGCTGCTTTCTTCTTGCACTGAGCTTTGAGCTCACTTCTTGCCTGAGCTTTGACTGTTTCTTCCCTTTCCTTTTGCAATGCCTCTGCCACCCGTTGTTCTGCTTCTGCCACACGTATAACTGCTGCAGCCTGAGCTTTGGCCACTTCTTCATTTTTCTGTCGCTCTGCTTCTGTAGATCTGCTGTGGCCTGCACTTTGGCCATTTCTTCCTCTTGCTGTTGCTCTGCTGCTGCTGCGGCATCAGCTTCCGCAAAATCAATTCGTGCTTGTGCAAGCTGAGTGGCAAGGATCTCTACCCTTGAAGCTCGGGATGCTTGGCTGTGACGAGAAGATGCTTTAGAATGATGGGAGGCACCTGAGACAGAAGGTTGTTGTGACATGCTGGAATGCGCCTGGGATCTTGGCGAGTTGTGGTGAAAGGGTGAAGCTTCTTTAGAGGCGTAGGAGGATGCTGCATGTGATCGCTTGGATGGTGCATGCGAAGGACGGGAAACATCAGACTCAGCCCTCTCAGTTGGTATATCTTTCAGGTGAGGCTTGGCCTCCAGGAGGCGTTTATGCTCTCTAGAAACTTTTTACGTTCCTTGTTTTTTAGCTTGAGGCTTTGCATTAAGCTATCGAGTGTTGGGTCTCCTAGCTGTGACTGGATCCTTTCTAGATGGCGTTCGGAGTCTGTCCATTGGAAGAAAGACTCTTCCCTATCCTCTTCCAATAAGAACACACATTCTGGGGAGAGCTCTTCTTTGTATGCTTCAGAGTTCCCACAACTTCTTCCAGTGCTTTTCATGGTGGTCATGGATGCTATCCCATTTCTCCAACAGGTTCGACTGCGTGACTTCAGTAAGCTTTCTTTGTTGCCTCAGATCATAAGGTTTCTGAGATGTCTTTGGCCTCACTGAAGCTTGGACATCGGCTTCTGTGTACAAGTCAAGGTTGGCTGTTGCAGCAATTCTCATTGGCTAGCTGGTTGGAGCTGCTCATCAAGGTTGGTTGGTTGAACCAACTCTTCTGAATCAATGGGAAACTCTGCCATGGCTAGGACAGGCTCAGGAAACTTCCCAGCTATTTTGAGGTGAATTCAGTGAACTTTGCTCTTTATCACCAGGGGTCACTATCTGGGTAAGCACCTCAGGGAAATTCTTTCCTTGGCCACCAAGGTACACTTGCTGTGTAGATAGAGACTTCAAGGAAGTTCCCTCTTTCACCACCAGGGCACACACTATCTGGGTAGGCACTTCAGGGAAATTCCTTCCTTGGCCACTAGGGATCACTGCTTGCATGGGTGGTTACTTCAGTGAAGTTCACTCTTTGACCACTAGGGATTGCTGTTTGCATGCATGGGTACTTCAGCAAAGTTCACCCATTGACCACTAGGGGATGCTGCTTGTGTGCATGGGCACTTCAATGAAGTTCACCCATTGACCACTAGAGGTCGCTGCTTGTGTGCATGGGTATTTCACCAAAGTTCACTCTTTGAGCACGGGTTGTGCTTGCTGTGCTTGGGATAGGTTTGTTTGCAGATTGGCCACCAGAGGATGCTTTGCAGGTAACATAAATGCAGGCTTGTTGTTTGTAGGTTGGCCACCAGAGGGCCTTGCTGCATTGAGACTATGCTTAGAATGGACTTTGTTTGTTTAAGCCCTTTCAGTCCAAGAGGAGGGGCCAGCTGGGTTAGAATTCAGCCTTTTACACCAGTTGCCTGGTTGCCATAGTTATTTATTGCTTTCCTTAGCAACTGATTACTTTCCTTGGCAACAGATCGATTTATTGTCTGGGTTGGGAGGCCAGCAAAAGGTGAATGCTTCCTTTGCTGGACCTTTCGGAATGGCCTTTTTTACACAAAGGAAAGCAGCATTCTTTGACAAGCTGTTTGACCCAGATGGCAAGCAGAGAATAAATGCAGTAGAAGATTGTTAGGCATTCAGAATTGCTGGGGGGGGGGGTTTGCTAGCAAGCAGCCAGGCATGTGAAGAGTTAATTGCATGCCTCTTCATCTCTGAATTGTCCCTTTACACACACACATCTCTGGCCTTCTCCCCCTTCCTTCCTTGGCTTGCTTCAACGATGCTGAGTTTGCAGGGGGGGTGTCGCTGCTCGTTCTGAATGTTAGACAAAGGCAACAAAGATTTCTGAAAACTGTTGTGGGAAGTCAGAGCCCCCCCCCACAGAAAAGGAAATATTAAAAGGGCAGAATATATATATATATATTCCTCAAAAGGATTTTTAAAAGCAGAAACCAATCCTGGCCCCAAATCTCTCTGCCCCCAAGCAGTAGCCAGCCCTATACAAATGCAAATGTAAAACCATCAGAAAGCTGGAGCCAGAAGACAAAGACCTAAAATCAGCATATCCCACCTGGGATGGGACATAATAGGACTAACCCATTACCATCAAGTATACCAGAGAGTCACACCTAGACTCAGGTCAGAATACATGACACAGGAAATAGCCTCAAAGTTCATGCCACAGGTACAGGAAATTATTACAAACAAAAGGCTAGAGAGGGTATAAAAACCTACCGCCCATGTGCTCAGGCCCTTCTTTTCCTCTGGTCTTTCCTGCAAGAACCATCTTTCTGCCTCCTCAATAAACTGTAACCTTCTTCCCAAAGCAGTTGCCATGTTGTTTATTTATCCCCGGCTTGGATGAACCAAGATGAAGACTTTACTTCCCACAATTTGGCACCCCACAGATGGGACTCCAAACTAACCTCTCCAATGGACTGAGACTGGTAAGCCCCATCTTGCCGGCAGCAGACCCTTTGCGTCTGTAGATGGGTTTCCCAGTTCCTTGTGGAACCAGGGTAGTAAAGGGAGTTTTTGGGTTTAAGCTCAAGGGCTGCTTTGGAAAGAAGGTGAAGGTGAGTACCTCTAAATTTTAAGTTTAAAGCCCAGGGGAACAAAGAAAATGTGTGTATGTCTGTGTGTGTGAGTGAGAAGACCCCTTTTTCCCAATCACATTGGATTTTGCTCCTTCTGGTCTTTGCTAGCTGCAGAAAGGATGTGTTTAAGTAGCAGAACCTGGAAAGCATGGGGGTTTGGTCAGAGTGGTCACCTTTTGTTAAGGAAAAAGGAGAGGCTGTGTGAAAATGGAATGGAATGAGTGAATGAGAGAATTGGATTTGGGCAACCACTGGTAAGACCCTGTAAGCAAAGCCCACCTATAGAGGGGCCCGTACTAGTGCACAAAGCACAGGTCCTCCTAGACTTCTCCTAAGTCTAAAAACTGCAGGCAGGGTGTAAAAGGAAGCTGGGTACCTGTGCGGCAGGTCCTCCTTGGACAAATTATTTTTGAGATCCACAAAGTGATGGTAGAGAGTTCCCTAAACTGGAAGGGCCACTTACTCCATGTAGGGACCGGAGTCCTTCCTGGGCAATTTTTTAGTGCCCAAAAACTGAGGTGGGGCGGCAGGTTTGTTGTCACTAAGAGCGGCTGGGAAGTGCTGCTAAGGGGAAAGAAACCCGACTGAGCTAATTTGGACCCCACATCAGAAGGGGAAAATGGGTAGTTGCAGTTCGAGGGTTGGAATTAGGACACTTATTAGAGATTTGCTCGAGGTGTGGGATGAGAGGCTGAGTGCCTGTCCTGGATGGTAAGAAAAAAAAAAGCGAGCAAGACAAATTTGTGAAAATGGGCTTTGCTTAGGGCTTTGCTGGGAAACCAATTTGGCTAAATAAGGGTACTTAAAAGGAAAATAAGAAATAGTGATCTCTCTCTCTCTCTCTCTCTCTCTCTCTCTCTCTCTCTCCAACCATGTGGTATGTTTAAAACATGTGCCTTCTCTAACTTGAGCTATCTGAAATTTATGGTGAGAATGACTAGAATGTGTAAAACTAAGACTTCTGTTTTCTTTTCTGTTTGCCTTGTCTTTATGTATATATTTTATATTTGTCAAAGTCTTTGTGTGTGAGAGGTAAATGTGACTGTTAACTGTTTCAAATCCAAAGAGAAAAGAACCAACAAACAAAGTGAAGAAAAATGTGTTTGTTTGTTTGTTTGTTTGTTTTACTCTTTCTCTCTGTGTACTCTTAAGAACAGCCCAAAGTTAGCAGGAGGGAATGTTTTAAGTTCATCTGCTAGAAAGGTTTCACTTTTGCATTTAATAATATATAATAAAGTTGGAAGGGACCTTGGAGGTCGTCTAGTCCAACCCCCTGCTGAGGCAGGAAACCCTATTTGAACTTTATCAAATGCCTTCCTGAAGTCCAAGAAAATTATATCCACAGCATATCACTTCAGGGTCAAAGAATGCAGTAAGATGTGTCTAGCATGATCTGTTTTTAACAAACCCATCTTGACTTTGTTTGCCTCTAGGTGTTCGTTGATTCTTGTCTGATTATCTTTTCCAGAATCTTCCCAGGTATTGAGGTCAGGCTGATGGGTCAGTAGTTTTCTGGATCTATTCTTTTTTCTTTTCTTTTTTTTGAAGAGGGGAACTACATCAGCTCTTTTCCAGTCCTCTGGTAGTTCCCCAATGCTCCAGGATCTTTGAAAAATATAGTTCAGTGGTTCTGAGATCACATCTGCCAGTTTCTTGAGAACCTTGGGTTGTAATCCATCTGGTCCTGGTGATTTGAACTTGTCTAGGGTGGATAGGTGCTCATTTATCATTTTCTTGCCTTTCTTAACTTGTGTTTCTATACTGTTTTTTATGGCACTATTTTTGATAGGTTAGTCTGTTTGCTTTTTTATTATTTTTGACTTTGGTCACAAGCCTTAGTTCATTTTGAGCCTTAGCTTTCTTCACCTCATCTTTGCAGGCTCAGACTATTTGTTAATATTCTGCTTTAGTTATGTGCCCCTCTTTCCATTTTTATTCTTGTCCCTCTTATCTTTCAATTTATCAGAGAGTTCTTTATGCTGCCATGCTGGTTTCTTGTGAGAGGTATTATTTTTCTTCTTTGTTGGTATTGTGCTAGACTGGGTTATGTTTTTTTTAAAAAATTCCCAAGCTTCTTGTTTCTCCCTTGAGGATTCTCATCCATGGAATCCCTCCCAAGCCTCTCTTAAAGTCCAAGACTCTAGTTTGACTAGGTTCTATTGTCATGTGCTTCCTACGTACCTTAATTAGCTGACTAATAAAAAGTTCATCTATTTCCCCTTTTATATTGACCCAAATACATTCAAGACAGTTTTCATCATTGTTATGCCCTATTTCTGTAGATATGTAGTTATTTCTTATATATATAGAAACTCTGCCTCTTCTTTTATTTGGTCTGTCTTTTTAAACAATTGAAATCCCTCTAGCTGAGTGTTCCATTTGTGGGTTTTATCCCACCATGTTTCTATAATGACAACTATATCATATTTGCACTCATTTACCTGAATTTCTAGTTCACCTTGTTTACTGTTCATACTCTGTGCATTGGTAATAGACATTTGAGTCCTTTATGACTGACACTGATCTGATGCCTGAGTTCCCCTATTTTCTTACCACTGTTTGGTTAGTGCACTTTGTGTGACACTCACTATTAAAAGCTTGATTTTGCTTGATAGCCAAGTTGATATTCTTGTCCACACACATGTATGTTACTTGCACTGCTAACCCTGTAATTTTTGATTGCCAGGGACAGGGATGTTCTGTATCAATTAATTCACTGCCCTTGTTTAAATATTCCTCCAGAAAATCTGTGAGTTTATTGCCAAATAACTCAGTCCCTTTCTTTGATGGATGCAAACCATTTCTTTTGTACATTGTTTCATTGGACTAACTACAGACATTATGACCATTCAGCATGAATCCCCAGCTAGCTAGACAGAATGGTCCTCAAACATGCCTTTCATGGTTTCCAAAATTGTCATTCCTAATTGGTGAGTTTAAATTTGTCATTTATGATTTTTTGGTCAGTGTCTGTTGTTGGGTTAATTTCCTTCTCAATTCTGTCTAAAAGGTATTAATTTTTGTTCCAGAGGGAATCCAGTGTTAAATTATTTTATTGTTGTGTACCTTTTGGTGTTTCTATTCTAATTCTGTCAATTTTAATTATCTGTCTATCCTTTTCCTGAAAAAAAAGTGTGTCTATCTACAAGAGCCTTTTGAAGCTCAAGTCTGCTTGTGTGGGGAAATAATTTTCTTAAGTTACTTTTCTTATCCTATCACTTATTGGTGAAACTACTATGAAGCTTTCCTGAAACATATAAGTATTTCTCAATCTCTAAAACAATTGGTCTGTTTTAGAATAAATGTTAACTGCAGTATTAATGTCTTTTTGAACTGCCTGCAAGCTACCCCCCTTCCAATTCTTTTCTTGCCCTTTGTTCTCCATATCTTTTTTCTGCCTCTCCTGGGAGAGGCCACCCAGAAAGGGGGGGGAGACCTTGTTCTTTCTTTCAGCCCTGCATAGATGACCCCCCCAACCTTTGGAAGCAGAAAGCACATTGACACAGACACTGCCTCCATCCATTTGAGCCATGGAATTGGGTTTTGAATCCAGCCATCCACTAAAAAGCCATCATGCAATCTGAGTGGAACATCTTCCCAAGTCCTAACATTCCCCCAGATGCCTGTGAGAGCTGCAGAAGGAAGGAGTCCTGGAGCCACTGGTCCCCATCTGAAGCCTCAGAAAAGAAAAATTAGACTATGGGGGGGAGGGTGGAAACTCATTGTAAAGTTTTCTTTCTGCCCCATTTGTATTGTAACAAGCCAGTTGAATATATTAATGGAGAGATGGCATTTGGGAATAGTTGGCACAACAAGTACTGAACACCTTGGACTTCTATCTGGTGGGAGGGAAAATTTATCCAGAATGTTTGTATTGCCTGTTTTGTAGAAATAGCTGCACATGCACGTACACACACACACCATTCAGAATCACACTGAATCTATCCCCTCCACCTACCTTTAGTAAAGTTCCCCAGGTTGATTTTTGCTCTATTGCACCAAAGCTTTGTAGGATCAACTTCCAACAAATTCCAAGAAAGAGGGAACCAGCCCCCACTCAGGTGATTTGCAATTCTTATGCCCTGATTAAGGAAGTAGCAGGAAAGAGATCCCCAAACCTCAGCCCTGAATATCTTGTACTGGTGGCTCAGATTGGGATTCCTAGAGCTCACTATGTGCAATTTAAGAAAAAAGTTAATAGCCTGGCATACGGGCTAACCTTAATTGGACATTACAAACCTGGATGCACTGAACTAAGAGCTAAGGCAGGAAACAACCCCTGAAAATGGGCAGCCATGTACTGAGGAAAACCATGGCTGTGAAGAATTTTGGGAGGAATGTGCAAACCTGACTGGAAGCTAAAAGTGACATCCGACATTTGAAAATGATTGGCAAAGAATATTGGACACTATAAATTTCTTTTACACCTAACAATTTTTGCCTTGACTTTTAGAACTTTATGGGTTGCAAGCTTCCCTTTTGGGAGCCATTGAAGCCTCTTTTTCTGCTGCCTCCATTAATGTCCTATTTTTTGGCTTAACAGTTTAAAGCTTGTTTACCAAGTTTCCCTGACCACATCAATTTTAATCTTGTGCCAATAAGTGTGTCATACATTTTCACACTTAAGGCACAAAGGAGGGAATTGTGGGAAGTCAGAGCCCCCCCCCCACAGAAAAGGAAATATTAAAAAGAGCAGAAAAATATATTTTTTTCCTCAAAAGGATTTTTAAAAGCAGAAACCAATTCTGGCCCAAAATCTCTCTGCCCCCAAGCAGTAGCCAGCCCTATACAAATGCAAATGTAAAACCATCAGAAAGCTGGATCCAGAAGACAAAGACCTAAAATCAGCATATCCCATCTGGGATGGACATAATAGGACTAACCCATTACCATCAAGTATACCAGAGAGTCACACCTAGACTCAGGTCAGAATACATGACACAGGAAATAGCCTCAAAGTTCATGCCACAGGAAATTATTCCAAACAAAAAGCTAGAGAGGGTATAAAAACCTACTGCCCATGTGCTCAGGCCCTTCTTTTCCTCTGGTCTTTCCTGCAAGAACCATCTTTCTGCCTCCTCAATAAACTGTAACCTTCTTCCCAAAGCAGTTGCCATGTTGTTTATTTATCCCCGGCTTGGATGAACCAGGATGAAGACTTTACTTCCCACACTGTGCTTGCAGCAAATAACTTTATGGTATAAGCAAACAAGTCATTTAATCAAACTAGGGTTTTTTTTGCAATTCAAAGTCTCTCTCATGCAGCTTAACTCCTTCCAAGTAGATGCATGTAGATCTTCACAAACAAACAGACTGAGTAGCAAGCAGAAACTTTGATTGCAGCTAAACATGCAAAGAGTTAAATGCACATCTCTGGCTTCAGAGCTTGATTCATTAGCAGCTGAATGCTTTGGATTACAAGCAGGCTAAAAAGAGGCATACACATCTGATCTTTAGAAACACATTGCTTGGCATCCCAAACAAATGAAATTGGTATGCAAATGAAGATGCTGGCTGGTTCGTTGAGCCAAAGAAACAGGATTTTATAACGCAGTTTTTTCTCTGTGGACAAGCAGAGAACTGGCTATTGCAGGGAATATTTTCAAATGCCAATTGGGCTTGCAACAGGGGGATGCGTCCCTTCAACACAGAGACATCTCTTCGCTTCCCAAAAACTTAATGAAGATATAGCTTTAGCTAGTCATAGTTAATAGTCTCTTCTCTCAAAACAGGCAATTTCTTGGAGCAGAAATAAATCCTTTCTTTACTTTTGCCAGCAGAAGCATAGAGAATAAATATAACTAGCAGAAGCATAGAGAATAAATATAGCTTTTTTACTTTTAACAAAGAGAGAAACACATAATGTTCTTTTATTTTAAAATTTTAGCTGGCAAATAGATCCAGTAGCGGGCAGGTAGTTTCTTGGAGCAAACATAGAGATTAGATATTTCTTTCTATTGCTTTTTACTATTCCAGAACCTGAACTAAAATGATTTGTAGTTCTGGTCCAGACAGCATTAACTCAATGAAAATGATTTTAAAACAAATATTTATTGTCCAGGAATTCTAACCAAAGACTTACTATGCTGAAGATACGTCCGGTGTTTGCATATTTATTCATTTCCATAGGTAAAAAGCAGTAATTCTCCATATCAGCTTAGCATGGTTGCAGATGCCATACATGCATCCACATGCTGGTTACACAAAGGGATTTTACCACCCTGGCATGTAACAGGATGTCCTGCAATAACTTTTAACTTCTCCCACTGTCTAAATCAGTGGTTCTCAACCTGTGGGTTGGGACCCCATTTGGGGTCAAACGACCATTTCACAGGGGTCGCCAAACAAGGCTGTCCGCCATTTTTTCCCCTTTTCTTTGGCCATGCCCCTGGCACCCGGGGCGTGGCCAGGGCGTGGTTGGGGGTCACCACAACATGGGGAACTGTATTATGGGGTCGCGGCATTAGAAAGGTTGAGAACCACTGGTCTAAATGAACGATAGGATTAACTAACGACTCAAATTACATTACCCAGAAGCCATCTCTTATGAAAACAGTGTTTAACCCTTTAAATGCTAAATACTCTAACATAAAGTTCTTTTGAGGATACAACATTAACCCTGTAAATGCTAAATACTTTAACACAGTTTTAAAACTAATTGACTGATCCAGTCACTATTGAGTGACTACTTTTCTTAAAAAATTTTTTTAGACAAGATAGAAGACAAATACGAAAGTTTAATTTGGCTAAATTGAACTGATTTTTTAAAGAAGAACAAGGAATGTTGTATTATTTACAATTTCTTACATCCCACTCTTTGAGACAAGCCTTTATCGAACTTTCCTTCCAAATAATGACAACAACCTATCTGGATGGAAGATACAAAAAAATTACCAACTAACACAATTTATGCATTTGTAATAATTTACAGATGGAAGATGTGACCCACTTGACCCATTGCAAACTTTATCAGGAACCTAGAGCTAGATTCACTATACCCTTGTTAATCCAATTAATTCAGTCTAGTTTAGAAAAAAACATTTTTCCTGTTGTCTGATGAAGATGAACATGTAACAAAAGAAGTTGTATTGTTTGCAAAGGCCATAAAGAAGATAGAAAGCACATGATGACAAATAGTGTTGTTAATGTTCAAGGGGATTTTTTAACTGATATGTATTTTTAAAGAATTTTGCTAAATGTATAATTGTAAGTAATTTTTTCAATGCAATTCTACTCACACTGGTTCCATTGAGAAAATTTCCAATAGCTAAGAGAGCAGAAAGAATAAATCCAAAGGTAGCATTATTCTCTAGCTGGTCCATTCCTTCCTTCAAGTCCAAAAGTGGTTCTGCAATCTCCTGTCATTGACAAAAAATAAAAACATGGAAAATGTTTTTTTACATCAATTAAATGTTATGAACAGGGATTTTCACTTAACAGTGAATAATTCTTTTCAGGTAAAGGATGTTTCTATCAAAATAAACTAAAGCCCCAAACAAAAACAATACCAAAGAGAATGAAAACAAAATACACCAGATGAGCCCAGCATGGTTGCACTAAGAGCTCTGACAAATTGAAGGACAAAAAGGACACGTGTAAAAAATATAAAAAGGGATATATCTAAAACAGAATATCAGCAAATGTAGGTAGTCTTCAACTTAAAACTATTCATTTAATGACTGTTTAAAGTTACAATGGCACCGAAAAAAGTGGCTTATGATTGTTTTCAACAAACTATAGCAGCATCCCTGTTATCAGAATTTGGATGCTTGGCAATTGGCTCATATTTATAACGGTTGCAATGTCCCATGGTCATGTGATCACCTTTTGTGACCTTCTGATAAGCAAAGCCAATGTGGGAGCAAGATTCACTTAACAACTATATTATTAATTTAACAACTACAATGGTTCACTTAACAATTGTGGCAAGAATGGTCATAAAACGAGGTTAAACTACTTAACAACTGTCTTGCCTAGCAATGGAAATATGAGCTTAATTGTGGTCATAAGTCAAGGATCACGTGTGGTCCAAATCTGCAAGAATGAAGACTAAGGCTCATAATAATTAAGGCTTGTAACAAATGACAAAAATAACAAAAAAGTTTCTTTTAATATGTTAAGGAACAAAAAGAAAGTCAAGGAAATGATTGGGGCACTATTGGGAGGAAATGGCAAGAAGGTGACTGGCAGCAGAGAGAAGTGGAATTGCTGAATTCCTTTTTTCCATCTTTCTTATGCAAAAGGAAAAAAAAAACAGCCCAATCTATCAACAGCAGCACTATGAGAAACAGAACAGGAATGCAAGTCAAAATAGGCAAGAAATTGGTAAAAAGACAACCTATTCACTTTAGATGAGGGTAAATCATCACCAGGACCGGATGATTTACATCCCAAGATATTCAAGAACTGGCAGATGTGAGCTCGGAACCACTGAACAAAATCTTTCAGAGTTCCTGGAACATGGGGGAAATGCCAGAGGCCTGGAAAAGAGTTGATGTGATTCCAATCTTCAAGAAGAAGTAAATGTGGATTCAGGAAACTACAGATCAATCAGGCTGACATCAATATGGGAAAATCCTGAAAAGATAATCAAGCAATGGATTTGTGAGCACCTTCAAATGAACAAGGCAATCACTAGAAGCCAATGTGGGTTTGTTAAAAACAGATGATGCCCGACAAACCTTACTGCCTTTTTTGATAAAGTGACTAAATTAATGAATCAGGAAATGCTATTGATATAATTTACTTGGATTTCGGTAAAGCATTTGACAAAATAGACCACAGCCGGCTTCCTGGTAAGATGGAATAATTTGGGATCGATAATACCACCACCAGAGATTCACAGTTGGCTGACCAAACATACTCAATGGAATTACATCTAATGAATTACATCTAATGAATTACATCTAATGTATGTGGGGCACTTCAATGTTCTGTCTTGGGCCCAGTGCTCTTGAACATTATCATCAATGATCTGTTGAGGGGGTAGAAGAGGAACTTAAAACAATGGAGTTGGAAGTGACCCTGGAGATCTTATAGTGAATGACTGGCTCAGTCAGGAGATCCTATACAGTTCTGGACAAATGACTGTCCAATGTCTTCCTAAATTCTCCAGTAATGCATGATCGGCAATTTCTTCAAGCAATTGTTCTTCTGATTGTTTTCACTGTGAGGACATTCTGGGTTGGATCTCTCTTTCAATTATTTCTTCTCCAATCTCCAGTCTCTTTGGAGAATAGGTTAACATCCTCCCCATGACAGCCCCTCAAATATTGGAAGACTGCTATCATGTCACCCCAGTCCTTTGTTAAACTAGATGTATCCAGTTCTCACAATCATTCATTGTATGGCTTAGTCTCCAATCCCGTAATCATTTTTATTTTTGCTTTCTGAACTCTTTCTAGAGTCTCAGCATCTTTTTTGTATTGTGGTGAGCAGAACTGGATGCTGTATTTCAAGTATAGTCTTATCAGTGCAGTATAAAGTGGTATTCTCACTTTGCATGATCTTCATACTTATCCCTCTATTGATGCAGCCTAAGACTATACTGTCTTTTTGGGACAGCTGAAACATACTGCTGGCTCATACTTAAGTGGATGTCCACTAAGATATCTAGATCCCTTGCAGTTGTTGCTGTTGAGTCAAGTACTCCTATTCAAATCGGTACCTTTGGTTTTTCTTGCCTAAGTATAAGACCTTAATTTTCTCATGATTCAGTTGTATTTTGTTAAATAAAGTTCAAGTCTGTGCTTCTATATCTTGAGTCTATCTTCTAAAATGTTGGCTACAGATAGTCCTCAACTTGAGACCATATTTGAGCCCAAAATTTTTGATGTTAAGTGAGACAGTTGTAAAGTAAGTTTTGCCCCATTTTATGATTTTTCTTGCCACAGTTTGTACGTGAATCACTGCAGTTGTTAAATTAATAACAGGGTTAAGTGAATCTGGCTTCTCTATTGACTTTGCTTGTCATAAAAGATGATCATATGACCTAAGGACTCTGTAAGCATCATAAATAAGAACCAGTTGCCAAGCATCTGAATTTTGATCAGGTGACCATATGGATGCTGCAATGGTTGTGTGAAAAACGGCCATAAGTCACTTCTTTCAGTACCATTATAATTTTGAAACGTTACTAAGTAAATGATTTTTAAGGATTATCTGTATGGCCCCTAGCTTGGTGTTGTCTGCAAATCTGATGAATTTCCCTACTACCCTTCACCTAAATCATTTATTAAGATTTTGAAAACACAACCTTGAAGTCCCCATTGTGTGCTGTTTCATTTAAATATATGTTTTGTGCTGTTGGTCAACTAGTTACAAATCTATCTGTTAGTAATGCTGTGTATCTCACAATTTTCTGTCTTACCAGGAAATAAGCTGTGGTCTACTTTGTCAAATGTCTTTCTGGAGTCTAAGTAAATTATGTCCACAGTATTTTCCTGATCCACCAATTTAGACATTTTGTCAAAGAATGCAATAAGATGTCTCTGGCATGATTTGTCTTTGAAAAACCCATGTGGGCTTCTAGTAATAGCAGTACTTTTTTCCAGATACTTGCACATCCATTGCTTGATTACGTCTTTTATCTGCAATCAACTGGAAAAAGCACTGCTATTACTAGAAGCTAACATGAGTTGCCTCTTGAAAAAACACCTTTGGGACGTTGCTTGATTATCTTTTCCTAAACTGCTTTTCTTTGCTGCAAAGACTGCGCTTCTCATTAACCATTATTTAGCAGAGTTCTCACATTGAGTTGAAATAAGACCCACATTGATTGATTATACTGATTATCCAATTCCAGATGGACAACAACTTTGAGAATCATCATTGTCCTAATATGCTGTGTTTGCAGTCCTTTGGTGCTCCTTTTTGGAAATATTCCCAGGTCCATCTGAAGATATTCCCAAGAGACAAATATAAACAAAATAGATAGGTCAGATGAAAAACAAATTAACCCAAATGTTCTCTACCAATGAGACACTTTAACTATGTACAGCTATTCTGGATTATAGCTTCCCTGATATTTTACCATCATACATTCAACTCATTCAGCTTCTTTAGCCATCTGGTGTTAACAGGAATCATGAATGCCCCATATCCAAAAAACAGTTGATTTCCTACTTTAAGGAATACAAAAATGATCCTTTCTCTCACTCAACCCAAGAACTGCTGCTCTTTAAGAATAAACATAAACAGTTATAACAGGTAAAGAAGAAGCATGCTCTCTGAGACAGTTTTGAAAACAGCTAATTTCTGCAACTGAATCCTAAAAATTCATCTCTATTCTAGAAATGCATAACTCTTCAATCTGCTTCCCCAAATTTATGAATTTGATCTTCCATTCTCACTTCAGTTTGGGAAGATCACTTCAAAGAGGAAATTAGACTATGTCATTCATTTGCTACCATGCTGGCCTCCTTTGTCAGGCATTGATTAAACATCGGAAAATGAACAAAGCTCCCAGGTTATGACTTTATTTTACAAAGCCTGTCTGAAACAATTTAGATTGATGGGTACCTGCTCTGGCTTCAAAAGTCATTTACACTGATAATCATGCTAAGGTCCCTGATAATTAGGACATAGCTTGGTGATCCTGATCTACAAAAAATATTATATTCACCCACTAGCCTTCTCGATGTGGTAAACTACAGGTAATCCTCGACTTAGGTAGTAATGGAGCCTGCACATTTTGATTGTAAGGCGGAGGATGTTAATTGAAACTTTTTAAGTGAAAGAGCCTTCATCCTGGATCACCCAATGCATACATTAAACAAATGAAGAGGTGAATGCAGGGGTTGTTAAATGTGCATGAGGTACTTCAGGGATGCCTGCCTTGGGCCTCCCCCACCCTCTGAGATATCCATGACCTCTGCTTCTTATCCTTGAGGTCCCCACGGCCATCTCCACTTCTCACAATTCCTTGCTTACCTTCCAGAGATCTGCAGAACTCAGGATGTGGGGGGAAGAGGGAAGGAAAATACTGTAGGCCATTCTAACTGGGCCACATGGACTGGCTGTTTGCAGCCTGACCTAGACTCGGCCAAGCCCCTTCCTCTGCATTGCCTCTTTAACTCATTATAATATTATAATGAGGCAAAGTTTGTGATTTGCAGTTTCTATATCGCCTGTGTGAAAAAGTATATTTTAAAATGAAAAGAAATGGGTGTGGTGAGATGGAGAAGACAATGAAGCGTTAAGAGTTAAAGAGGCAGTTTAAAACCTGACCTGGAAGGCAAAGCAGTTCTTACCCCTTCCTCTGCATCACCTCTTTAACTTTTAATCTTTTGTTGTCTATTCTGCATCTCACTATACTATTTCTCTTCCTTTGATTTAAAACATGCTTTTTCACCTAGGCAATATAGAAACTGCAAAGAACAAACTTTGCCTCATTATACTGTAATTAGTTAAAGAGGCCATGCAGGGAGGGGGAAATGCTGCTTTGCTGCATCTAGATCTGGTTGCAAATGACCATTCCATGTGGCCCAGTAAGAATGGCCTACAGTACTTTCCGTCCCTCCTCCCCCCACACCCTGAGTTCTGCAGATCTCTGAAAGGTAAGCAAAGGATTGTGAGAGGTGGAGGGGGGGGCAAAGCAGGCTCAGAGCTTTGCCGATGTGGCAAGGCAAAGGTGGGGGGAGGGAGAAGAGATAGGTGGGTGTGCTGCAGGATCTCTGCAAAGTTATGAAGATGCCTATTCATAAGTGCAAATAACCAGATAGCTTTTGTAAAATTCATAATTTTGAATTAGAGTCGTACGTGGCTTTTGTGAGATCTACTGTAACTTTGAATGCTCACTAAATGATCTATTGTACCTCAAGGATTGCCTGTATATGCTAGGCATTTGTATAACAAGCTCCTGGGCTGGGCTATAACAGAACATTCTGGCTGATGAACAGTAGTCAGGCTTCAGAGAAGACCATTCAATTATTGACTATGCATTAACTCTCCCACACATAGTTGAGAAAAATTTCTCCAAAGTATCATTCTGGTCTTAGATGTGTTTTTGAACAAATTTCTAGCTCCAAATTCTGGGAAAATTGAATTCTTCCTCAACTGATAAAAGATTACTTGTTCTTATACTGTATACAAGTTACATGAAAACTCCTAGAAGAAAGGTGCAATGTAATGTCCACGAACACTGAACCAAAGAAATTCCTGCTAAGAGAGGAATGAGACAAAGATGTACTGTAGCTCCCTTTCTTTTATATATATGTGTGCCAAACCCACCACACATCCACACAAAAAGCAAACCCAAACCCACACCGATGATGAGGCATGACCACAAACCAGAAGCCAGACCACAGCTGTATCATTAGCCACTTTAAACCCCTCCAATCCATACATGAAGCAAACTGACACCCACCATGAAGATGAGGCATGACCACGAACGTGAAGCCAAACAACAGCAATGCAGCTCACCATCTCAATTCCCCTTGCAATTCAGACTAACCTGAGCACAGCAAAGCCCCCACCCAAACAGAACACTCCCCCATCCAATCAGAGCACAGCCAACCCCCCCAACTAATCAGAGCACAGCCAAGCTCCTAACCAATCAGAACACACCTCCACCCAATCAGAACACAGCCAAGCTCCCACCCAATCAGTTCATACCCCCACTGGCAGTTAAAAGGAAGAAACAGCTACAAACACACATTGCTCCTAGAAGCACGAAGCTGAAAACATCAGCCTGAAGATGATGAATGGGCCTTCGTCGAAACATCGCCAAGACACTTCCAATTTGATGCGGGAGAAAAGCCGAATAACCAAAGACATACACATATATATATATATATATATATATATATACACACACATACACACACACACTCAGACACACATACATACACATAATTTTTTAGAGACAAAATGAATAATCCATCTCTTCATCCGTCAAAATTGGAAAATATGCTACCGCTTTTGTAAGCTTAATATTTTTATCCCAAAGTTTTTGCCAGTCTTCCAAATCTATAGAATATCCAAAGTTCTTTGCCCATACTATCATTGTTTCTTTCACTTGTTCTTCCTCCATCTTCCAGTTTAAAAGAAATTTATAAAGCTTCTTAATTAAATTCTCATCTGTTTTTAACAAAATTTTATCTAATGGAGTCTATTCTTTATAAAATCCTGTTGATTTTATATCTTTTTCGTATCTTGTTTGGATTTGCAAATAGGACCACCATGTCAATTCAATACCTTATTGTTGAAGAGTTTGCCTGTCCTTAAGTTTTCCTTCTTTGTCCAAAATATCTTTATAACTAACCAGTTTATCATAGTTAATCAGGTTTGGATAAGCAAATGCTTCCATTGTTGAAAGCCACTCAGGTATTTTCATATATATTTTATGTTTGATTTTCTCCCATTCTAAAAGTAGTATGCTTCTTATCACATGATTTTGAAAGTATTTATGTTCTTTAGTTTTCTCATACCATATAAAAGCATGCCAACCTAGTTGAAGATCATGTCCCTCTAAATAAAGCAATCTTTTATTTCTCAATACAATCCATTCTTTAAGCCAAAGCAGAATAGCTGCTTGATAATAAAGTCTCAAATCTGAAAGTCCAAAGCCCCCTCTATCCTTAGATTCTTGTAACAATTTACATTTGATTCTAGCTTTCTTTCTTTGCCATATAAATCTTAGAATCACTGCATTTAAATCATCAAAAAAATTCTTAGTAAGTTTAACACAACTTATTTGGAATAGAAAAATTAGCTTCGATAAAATTTTCATCTTAACCATCGCTATTCTTCCTAGGAGTGATAATTGAAGATTTTCCCACCTTTCCAGGTCTATTTTTATTTGTTTCATTAATCTCTCATAGTTATCTGCTTTTAATGTGGTATATTTTGCAGTTAAATAAATGCCCAAATATTTGACTTTTTTAACTATTTGAAGGTTTGTCATTTTAGCAAGTTGAATTTTCTGTTTATCTGTTAGGTTTTTTGTTAATACTTTAGTCTTTTCCCTATTTATTTTCAGTCCAGCCACTTCTCCAAATTTCCCAATTTGGAGAAGTTTATCAGCTGTTTCCAATGGCTTCTCTAAAATAAAAACCAAGTCATCCGCAAAGGCCTGTAGTTTATATTTCTGGTCTTTAATCTCCAGACCTTTAATTTCTGTATCTTGTCTAATATTTCTTGCCAGTACCTCTAATGTAAGAATAAATAACAGAGGGGACAGTGGACATTCCTGTCTAGTGCCTTTTTAAATCTCAAATCCATCTGTATAATCTCCATTTAAAAGTATTCTTGCTGTTTGTTTCTTATAAATTGCTTGAATTGCTTTGTTAACATTTTCATCAAAGTCCATTTCTTGAAATTGTTGAAACATAAATTGCCAATTTAAGTTATCAAAGGCTTTCTGTGCATCAAGAAATATGAGTGCCAACTGGTTCCCTGGATGGATTTCATAATATTCCAAGACATTTAAAATAATCCTCAAATTGTTCTTTATCTGTCTTTTTAGTAGGAAACTATTTTGGTCTGAGTGAATAAATTCAGTCAAAAAAATTTTCATTCTTTCTGCCATTACTGCAGCAAAAATTTTATAATCCACATTTGGTAGCGATATTGGTCTATAATTTGTAATTAGTGTATGATCAGTATCTTCTTTAGGTATCAAAGTGATATTAGCTTCAGTCCATGAGTCCAGTATTTTTGTCTGTGTGAAGACTTCGTTTCATAAATCTTTCAAAGTTGGAATTATAGTATCTTGTAATGCTACATAAAATTCAGCAGGAAGTCCATCACGTCCTAGTGTTTTATCTTTCTTTTGCTTTTTTATTGCCTCTGTAATCTCCACCATTGATATATTCTCGTTTAGTCTCTGGCACATATTCTCAGGAACCTTCGGGAGGTTTGCTTCTTTTAAGTAAGCCTGGATTGCCTCTTTAGAAACTGTCTCTGCCTAATAAAGTGTCTCATAATAAGCCTTCGTAATTTTTTTCATTAAATCGTTATGGCAATGTAGGTCACCCTCTGAGTCCTGTAGCTTAATTATTAATCTTTTTTCTCTTTCTGTTTTCAATCTATATGCAAGCCATCTCCTTGGTTTATTAGCATTTTCAAAAAATTCTGTTTAGATAGTTTAATTTAGATAGTTTAATCCATTATATTTGTCTCAAGTAAATTTAATTTGTGTTTTAATAATTCCATTTGTATTTTCAGTTTTTTCTTTTGTGGGTCTAATTGTAACTCAGATTCCAGAATACTAAGTTGTTCTTTCAATCTATGCTGAATATTTCTTTTCCTTATTCTTTTTGGTAAGATAAGTTATAACCAAATCTCTAAAGTATGCTTTTGCCGTGTCCCATACAATTTGAATAGGTTTCTTCTTTTTTATTAACTTAAAAAAAGATCCATTTCTTTTGTTGCAAACTGTAGAAATTCCTTTTTCTTCAATACTGATTTATTCAAGGACCATCTCGATCTTGTCTTAAATCCTTTCCAAATCATTTTAATTGGATTATGATCTGCCCAAATGTTCGATTCTATTTCAATTTCTTGTATCATGGTCTTTATGTCAAGAGAAGTCCATATCACGTCAATTCTTGACCACGATTTGTGTCTATTAGAGTAAAAAGTATATTGTGCTTTTTCCGGATTCATCTCTCTCCAAGTGTCCTGTATACAAAGTTCATCTTTCATTTTTAGAAAGGGTTTAAGTAAGGTATTACTTCCTTTTTTCCCTTGTTTGTAACTTTTATAGTCCCATACTGGATCAACAATTGCATTGAAATCTCCAAGTATGCATAAGCTATGATAATTTAAATCCACAAGTTTATCATGTAATTGCTGAAAAAATTGATCTTTTTTCTCATTGGGAGCGTGTATCGCAGCCATCAGTATTTGGTTTTGGTTCCGTGTGATCTCTTTCATGTAATATTCTTCCCTCTTTGTCAACATAAATTTGTTTTGAATTCATCTTTTCTTTTATATAGAGAGCTATCCCTCTTTTCTTTTGTGATGCCAAAGAGAAATAAAGTTTACCTAATTTTGATGTTCAAGGATTCTGGAATGTTGTATCTTAATGTGTGTCTCCTGGAGATAAATTATGTCCATTTTTAGCTTTTGTAATCTGTGGAATATTCTACTCCTTTTTGATGGGGAGTTAAGACCATTTATATTTATTGAAAGAATTCCAATTTCCTCCATGGTTTCAATTATGTCGAGATCTCTTTCACAGATGGCATATGACACCAGTTCGCTTAGCGAAAATGTTTAAAAATGTTTCGGATACTTGCTGGAAATGTAAACAACAGCCAGGCACTTATTATCATGCCTGGTGGATATGCCCTAATGCTAAGAAATACTGATCTAAGATTCATAGATGGTTGGAAAAGATGATGAAAATACAGATAGAATTTAAACCGGAATTGTTTTTGTTAGGAATATTAAGATCTAATTATGGTAAAGAGAATGATTATTTGATACTGCATGTTTTAATAGCCGCGAGGATAGTATTTGCCCAATTTTGGAAAAATGATAATCTACCAATTGACCAGGCTATAATTACTAAAATCTTAAGAGTGTGCAGAAATGGATAGATCAACATTGGAGATGAAAGAAAAAGATGACTCAGTTTATTTTACAACTTGGGAAAATTTTTTATCAATGGTTAGAGATACGTTAGAATCTGAAAAGGACTTAATATTTTAGAATAGATGATTGATTTTTAACTGAGTTTTAATTAATAGATTGATGACATTTTTATTTTTAGTGATTTAGTGATCTTTATCTGTAAACCTTGATAGTCAGGACTTTTTGAGATTTTATTATTCGTGTTTATTTAAACAGATGAATTTATTTGTTTATTAATTGTTAGTAATATAGCTATAGTTAAGCTTATTTTAAAAATGGTTGAGTATGATATTTACTCATTATTATGATCCAGACAGTAGCTTGTTTGTTAAAATATGTGATTGTATCTATCCTTATTTTATCTATCCCCTTCCCTTACCCTACCCGTATTGTTCCTATTTTTTCCTTATGTATATAAACTCAATAAAATATTGTTTAAAAAAATTGGAAAGTAGACCCTTTTCTGTTCTTTTATATGCAGATAATGTTGTACTGCTGTCTCAGATACTTATACATATCAGATATCTGTGACAAGGAGATGCAAAGTTGGATATACTGTTTATTTGGCTACAACAGTACAAGAAAAACACATGGAGATGGCAGACAGACTCCTGTCCAACGATCTTAAGATCTTGGAAAAATTCTTTATTGATTTGAGGCTTTCTGCTATACCAGCAAAATGGTAACTATATGCTTCCACCTTAACAACAAGCTAGCATTATGAAGCCCCGAAGGTCTATTTAAACAACTTGCTTCCATGGTGGCACAGTGGTTAGAATGCAATACTGCCATAGCCTAGAGTTCAATACTGGCAGGCTCAAAGTTGACTCATCCTTCCAAAGTTGGTAAAATGAGGACCCAAATTATTGGGGGAAATATGCTGACATTGTAAACCACCTAGAGCAGACATGTCAAACACAAGGCCCTGGGGCCGGATGCAGCCCAAAATGTGGTTTCATGTAGCCCGCAAAGCCATTCTGGAAACAGTGAGGGAATGGCCCCTGCTGCCTTGGCCCCAGCCCAGGCTACCCAGGAGCCAATATACAATTTTGTGGTGGCCATCTATGCTGAAACGCATTCAGTCTTAGCTCCACAAGGCCATCTGGAAACAGCAAGGGACTGGCCTCTGGGCGCACGCTGGGGAGGTGTCACCCTTTGTGAGGAATGACAAAATGTACCATCGCCTGGAAGTGGCCACAAATGGCCCTTGCCTTGTGCCAGAGACCCTCAGATCTGTCCCACTCCTGCCCAGGCCCCCACAGGCACCCTTGATGCGAACTAGCCATGCCCACCCAGTAGGCCACACCCACTCCAGCCACACCCACCCAGTAGGCCACACACACCCTGGCCACACACACCCGCCCCCCCGAGCACAACAGCAATGCTGATGTGGCCCTCAATGAAATTGAGTTTGACACCCCTGTTGTAAAGCACTGTGGGGTGTATGTAAGTGCTATTGCTATTGCTATAAACCCCATCCAGACTATCCTGGAATAACATTGGACCAGACTCTCTCTAGTCTACAGCAGCAAAAATCAATACTAGGAACAATATATTCCAGAAATTATGTGGTCCTAAATGGGGAGCTTTAGCTGTCACACTCTGGTCATCAGTATTCGGTCATCAGTAGAATACTGTATGGCTTAACAGCTGCTATATTAATAAGCTATATGCCAAACTTAACAACATCATGAGTATTATAAGTGGATATATTAAAACCACTCTAACTTGCTGGCTTCCTGTTCTGAGCCATACAGCACTTCCAGCATTACAAATGCAAGATGTATTAGTGAGAGAATACAGAAAAATTATGAAAATTCACTAATTTGGTGTACGCTGACCTTTCTTATTTATCAGCAAGAAGGCTCGAATCCAGGAAGCCCACACTGGCACTTGCGCAGCATCTGCTCAACAATTTTAACATCAATTCCCAATGGAAAGCCAAATGGGTCACTGAACATCTAAACATATAAATGACCCCCACAAAAAAGGTGCTAGGCTTTGAACTAGCCAGCAACTGACAATCATGAATAGGATTCATACATCACATGGCATCTGCCAGGACTCATATATAATGGGGCACAGTATTCTCTCCTCAGTGACTGTGGGGTGCCATGTCCAGCTGAAGATCACATTATAATTGGTTGTAAGCTAAAGGCATATACCAGTCTACTATCTGACTTTTTTCATATAAACAATGCTGCGCTTCAATGGTAAGATGCCGTTGACATTGGTATTTGAATATAAATCTTTTTAACATTTATATTTATTGTATTTTATTAATCTAGGTGAAGTGTTAATATATATTGCAATCCATGTATGATATGCCAATCAATCAATCAATCACTCTAAAACCAATGGCATGGTTACTAAATAAGCATTTAACAGAGCAAGTCTTTGTTTAATATTTAGCTTTAAATATTTAGAGATTTTCCTATGCTATGGGCAACTGTAAATCTCTGACTATGTTACTTTAAATGGAAAAACAATGTCAGCTTTACAAGCCTTCTGTTTCTCCAATGGTGCTCAGCATTTACCCATAACCATTAAAATCTTATCAGCTAAGATCAGACCCCAGCTCATTTTTGCAGCTCTACAGATTACTCCTTCCTTGGAAATAGTTCAATCTAAGTTTTCAAGAACATTTTTTCGAGTACTTTTCAAATATAGTTCTTTGCTATGCATTTTAAAATTGAAACTTCTATGTGGATTTTCATTTTACAGAATATAAAATAACAAGAGTTGGTGCCCCTGTTTGAGTAGGAGCCCCTGTACTATTCTGGACAAATGGCTGTCTAATCTCTTCTTGAAAACATCCAGTAATAAAGTACCCACAACTTCTGCAAAGAAACTGTTTCACTGATTAATCTTTCTCACCACCAGGAAATTTCTGCTTAATTCTAGATTGAAACTTTCTTTGATAATCTTCTATCCATTACTTCTCTTATTGGCATAAGCTCTCCTGTTTTCTAGCTCCTTTAACCATGATTGACAATTTTCAGTTTTCCCAATGGTAAGCAATGCTAAACTGTAACTTTATGGCTTTCCATGGCCAGCCATCACCTTGATGGGCTATGAACATCCACTAGATGATTTACAACTGCAAGCAGACTTTTCAATTCTACTGAGAAACAGTATCTTCAGCCACTCGGCACACGTTCTCCAACTAGTTAGATATTTTAGCTCCATAACAAACCCAAAATTCAGAAGGGCTTGATACTTAGCCAGATTTTCCAAAAGCCATTATTGAAGGGAGATGCCAAAAGATCCCCTTTGAACAGAAGCTGTGCCTATTCTAGTGGGGAATAATTGAAATAATGAAACAATTATTCTGGATTGCCTCTTCTTGGCAGGACTATCTCCATTATTTACTAAATATCCTGGTTATTCTGACTTGTTTTCTCTTGTTATTATTATCATATTAATCTGATTTTATTTCCTTAACCATAATTAAATACTCTCTATAATATGCTGTAGTATTTCTTCTGATCTTTTAAAATTACTTTTTCTTCTTTATCCTAATTAATTGTGATTTGTGTTTTATCTGCTAGTTTATCACCAAAGATTGATTGACTCTTAATAGTAAGAATCATAAACTTTTTAAAAAAATTATTAAAGTTTTGGTATCTCTTTTGGTATTCTCCTTTTTTGGTTTGTTTCTGTCCTGCAAATTCTAAATTAAGTGTTGACACACAAATTAAAGGAAACAAGGGCAAAAGCCTGATATTCATCGAAAGACTGTGATGACACACTATACTTTGAATGAGTTCCAATCTCCAGGAAAAAATGAATTGCATCCTAGAATGCTGAAGTCTCACTGATGCCTTGATTGAATTTCTATGTAAAACCACCATAGGTTGACTACCTCCTAAGTTGGCCTAATTTTCACTATATGTACATAATAGAAAGCCAACCTCCTTTATTGACTACCTCTGTAAGTTATATCTTGACCGTCTGGAGTTTGATACGTGGTATTAATTTACTCACTATAACTTGACCAGTTGAGTCCAGCCTGCACCAAAGGCAAGAAAAGTGAAATGCAGAATTGTAAGCAATTAATTTCTTTCAAGAAGAATATCAAAGAATACAATATTTTTTTTTTGCAATGCATATTTTTATTGAAAGTTTTATAAATTTTACAAAAAAACAAAAACAATACAAAACAAAAGACAACATATACAAAAAAAACCTAAACATTACATATATAAAGAAAAAAAAAAACCCCATCCCCCACCCCTCACAAAAAACCCTCCCTTCCCCCCCCGAGCTTCCAGAGCAGAATATAGGCTTAATTAAAAATTAAGAAATAAAAATAAAAAATTAAATTAAAAAATTTATATTTATATATATATATATATAAAATATCTATATATATATATAAAAATAAAACTTATAAAAAAGCTATGTGATATTTTTGTATACCCAATCTAAATTGTATAAATTTTATCCATTTGTCCCAAACAGCAAGGAACTTCTCTTGCGTTTGTTGCTTTAAGAAAGCCGAAATCTTTGCCATTTCCGCCAGATAAGCTACTTTAAGAAACCATTCCTGCAATGTAGGCAAAGATTCCTTCTTCCAATATTGTCCTACTAACAGCCTAGCGGCTGTAATCAAATTTAACATCAATACAACCTCCTTTGTATCACAATCTGTAACAATGCCTAACAAAAATAATTGCGGAGTAAATTTTACCCTCCTTCTAAAAATTCTCTGGATATTCCACCATATTTTGATCCAAAATGCTTTTATCTCTCTGCATGACCACCAAATATGATAATAGGAAGCATCCTTATAACCACATCTCCAACATTTGGGTTGCACGTCAGGGTACATAAGAGACATTTTTTGTGGATCAAGGTGCCATCTATAAAACATTTTATAAAAATTCTCCCTAAGGTTCTGTGCTTGTGTAAATTTGACATTTCTCACCCAAATGGTTTCCCAAATGTCCAATGAGACTGGGACACCAAAATTCTGCGCCCATCTAATCATACAATCTTTAATTAATTCCGTTTCTGAGTCCATTTCAACTAATACCCCATAAATTCTCTTGATATGGGTTTGTCTTTGATCCTTGACTTGCTTAATAAGATTTCCATCTTCTCTAAGAAAACCCAATTTACAATCCACCTTCCATTTATCTACTAGTTGCCTATATTGAAACCAAGAATAAATAATATTTTCTTGCGCTAAATCTTCCCGTATTCTTAACTGCCAGTTTTGCCCATCCCATCTAAGTAACTGACTATAAGACACCATGTCCATTTTTACTCCTCTTTTTATTCCTTCTATCGCATGCCAAGGTATAGCCCATAATGGAACTTTAAAATCACTTTTATAATATTTTCTCCAAATCCTAAGTAAAGAAATTCTTAAAATATGAGATTTAAAGACCCAGTCCATTTTTTTATTAAATATTAAATAGGCATGCCACCCATAAAGTAAATCCCATCCCTCTAAATGAAGTATCTCAGGATTTGTCAAATTTACCCAATCACTGATTAGTGTTAAGACCACCGCATCGTAATATAATTTCAAATTTGGTACCTTAAGTCCACCCCTCTCACGGAAGTCTTGCATAATTTTAAACTTAACCCTTGGCTTTTTCCCTGCCCAAATAAATTTATTAAGACCCTTCTGCCACTCACTTAAATTAATCTCATTTTTCAAAATCGGTAACATTTGAAACAAAAAAAGAAACTTGGGTAGAATATTCATTTTTATCACTGCAATTCTTCCCATGAGGGATAATTGCAACTTCTCCCAATTCTTCAAGTCCTTCTGTACCCTGACCCACAACCTTTCATAATTATTTTTAAATAATTTTACATTAGAAACAGACAACATCACCCCCAAATATTTTACCTTATTAACAATCTCAAAACCCGTCAAGTTAGCCAAAATCTGCTTCTCCTGACTAGACATATTTTTAGGTAAAATTTTAGTCTTATTTACATTAATCTTGAAACCCGAAACCAAACCATAATGATGAATCAACTGTAATAAGTTTACTACAGAATAATCAGGTTGCGACAAAGTAACAACCAAGTCATCCGCAAAAGCTCTCAACTTATATTCTTTTTTGTTAACTTCTATTCCTTTAATTTCCTGAGACTCTCGAATTTTGATCAATAATATTTCCAGTGTTAAAACAAACAACAATGGCGATAAAGGACACCCCTGTCTAGTACCTTTCTCTATTGTAAAAACCTCCGACAAACCTCCATTAACGATAAGTTGTGCCGTTTGTTTTTGATATATTACCATAAGAGCTTGCAATATCTTTTCACCAAAATTCATCTCTTCCATTACTCTTAACATAAAATGCCAATTCAATTGATCAAAAGCTTTTTCAGCATCTAAAAATATCAGCCCTGCAGGAACTTGGTTGTTTTTATCTAAATATTCTAATAAATTAATAATTTGTCTGACATTATTTTTCATGTACCTTCCAGTTATGAACCCAGATTGATCTTTATGCACAAGGTGATGCACAACCCTCATAAGCCTATTTACTAAGATTTTTACAAATATCTTGTAATCCACATTTAAAAGAGATATAGGCCTATAATTTTTTGGTAAAGTAAGATCTTGATCCTCCTTTGGAATCAATGATATAAAAGCACTACGCCATGAAGGAGGAATCTCTAAACCCTGTAAGATACCATTAAAAAGATCATTTAATGGTTGGATCATCTCCTCCATTAAAGCTTTATAATAAACAGCTGTTAACCCATCCGTACCCGGTGCTTTCCCTAGTTTCAATTGTTGAATTGCTGAGGCAATTTCCTCCTTAGTAATTAAGCCATTAATTTCATGTTTCTGATCCTCAGTCAGTTTAGGAAAACTTGCCTCAGCTAGATATTTATTTATATCTAGCAGTTGCACATTAGTAGATTTGTATAACTTTTGATAATAATCCAAAAAAGATTTTTTAATCAATTCCTTCTGAGAAACTAATTTACCCTTGTAATTTATTTTCTCTATTAATCTCTGTCTCTGTTTCTTTCTTAATTGATAAGCCAACCATCTCCCAGGCTTATTAGCATTACAAAATGTATTTTGTTTCATAAACAATAAATTGGTTGCCGCTTGATCTGCTATCAACATATTAAATTGTGACCTTAGTAACTTTACAGATTCTTTAATACTTTCATCAGAAGGATTTAGAATCAAGGCCCTTTCTTTTGATTTAATTTCATCTTCAAGTTCTCTACGTTTCTGCATCTGCTTCCGCTTATGACAATTATTCATTTTTATCAAAACACCACGCATAAATGCTTTACCTGCATCCCATACCATTGACATTGAAGTCCCCTTATACATGTTCAAAGCAAAATAGTCCTTTAAACACTCCTTTAACTTTTGAACATTCTTCTCTTGTCTGAACAAATTTTCATTAACTCTCCAGGATCTCCTTTCCTCTTTCTCTTGAGTCAGCTCCATCCAAACTGGGCTATGATCCGTCAGTGATCTAGGAAAAATCTTTACATTCTTTACTTTATTATACAAATCCGTAGTAATCAAAAAAAAGTCAATTCTTGAAAAAGATTGGTGTCTATCAGAAAAAAAAGTGAAATCTCTCTCCTCTTGATTACATTCCCGCCAATAATCCCTTAATTCCCAGTCTTCCTTCATATCAAAAAAAGCTTTAGGTAACCTTGCTTGTTTAAGAAAAGGAGAGGAACCTTTCTTGTCCCTTTGTATATCTAAGACACCATTCCAATCACCCATTAATACCACTGATCTATAGTCAAGCAATGTTATTTTTTGATGTAACTGCTTATAAAATTGTTCCTGTTGTTGATTTGGAGCATAAAGTCCCACTATAAGTACTTTCTTACCATATATACCAAGTTCAATCATCACATATCTCCCCTGGGGATCTGATTCTACCAGACAAGCTGGTAGGTTTTGTTTAACATATATAACAACTCCCCCTTTCTTCCCAGGAGCAGAAGATATAAAATGAGATCCCAAACGAGCATTGACTAAATATTTCTGATCTTTAAGTAAAATATGAGTTTCCTGTAAGCAAATAACATCATTGGTATGTTGCTTCAAATAATAAAAGATTTTTTTCCGTTTCTGAGGAGAATTCAATCCATTAACATTCCAGGTCAAAAACTTTGCCATCTCCCTTGGCACGCAGCCTGGAGAAGACACCATCAAGATCTGAAAGAGCTGCATGTGTTGCATAACTCTTGGGTCTTGCTCCTCCCACCGGCGATGATGCACTTCCAGAAGAATTCTCTTTAGGCTCTTTTTTACGTTGCTCCTTCTCTTTACGCTTATAAGCTGCACGAGTCATCCTCTGGTCTTTAACCTCCATCTGGCATTGCCTTTCAGCTTGTATCATCCCAGCGGAAACCAAACCTAATGCCTCAGATTGCTGCTCAACTTCCTTGCCGCTCGGAGATTTCTGACCAGATGAAGTTGAGCCTGCACCCAGGACCGAAGTATAAAACTCTCTAGCTTTGTCAACTGTATTCAATCTGTAGCGTGTCCCCGCATGGCTCAAAACAATACCCATCGGAATTTCCCATCTAAATGGCATCAATCTAGCTTTGAGCTCATTGGTTAAAAAAGCGAAGTCTTTCCTGCTTCTTAAAATTTTGGATGGGATTTCCTTTAGAATGATAACATCTTGGGCAGCAATCTGAAATCTTTTGTTGTAAAAGACTTGTATAATCTCATTCCGCAGGGACTTCTTTGTAAAATAAATCACCACATCTCTAGGCAAATTCTTCTGCTTAGCAATCCAGGAGTTAAGTCTATAAATTTTTTCCACTTCTCTATGTAATTCTCCTTTATCCATATCCAAGGCCACTGCCAGATCAGTAAGGACCACCTCCACCAAATCTTGATTCATATCTTCCTTGAGGCCTCTAATCCTCAGGGCATACTCCATCTGTCTGTACTGAAACATCAAAATATCTTCTTGTGAGGACTCCACCTTCCTTTCCACATCTTGAATTTTATCATCAAAGGAATCAACTTTGTTTTCCACTTCCTCAAGCCTTGCATCGAGCTTAACCACCACAGTAGCCAAGCCTGAAACTGCTGCAAGTATATCTTGTCGTAAATCATTATTATTTTCTTGCAATTTAGTCTTTATCCCCGTTATCTCTTCTTTAAGATCAGATTTAATTTCTGATTTAATCTGTGAGGCAAATTGCTTCATTTCCTCTCTCATTTGAACTACAATCTCTCCCATTATGCCTCTGACCTCTTGTGCTGAAAGTCCAGGCAGAGGGGGGGAGGGGGTGGCTGAGCCGGTGGTACATGTTTATATTGTTGTTGTAATTGTGCAGTGGAAGTTATAGGAGAAGAAACAACCTTAGGTATTGAAGCAGGCTGCTGTCTCTTTGAAGCCATTTTAAAAAGCGCAGTTCTCACTTCCCTTTCCCCTCCACACAAGAAGGGAGGAGGAAAGAAAAAGAAAAAGAATTTAAAAAGAGACAAACTATAGTCCTTGAAAATCCAGAGAAAATCCAAAGAATAAAAGATAAAAGAGCAAACAATTCAAAAGAAAAAATTCTAAGCCAAAAGCAAAAGCAAAAGCCAGTCCTTAAAAAGGGAAAGTAAAACAAAAGGGAAAGGAAAAAAAAACTCCGACACTTTCAAAACGCCATCTTAAATCCTTTCACTAATATAACAAAGAAAAGGAGGAAAAATAGTAAAAATCAAATAATAAAAAAAATAAACACCTAAAGTATATAACAAAAATCCTTTAAACTGCTCCGTCCGTTTAAAAATTACTCACCAAAATACTATAAACACGGAGATAGAAGCGGCGGTTTCTTTTGCTTCCTAGGAAGCAAAAACAGCTGGGAGGCGGAGATCAGCAGGAGCTCCGAGGGAACACTCCTTTCACCCCCTCTAGAAATAAATCCAGAGGGGGTTTAGGGGTTCTACCTCTATTCCTGCTTTCTCTGTCCCTTCCCTTTGCCCGGGAAGGGAATTCCGAGCCGCGGGCCAGCTGATGCGTGCTGTGCTCCGCGGCTCTGACACTTCCCCAGCTGGACGGCTAAAAGATAGCCGCCATCGCCGTCGCCTCGTACCGGAAGCTCTCAGAATACAATATTTTTGACTTTGATTCAGCAGTAAAGATGACAACATCTTTAATGCTGACAAGTGTGGACTCTTTTTCAAGGTGATGCCTGACAGGAGCTTCATTATGAGGGGTCACAAATGTAAGAATGGAAAACTTTCTAAAAAAACATTTCACAGTTCTGCTGTGCACTAGGTTAACCAGAGAGAAAGTAAAACCTTAAATTGATAAATCAGCAAAGCCACGCTCATTCAAGAACCTGCAGCCCAAAAACCTTCCCATCATCTGTAAATCTAACAAATCTGCCTGGTGCCCTATTTGAGTAAGAGGTATTCACTGAGAAAAGAAATGGTCCATACTCCTTATAGTGAACAATTACCCAGCCATCCTCAAGTGAATCATCTTACAAATGTGAAACTGAATTTTTTGCCTCCAAACATTATATCAAAAATTCAACCTCTTGATCAATGCATAATCAAAACATTTAAAATGTACTACCAAGACCAGCTTTGGTAGTGGATCATTGCTGAAATGCAAACCTATGGTCCATCTGCAGAAGCAAAGTCCTAATCTTAACCCTAATCCCAACCATTTCCCAGAAGCAATTTTCCAATCAGTATTGACCGAGGTACAACCCAGCAGAAAAGTGCTGGAAGCAACTGATGAAACAGAATGAAGGAAATAAAAAAATGTGAAAATAAAGCCCCAGTGTAACAATGTATGAGACTGTGTGTTTAGCACAAATATATTAATGTAGTGTAAATGTAACAATGCAATGCCAATGTATGAGAAGGAATGTTTACTGCTTCCTGCCTATGCAGAGTGACCACAAATGGTAATCAGCAAAGATAATGAATTATAACCTGGATTGATGGAAATTGGAAGGAAATTGTCAGGATGAACTATTAAGTGCAAAAACAACTTCAAAGAATGGCTATGGAGTTGAAAGAGCTTCTTAGATGTGATGAGCATTGTAAGAAATATAAAATGCAAAGCTTGGAAACTGTTGCGCTCCTGGAACCCAATCAATTGGGAAGGGTCTAGGAGGCCGCGTTTGCAAACGCCTCTCTTTTTCTCTCTTTTCTTTTTATTATTTTTATGTTTTTCTCCAATAAAACTTTGTATTGTTAACCAGACTTGTCTTCGTATTGTATCAAAATTTGGGGTTTTTACATCTCACAATCTTGGTAGAGAATGCGGGCATTTAAGAGCCTCTAGGGGACACTGTTCTTAGTAAAATCCAGGAGCGCGCCTGTTGATTTCAACTGCCTGGAGTTATCCAAGATCTAGTTTTCTCTTGCAGGCTCCAAGCCAAACAAAACTGACAACTCTGGTTTACAAAAATCAAAGAACAGGAAAAAGGAAGAAAGTCAACAACTAGAGCCCAGACCAGGTAACCCGGTGCACTGGCCCAGGTAAGACACTTTTGCCCCGAAGGAGGAAAACATGCAATTGTACCTGAGTGGTCAGGAGAGCGATTGTGGGAGGTTTCTGCGATAATGGCTGTGTGAGTGTGATGGGCTGTGTTCTGGGAACACTGGTAAGTCCAGAGCGAGTGCGGACCTAAAAAGTTGAGGTCTCTTACTCCCGCGAAGGGGAAGGCCAGCCTGAAGGGAAGCGAACTGGTGTTAAGAGTTTGGAGTGGCCGTCAAATCAAGAACCTCAGGAAACCATAATCAGGGAAACTCTCAAGAAAATGGGCTGTTGTTATAAGTCGTTGTTGTAAACCTAATGAAAAAAATAACTGTAAAATTGAGTAGCTTCAAACAGGAAAATCCATCTTGCTAGCAGCAGATGCCTTGTGTCTGTGAATGGGTTTCCCAGGCTCTGCCCATGTGGAGCCAGGGTAGAAAAGGAAGTTTTGAGTTTGAGCTCAAGGACTGCTTGGGAAAGAAGGGGAATGAGAGAAATGTGTGTATGTCTGTGTGTGAGTGAGAAGACCCTTTTCCCAATCACAGTTTTCTGTTCTCTTTTCCTTGTCTTGGTATGTATATGTGTGTCAGAGTCTTTGTGTGTGAGGTAAATATGACTTTTACTAACCTCGAGAAAAGAAGATATCAAAAGAAACACTCTCATTCTGTTTGTCTGGCCAACAAACAAAATGAAGAAAGATGTGTTTGTTTGTTTGTTTGTTTTCTCTCTCTCTACAACAGCCCAAAGTTAGCAGAAACAATAAAGTTGGAAGGGACTTTGGAGGTCATCTAGTCCAACCCCCTGCTCAGACAGGAAATCCTATACTATTTTCTTGCCTATTAGTTCTGTTCTCTCCCTTTTGCAAATGTTATTCAGAAGTATGTTAACGCCTTTTCAAACTCTGTCTGCAGGCACACACCCCCCCCGCTTTTTCTGGCTGTGTTGCTTTTAGAGCGAGAGAGAGACAAAGGGGAAGGGAGGGTTGATCTTTTTAATTTTTTCTCTGCTTAGAATTCCGGTTTGAGAAAGGTGGGATGGCTGTGAAATTTAATGCCCATTTTTGCAGTTTCAGCTTGTAATTTTTTCTCGAAAGAGGAGCCAGTAATTGTTGGACATTTTTTTGGGAAATTTTTGAGTTTAAATTGTTTAGTTAGAGTTAGACCCATATATCCATCAAACAAAAGAAATGACTCTGAATTGTTTTGCTTAAATTTGAAAATGTTTTCCCTATTTAATGGAAATTTGTTTCCATTTGAATAGAATTTGATTAAATTGGAATTTGACTAACTTTATATTAAAAGCAATACTAGAGTTTGATATAAAAACTATTTTAGTAACTCAGAATATCTTATTAAGCTTGTTTATTTGTTGTGAAATTAAAGCAAAGAAGTTGAGAAATTTTGGGATTATAAATAGCTATGCTGTTTTGATTAAAGATTTGTATGCAAAACTGTTAGAAAAAGAGCTTGTGTTAACAAATAGAAACAGAGTTTGGTGAGCTCTCCTTTGTTGGCTCTTCACTAGGTAATTTGTTTGTAAATAAGGACAAAGGAATGACTTGGAGGAGGTTTTGATCTAGATGTGGGGGGGGGAGACAGCCAGTGGCACTTTTGTCTAAAATTGACATTTGGGGACATCTTGGTGGTTAGCGTTTCTTATCAAGTGTGGGCAATTTTAATCAGGAAGCTGAAAGGAGGTACACACTTGTTCATAGCAAAGTAGTTGGGAAAAAGAAAAGAGAGACATAATGAAGATGCGATAGTAAATGGGGAGGAGAAAATGTGAGTGGAGGCTGGATGAATTTCCCTCCCTTAGTCAGCACAAACCTGTGGGCCTTACAGCAGGCTCTGAGGCTGTTAATAAGGGAGAAAGGGGAACATATACACTGACTCCAAGTGTGCTTATGGAGTCTTGAATACTTTTGGAGAAGGGAAATGAAAAGGATTGATTAATAGTAAAGGGAAAGAGCTGGTTCATGTAAAGTTGATAGAAGATGTACTGGTGGAAGAAGAAAAGAAAGAAGTTATGCTAGAGTGGCAGAAGGGAAATAAAGAAATGGATAATAGATGTAAGAAATAGGAAAGTTGCTTAAGTTGGTTTGCACAGACTTGTGAATTGCATGCATTAAGCAGGGAGACTGCCATTAATGTGGTCGGCCCAAACGTGTGAATTGTATGCCTTAACACAAGCCTTAGAATGTTGAAGAAACAAGAATGTACTATAGAAATATGGAAAGAGAGAAGGAATGGAAAAATAGAAGAAAGTGGGAGGTGGATATTGCAAGATGGGAGACGGATGTTGAAAAGAAGGAAGGAAAAGAAAGAAAAAACAATGGCTAGAACACAGAAGTAGCCACTGAAGGGAAGTTGCAAGGGGTGATTGATATTTTCTAAAACAGGATGGTTGTATTTATACTTTAGTTAAACAAATCTGAGATAAATACAAGTAAATAAAAAAGCTTTACAACATTTAGTGGTGAGGCCATTTCAATACAGGCCTCAACTGGAAAGCTGTCTTTGTTTCATTGAAATAATGTATGGAAGGCTTTTTTTACATGAAGGTTCAAGAATGTCAATGAAGAAGAGAAGAAAGTTACTCAGTATTTGCATAATCTGGCACAGGTTTTGTCTTCTATCTCAGTACAGGCCAGGATGCCTTACCACCTATCTCTGGTCATTGTTCCTGGAGAGTGGATTCAGGTGAAAAGAACTGTCACCTAGAAATATCAGTCCTGAGTGGTCTCAACCATGCCAAGTCCTCCTGATTTAAGGAATCAAGGCGTGAGTCCATGGAAAGTCCCATCATATCCTCTCCAGTGACAAGCTCCACAGCTGGACAGCCTAAAAATGAAATTTCAACCTGCCTCACCTGTTGAACTGTTTCCATCTAAGTAGGATAAAAACCTCAATGGATTGGACTACCCTGGATATCATGTTCCTAGAACCTAGACTATGTTGCAATATTTTTCTTCTACTACTGTTGTTTCCTTCATGCCTTCTTGGTGGAAGGAAAGACCATGGGCCCAAAACTTTAAGGAACATTGGGGAAAGAAGACTTAGAATATGAAAACTTGCTTGCACAGGAATCTAAAGAAAATATAGGGAGTTATGAACTATTAAAAGTATAAAAGAATAATTCAGGTAAAAAAAGGGTGGAATTGAAGGAAATAAAAGTTATTCTTTTATAAAATGTAAAAATAAAGCCCCAATGTAACAATATATGAGACTGTATGTTTAGCACAAATGTATTAATGTAGTGTAAATTAACAATGCAATGCCAATGTATGAGAAGGAATGTTTACTGCTTCCTGCCTATGTAGAGTAACCACAAATGGTAATCAGCAAAGATAATGAATTATGACCCGGATGGACGGAAATTGGAAGAAAGTGTCAGGATAAACTATTAAGTGTAAAAACAACTTCAAATAATGGCTATGGAGTTGAAAGAGCTTCTTAGATGTGACATACATTGTAAAAAGTATAAAATGCAAAGCTTGGAAACTGTTGCGTTCCTGGAACCCAATCAATTGGGAAGGGTCCAGGAGGTCGCGTTTTCAAACGCCTCTCTTTTCTTCTCTTCTCTTTTTATTATTTTTATGTTTTTCTCCAATAAAATTTTGTATTGTTAACCAGACTTGTCTTCGTATTGTATCAAAATTTGGGGTTTTTACATCTCACAAGAAGAATTAAGTTAGGAGGACACAGAAATTACAGATATTCCAAAAGAAGAGGATGTCAGTTATTTCATAATGCATTAAAATCTTTTGCTGTGGAATATGCTGAGAGGTACAGGCAGCATTCAGAGTGCTTTTTCCACTTAACTTCATAATAAGAATAAGAAACAGTCTAAAACTGACTCTTTTTTCAGAAAGAATGATTAAACCAGGAGAAAACAATGCATATGTAACTGTATTGATTTTGTATGATACAGTATTGTATGAATGATTTTCCTGTGTTTTCACTGTGTGTTTCTGTGTGACATTCTCTAATAAAAGCTGTACAATAAAAGGAGGCATGTGTACATATCAGTAGTTGTTTTGTATATTGGTCACTTTCATTCAGTCCCTTGAGTGATCAACTTTCAGAGGTTTTACTATATTTTAGAAATCCCCTCCCCCTTGATGGTGTTCTCCCTCTGATGAACAGCTGATGTTGCCAACAAAGCTGGTTATTTGGTGGCTTTGTTCCCATTTTTTGAAGGGGCGACTCGGAAAGACCTAAGATGACCTTTGGATGATCAAGCATCAATAGAAAAGAAGAGGGCCTGGATGCCTGCAATTCTTGGCAAGGAGCAATTGGAAGCTCTGGTCTCTTGCAGGTTTTCCCTTCAGCTGCTAATTTTTCTTAAGTAGGACTGGGTTTTAATTCCACTTTGTGAAGCTTTGCAATCTTTTGATTTATGACTAGTTGACTTCTGACCTACTTTATTACTCCCTACTGGACTTTTTCATTTTTTTCCTGTTCTTTCACTGTTTATTATCAAATTTTAAACTATTTTTAATAATTTAATATTTTTAACTTTAAGGAAGTTGCAGTGAGATTTACATTTACACAGGATTATAATATAAATTTTGCTCTTTCTAGCTTTTTTTAAAAAAAGGTTCTTGATATTTATCTCTTAATTTTTTATGGGAAAATTCCCCCTTCTTTAACTGTGGGGTGAAAAAAACACCTTTCCCTGTGGAAGCTATTACAACTTATCTGCTTCTCTTGTACTTTCTCATGCCTCTAAAAAGAGACAAAATATTTTGGAGGCAATGGAAAAAAGAAAGTTCTCCACTTTAAGATTTTATTTGAAAACATAAACAAAAAACTTGATGGATCAATAACAGTTCTGTAAATTCAAGATGGTATTCAAAAGCAGGAAATAACAGGTGGGCTCAATTTGCAATTTGAGGAATTGGAATCTGATCTGTTGCTGTAAGATGAGAAGAAGAAAATGTTTGATTTGAAAGATATAGAACTGCTACAAAAGGTTGAAAACAATACGAACATAAGAAATTCTGCGATAATGGATATCATGAAGGATGGACTGGACTTTCTTGGCAAGAGAAATGTTGTGCTGTCAAGGAGAATTATTCAACAATGGATGTTGCAAAGATATTTACAACAAAGATTTATGAACTTTGAAAATGAGATGCAATTGTTGGGGAAGTTCCCAATTAAAAACTTAAAGAAAGATTTCACTATTAAAAACCGAACAAGGGTATTTGACTCTGGACTCAGAGATAATAACTGAGGTGATTTGTGGTAAATAGGAGACCATGTAGACTTTCTATGAGTAAATTACAATAACAAACTAATAAAGATTGCTTTGAACTTTAACTTTATTGAGGTTAAACATATTAACTATTTTTTTCATGAATGTAATTTATGACATATCAATTGGATTGTAAATAGATGTACAAGCTTATAAATTTTGGACCTGTTTTGCAAGGGAGCAGCTATTGTTGCAATATATTTTTCAGTATTTAACTAGGTGGGGATAAAATGTGTTTTTGTTCTTTTTTATTCACATTTTTAAATGTTTTTACTTTGTTTTAAATAAAATAAGTAAATGCAATAGAAATCCTCGAAAACTGAAGTGCCAGATAATTGTTGGATAAAAGAAACAAAACAACCCCCCCCCCCAGTCTGACTTTAGTATTTAGATACTTACTCACCTAATTGTTTCTACAGCTTATGATTGATGTAAGCGTTATCTTGAAAACAATGCGGTCACTGGATTGTCAAGAACAAATATTGCCAGACTCTCTGTATTGACAGTGAGTATGTTATTCTAGAGATGCTATAATTACTTTCTTGTAATCCCAGAGTCCAATATTAAGACTGTACAAAGAGATACAGAGCAATCCATGTTGTCTGAAATACAGTTTCACCAGTTTGTTTTACTTTAACAACTTGCCTTTTATTATATGTGTGTGGCCTACTTGGTGTTTCTGCATAATTATGCCTTAATGGAAATAAGTGTATTCAGCTTCATATTTTTGAATAAAGATCTCAGAATATTTTTTCAGAGATTTCAGATAGCATTTTATAACTGATAATAAGATAATAGTTTGTACTGTAAGAAGGAATTGCTTTGTCATAAATGTTCCTGTAGGAATCTCTCCAGCGTTCTGATTTTGCATCTGATTTTTAAATTTATTTTTATTTTACTTGAAGTTAGCAGGTAATCCAAGATAAGGCTTTCAAACTAAGGTACTCCCTCTGATTCTTTATGGCTCTCAAATTTATCCTTTTGCAAAGCTTAACATTGTTGAGTCTATTCAAAATAAATGTATTCAAACCAATATTGTAATTCAAAAAGTATCTAAAATGCTATTTTATCTGTAGGGAAAGATTTATTGAATACTAGAGAATGGTTTCTTCTTATTATCTTTTTGGTAAAGTTAATCATATTTCCTATAAATCTGGCTCCATTTTAAGTCATCATGGCTTAATAAAATCTCTAGACAAAAATTCATTTACTGGACTTCTTTATGGAAAGTCCATTAGGTTTTATAATGTTAGAACCGCCCCTCAAATAACAAATGTAATCTCCAAAAAAATTAAACAAGGTGTCACACCCCAAACACAACCGTATTCTTCCAAAAGGTTTTGCTTCAGTCCCCTATTTATTATGATTCTGAAATTTTGTAAGGTCTTCACTTTAGGCAGGCTGGATGCATTGTCCTCAGAATCTTTTTGGGAAGTTTTAAGGATATTGCTATGTAACTTAAATTATATCTGTGTGGAAATGGCTCAAGAGAAACTCTAAGCCATGTGCTACTAATAAGGATTCTAGGCAGACTTTCATTGTGAAGAAATTTTCAGGTAAGGAATGTGATTTGTACTTAATGTTACTTTGTTTATACATGGATTCAAAAATACTGTCCCAAGTCTCCCAGTTTGGTGCTACCATTATGTACAGTATGTTACACCATTAAGTTTGGAACTTCTTATAATACTATTTTTATTCTGTTTTATTTTATTAGGTATTTTATTGTATCTGGCTTTAGGGTTGTAACAAACTGATTGATTGAATCTTGCCAGACTAATCTCATCCAATGTTTTGACTGGGTAACTTTGTTAACAGATTTTGGAACGTTCTAACTGTAATATACCTTGACTTCAACAAAGCATTTGACTCAGTACTCCAAGATATGCTGATCAATAAGTTAGTTGGATGGTATGATAATTATGTGGATATGATTAAGTGAAAACCAATGCGATGCAATAGTTAAGTTACTTGATAAGATATTTGGATGTAAGGTTATTTCCTGATATAATTCTCATCCCAGCTCAAGTGCACTGTGCTTCAGCTGTGGAAATAAGGAAATATTATCATTACTTTTTAAGGAAAAGACTGAGTTTGCAGTAGTGGTGAATATCTGTAGCTTGAGTGTAGGATGAGGGTGAAGGTTAGTTCTCCAAGCTTGTGGGTTGGTTTCTGAATGTTTCATTACCAGGCTAAGTAACATCTTCAGCAGAGTTTAGGGGATGTCAGTTTTCTTCTGTTTATAAGGACTTCAGATATGGGTGTATCAAGTGAGGGTCTGTGATGGGTCTTGTAATGAGTCAGGTTTGAGTCATCAGTGAATCTTGTGATGTGTCTTGTGATGGGGAGGTTACATCAGGTTGGGGTCATTGGAAGGTGAACTGCTGGTGGGAGGGGGGATTTGCATGGGTTGGTTGAGGGTCGGTGCTGTCTCTGGTTGGCTGCGTGTTTGATTTGGATTCTGAGGGGTTCATAGGCTGGTTATAGGTCAATATATTTGTTGATGGAATTGCTTGCGGAGTGCCAGGCTTTGATGAACTTACAAGTGTGGCAAGTGGTAGCGTGGCCAATGATTTTTGTGTTGCTCCAATCAAACTGGTGCAGTTTGGTGTTGATATGAGTAAAGATTAAGGATTTGGGATCATGGTGTTTGCCTGCCATGAAGCCTGGCACATCAACAGACATATTGACCTACAACCAGCCTACAAACGCCTCAGAATCCAAATAAACTATACAGCCAACCAGAGACAGCACTGACCCTCAACCAACCCCCATCACAATACTCACTGAAGAACACTGACATCCCCTAAACTCTGCTGAAGATGTTAACTAGCCTGGTAATGAAATATACAGAAACCAACCCACAAGCTCAGAGAACGAAACCTTTACCCTCAAAAGACTAAGTGCCCTCTTATTCTATTGAATATTCAAAATGGCATTAATGAACAGTTCAGCAGAGAGAAATTCCCCAGGATGAGAGAAAATAGGTTAAATTGAAATTCAGAAACAATTATATTTATTCAGCAATAAGAAATTACCTTTTCCACAAGCTCATAATCCATTTTAAATGCCCAGAGCTGAAGTCTAGGAGTGAGCTCAGTAATGGAAGACAGGGTCAGTAGGAACTGTTCAGCAGTACCCAGAGGGATATCAGGATTGGCTAACTGAGCTTCTTGAATTTTCTGCTTTTCCTCTTCTGTGGGAATCATTGTAAGAATTTTCTAGAAAGACCAAAATAAAACATACAAAACAAAACAAAAACCACCGCATCAAAGACAAACTATATAGATTGGTCTTTTACACTGACTATATCAAAGCTGAAAAATACTTTTGTTTTGTAAATTTTGTAAATTTTCTTGACAGAACTCCTAACTTTTCTTATTAAAAATATAAGTGATTCAGTATTATCCACACCAAAATTACGCAAAATATTTACATTTCATTTATTTTAATAATTGTTTAAAATATTACAATTAACCATTTATAAAAATCACTTTTACCTTTTCAATTCTGTGCAACATAATTTAAAAGAGATATTTTGCTGAAGAATCATGTACCTACTGCTTATTAAAATCATATGTACTGACTCAGAGGTTCAAAAACAAGCAGCACTAGGACATCACATATACAGGATAAAAACTGTCACAATATTCTTGGGGAGAGGGAGAGAACTGACCTGTACAAAGTCCAATCTCTTAAGAAAGAACACTGAACTTTCATGAGATCCCAGTGTACTCACATGAGATTTTGTACCATTTTGAGAAAATTTGCATGGCCCTCACATATCTGTTCCATCTCAATTGATTAAAATTTAGTATTTAGTACTCTGAATTAACCAAGTACACACTGGTATTACGGCTACAAATGAAGGAGAATATTTGTAGCTCAGGGTTCAAATGAGAGCCCTTGTGCTCTCTGAGTTTGCTTGTTTCTTGCAGGCATTTCATTACCCTATGTAACATTATTAGTGCTAGTAAGGAGTGCTGTTTGTTGTCATTTATATTCTGGTGTCTTGCCTGTCTGGGTGGGTGGGGACGGTCTTAGGGATTCTTTGATTGGGCTGTTTACTAATGGCTCTGTGCTGGTCTGAAGGTGACCTTGCTGATCTGAGTGCTGATTGCTAGTGGAAAGATGCTGGAGTCTTTTCCTCTTTTGGGGCTGGTTGATTGTCTCTTTTGCATAATCTATAGATGTTGTTCGAAGACGAATTCCGGGCTCTGCAAGGTGAGATAGAAATCCATAGCCTAAAACAGAGGGGATGACCCACTAAAGAGTATGTCCGGGAATTCCAGAAAATTACTGGGAAGATCACAAGTGGCCAGAACGATCGCTGATTCATTATTTCAAGGAGGGGCTAGATCAGCGGTTCTCAACGTTTGTATGACGGCGACCCCCGTCACACAAACATTCTGCACATGCGCGGCGCTGCCCCCATGCACAGCGCGCATGCGCGGCGCCGCCCCCTGAGGGGAGAAAATGGCGGATCGCCTTCTTTGGCGACCTCCGAAAAATGGTCAATCGACCCCAAATGGGGTCGCGACCCATAGGTTGAGAACCGCTGGGCTAGATCGTGATTTATTCCAGGTGTGCACCTACCGGGGAATTCCTGATCAACTCCGTGAATGTATTGCATAGCTGTGACCCTGGACATCAAGTTGGCCTGCTGCAGGAAGCCCAGTGCCAGTACTGCCCAAATGCCTGTTGGAGCTCCCATTCAGGTGTGGACAGCAGGGTCACTGGGCAGCTGATAGCCTGACTCCTGCTCCTCAGGGCAGAAGCATGCCTGCCATTATCACCATGTGGAAAAGGCTTCCACAGAGAGGATGAGAGAGATCGAATTGGGTTTGCCAAGGCCAAGGCATCGAGCTCCCCCCTCCTACCCAGGGGGGAGAGAGAGCTCTGGCTGAGTGCCTACAACTGCCAGCACCCTATGACAGCAACAATGATGTGAGGACAACCTAATGGTAGATCAGCCCATCCCACCTTTTGCCATTGCTGCCAAACTTATAGTGCCAAAGACTGGGGCACAGATGGACGTAAACGTCCTAATAGACTTGGGTTGCCTAAGGTGCCTGATTAGTCTCCTGACTGTAATTAAATTAGGAATCCATGCCAAGCTGTTACCCATAGCCATGAAATTTGAGCAGGCAGATGGATCTTTGATGGGGGAGGGTTCCCCTGCAACACATTTAACTGAACCAATCCAGTTGGAGATGGGACGACATTGGGAGATCATCTGCTTTGTGGTTACCCCCAAAATGACTGAGACAGTGATTCTGGAAATAGTATGGCTTGACAAATGGTGCCCTTCTATTTGGTGGGAGAAAGGGGTGAGAACCTTGAGACTAGTGACAGGACCCCTCCAACCTTCTGAAATCAGCCAGACACTGAGGGAAGGGGGGAACGAGTGAGCTGCTAAGAGCCACCATAGATTGAACGCCAGGGGTCCAACTCATTCCAATGGAATACCGTGATCTAACAAGAGCTTTCAGCAAAGAGGACTGTGACATACTTTCCCCTCACTGAACTACCAATTGTGTGATTGAAATACTGCCAGGGACCAAACTTCCAAAGCCTAAGATGTACTCCATGACCCCCCCCCCGAGAGATGAATGCGTTAAGGGAGTAGATAGACAAGAAACTAGCTAGGAGTTTCATCGAACCAGCCAAATCACGAGTAGTCACCCCAGTGCTATTTAAGGAGAAGAAAGATGGGTCTTTGAGGTTGCGCATGGATTTTAAAGGATTGAGCGTGGAAAATATGTATCTTTTCCCCCTGATGAAGGACATGTTAGCCCACCTTGCAAGATGGAAAGTCTTTACTAAGCTGGATTTAAGGGAGGTTTATTATCAAGCAAGAATCAGGGAGTGAGATGAGTGAAAGTCACGTCTTCAATTGCCCCCTAGGAAGTTTCCAATTTAAAGTGATGCTTTTGGCCTTCAAAGGGCTCCTGCTGTATTTATGCAGCTGATGAGCCAGGTGCTGCATGATTATCTCTACTAGGGAGTGACAACATCCTCATTTACACAGAAACCTAGGAGGAGCATGTAAAGTTGGTCCTGGAGGTGCTTAAGAGACTCTTAAAGACAAACTTCTACGCTAAGCTGTCTAAGTGTGAATTCCACCAGTCCCACCCTGACTATTTAGGTACCAGATTTCCCATGAGAGGGTGAAAATGGACTCCATCAAAGTTAAGGCTGTATTGGAATGATAGCCTCAGAGAACTCATAAACAGCTGTAGCTCTTCCTTTGTCACAATAGCTTTGTCGATCACTGAACTATTGAAAATGGGTAAGGAAGGAGGGAGATCTAATTCCGGTCAACCTTTAAATGCACCATAGAATATCAAGAAGCGTTTGAACAGCTAAAAAGACAATTTGTGGAGGAACCAATCCTAAAACATCCCAACCCTGAAAAGCAGTTCATCATCCAGGCTGATATTAATGATGTTGCTGTAGATGCTCCTATAGAGCATTGACAAATAGGACCTACAACCAGGTGCCTACACCTCAAAGAAACCTAAAAGGAGTTTAACTTCCCTCTAAAAAATGCCAGCATGGGAGTAATGTTCATCTTACTACAAAAGCTTCCTTCTCCCACACCGCCCTTTGCCTTTTTGTATCTATAAGAAACTTATAGACACAGAAAGGCAAAGGGCGGTGTGGGAGAAGGAAGCTTTTGTAGTCAGATGAACATTACTCCCATGCTGGCACTTTTTAGAGGGAAGTGAAACTCCTTTTCAGGTATGGACTGATCATAAAAACCTAGAGGCATTGAAGACCCCATGGAGATTATCTCCTAAATAGGTCTGATGAGCATAATACTTCAACCATTTTAACTTTGCCCTAAAATACATTCCAGGGGAAAGAACTTCCTGCTGCCGCACTATCCAGAATGCCTCAATACAAAAGCCGCCATGTAGAAGTAAGTAACGCAATTATTCCCCCACCCCAAAAAGCCTCTCAAGTAACCACTAGGTGTCAAACTCAGAGATGATCCATAGAGCCTGACAGCCACTTGACTCAGAAACTCAAAGACAAACTAAAAGCAGACCCCTGGTTCAGTGACAACAGGCAGCTGTTAACCTATCAAGATGGACTAGCCTGGAAAGGGTCTTTGTTGTATTTTCCCAGCCCTCTAAGAACCCAAGCCCTCCAGTGGAGCCATGATGCTAAACAAGCTGGCCACTTTCGGTTCCTGAAAACTCCACATTTAGTGAGCTGGCAGTTCTGGAGGCCAGGAGTGAAAAAGGACATTGAAAGTTATGTGAAAAGTTGTGTGACTTGTGCTGCCATAAAAAAAAACAGTTTGGGAAACCACCTGAACTATTGCAGTAAGTGGTAGATCCTTCCCAAACCCGAGAAGAAATAGCAATAGATTTTACTGTAGAACTGCCCGAAAACAACTGAAATACTGTATTTTGGACTGCCACTGATCTTTTTTCGAAGCAGACTCACTTCATTGGTTGTCCGGGACTTCCCTCTGCCCAGAAACTCACCAAGCTATTTTTCAGGCATATTTACCAACTCCATGGAATGCAAAAAGGGTTATATCAGATAGGGGAGTTCAATTCACCACCAAGTTCTGGAAGGAGTTTATGAAACTGATTGTGTTGACCCAGGGGCTCGCCTCCACTTTTCATCTGAGCATGAATGGATCAGTTGTATGAACGCAATGGTGGAATAGTACCTTAGACGCTATGTCAACTGTGAACAGACTAATTGGGCAGACCTCCTGCCTTTTGCTGAAGTAGCCTACAATAATATCGTTCATTGTAGCACTGGACTTACCTGTTTAAAACAGCAACCAGCAGGGAATTTGTTCCTATGCCCCTCTCCTCACAAACTTTAAATCAGTGGATGACATTCCTACAGAGTGCTTGGGTAAACATTAAGCAAACCCTAACCCAAGCTGCTAAAGTATACAAGGAGCAAGCCGGCAAGCGGCAATCTCCCTAGAGACCATTTTATGTAGGAGAGAAAGTCTACCTATCTACTAAGTATATGACATTGACGTTCCCCAATAAGAAATTGGGACCTAAGTTCCTCAGTCCTTTCCCCATAGTCAAAATCATTAATCCTGTCATGATTGAATTAAAGCTCCCACAACTGTTAAGAAAAGTTCACCCCATCTTCCATTGCAGTTTGTTAAAGCCAGAGTCCACACTGAGACCAATTCTGTAAAAATCACCAGGCCCCATTACAGTGGAGGGCGAGACTTCTTATGAAATAAAACACATTCTTGGTTCTAGATTATATAAAGGGAAATTGCAATACTTGGTGCAGTGGAAAGTGTATCCCTTATCAGAAGCTACTTGGGTGAAGAGTGGGGATGTAAAGGCAGAGAGGTTAATACAGAAATTCTATGATAAGCATCCTCAAAAGCCTAGGGGGGATTCTTAACGTGCTTCTGCTTCTTTCACAGAACTTGTTTTCTCCTTAGAGGGGTGAGACTGTCAACTCTACAATGCACCTGGCTACAGCCATTTTTGTTGTTCTAGGTTGCCACAAGAAAGGGAGGGGGAAAAGTTATTTCTGGTAGTCTAAACATTAGCAAATCTTGTGGGAACCAAGGTCATTCCCATACCGAAGGGGAGAAGGAGGATCGTTTAGTCAGAAAACCCACCAAGTTGTTCTATTGGATAGCATGAGTAGAGGGTTGGGAATTGTTACATTGTATTACTTTGTTTCTTGGGAGGAAAGTTTAGATCTGATTTCACTTTTGTTCGTGCCGATATTATGTAGCCAATAAACATGTTCTCTGAGGAACTTTCTTGCCTCCGAGTTCTGATTTATTTGGTGAAAGACATCAACCAAAGAATCCCTAAGACCACCCCCAACCAGCCAGACAAGCAAGACACCAGAATATAAACTGACAGCAAATAGCACTCCTTACTAGCACTGATGATGTTACCTGGTTAGGGTAATGAAACATTTGCAAGAAAATAAGCAAGCTCAGAGAGCACCAAGGACCCCTCATTTAGACTATAGCTAGAACTGAACACACACCTAAGCTAAGCCTTTATGGAGTCCTATGATTTTATATATCTCCCCATGATGTTGGTTTTTTTCTGGCTTTATATTGGTTAATTGGAAAATAGAAGAAAATTGGGTTTTTTATTGTGACATTGAAACAAATATGAGTATGAATGCATGTTTTGTTCAAAAGTTAAAATTATGCCCCATATTGCTGATTGATTTTAAAAAGATTATATGTCTGCAGAAGGAGAAAATATTACATAATAGTAATCAGATAGTCCATTATGAGAATTCATATATCAACATATTTTCAAACACTAGTACATGGAAACAATATACTTTTTAACATAATGTTCTGCATGGTTTTCTCAGTACCTCTATTCCTTCCTTATTTAAGGCATATTCATCAAAGTTCAAAATGGCAACCTTGATTGTCCTTGGATGTGGTAATACAGTCAGTCCTATATTAATAGCATTGCTCCGCTTGGAATCCAGGACAATGATTTCTTGCCTCTTGCCATCAGCAGCAGTTTTCTGAGAATAAGAAGCAGAGATTGTAAACTTTTATGTTTCTTCAGTCATATAAATATTCTTTAAGTAATTAAATCTATCTATTAATTAAGCTAGAATAGCATTGGATAACATGATAAATCTACAGCAAAAGTAGAAATTGTGATAGATTCTTTAGATTTTTCTTAAAAGATACATGAGACTTATGAACTTCGGAAATGAGATGGAATTGTTGGGAAAGTTCCCAATTAAAAATCTAAGGAAAGATTTACCTATTAAGAATCAAACAAGGGTATTTGACCCTAGACTTAGAGATAATGATTTGGCCGATTTGTGGTAAATAGGAAACTGTATAGACCAGGGGTGTCAAACTCCAGCCCGTGGGCCAGATCTGTCACCAGGAAATCGTGCCCACCCCATTGCCAGCAATGGGAAAAAAGCTCCGATACATTGTGCGATGTCACATGATGTCGCAAATTTGACATGTCTGGTGTAGACTTTCTACGAGTGAATTACAATAACAGACTGTTAACAGAGTGCTTTGAACTTTAACTTCATTGTTCTTTAACTAGTTATTTTTTTTCTTTCATGTATGTAATGTATGATATGTCAATTGGGTTGTAAATAGATGTACAAACATACATTTTGGACCTGTTTTGCAAGGGAGAAACTATTATTGTTGCAATATATTTATCAGTATTTAACTTGGTGGAGATTATATTTTTTGTCCTTGTTTATTCACATGTTTTCAGTGTTTTTGTTTAGTTTAGTTTTGTCTCTTTTGGATAAAATACCGTATATTCCGGCGTATAAGGCGACCTGGCGTATAAGACGACCCCCGTCTTTGGCGCCGAGTCACATGCCTAGAAAGTCATCTTATACGCTGGAAACTACCTTTATTTCCGGCATATAAGATGACTCGACGTATAAGATGACTCCCGACTTTGGCGCCGATTTTAACTCTTGCGAAAGTCGTCTTATACGCCAGAAGGTACGGTAAATAAAAGCAGTAGAAATCCTCAAAAACTGAAATGCCAGATAATTGTTGGATAAAACAAAACAAAACAAACCCTCCCCCAGTCTGACTTCAATATTTAGATATTTATTCACCTAGTTGTAATTCTACTGTAAATGCTACAATTCTACAGTATTTGTAGAATTCTATACAGTAGTATTCTACAGAATTCCATAATTCTACAGTAAAAGTAGAACTTGTAATAGATTCTTTAGACTTTTCTTAGAAGATTCATGAGATATTTACTTGTCTGTTAAATTGTATCCCACCTTTTCTTCAAGAACTCAAGACAGTTTAGAGGAGCTCTTCCTCCTCTAACGCCCTGCTCCACAACAACAATTCTCCAATTCTCTCCTCCACAACAATAATTGCTATTAAGTAGACTGGACTGAGAGAGATAAAGTAGCACAAAGTAGTTCAGTAACCAGCTATAGCTTTGGGTGGATTTAAACTTGATCTCCCTGGGTCTCATCCAATATCTTAACTGCTATTTTATATTATATTTATGTTGATAAAAGTGGCAGAAGCACCTATTTTGAAAATAAAGAAATAGCTTGAGTTAGGAACATTTAAAGTTGGACCTTATTGTTAATTTTAATTCCCTTCTAGAAAGGAATTGTGGTGCAGCAGTGCCACGGCTGCTCAAACATGTAATTCTTGTTTAGACTCTGGTTGCTCAAAACTTATTCTGCAGGAAAAAAAAATACTTGTTGCTATTCATTGTCACATCTTTCTGATTTTTCTTTTTTAGATCAACATTAGTGAAATGTGTATTATTTTTTAGGCTGCAGTAATAGGCTAACATGAATATATATTCATTTGTAGCTTTTAAACTTCTGAGCAAGGCATCTTTTTCTTTACTGTACTACATTGAATGTGTATTTATTTAAAACACTTATATAGCTGCCTACAGCTATATAACTGGTTATAAAAGCAGTACATATTTTAACATTATTTAAATAATTAACATCAGGCCCAAAGTAAAGCAATAAATTTCTAATCTACTAAATATATCTTGGGAGAGTCTATCGTATGGCTACCTTCCCCCCTCCCACTCAGGACAGCAGTCTCTTAATCAGGCCTCTTTCTGGGAAAGCTCTGAATGGCCAAGTACTTTCCCTCTGCTGCTGCAGATGCACATTCCATCACAGTTAGCAGTACATGACTCTTGATGCTATTTTGGATCAGGTGATGTAAACAAGAAACTCCTCATTTTATTACTCTGTTATTGTGATTTTTAAATGTATATGGTTATGTTTGAATTGTTGCTCCTTATTATGCATATCCACCAATTAAATAATTATTTATTCTATAATAGGAAAAAGATAAGAAGATAATAGAATAAAAGATTCAGGATGGACTATTAGACCACTGAATTCAAGCAGGAATCCAGATTAAAGCATGCCTAGCAGATAAGTCTACAATTACTTCCAATGAATCAAATCTACTTCTCTAGATAATTGTACACTCAAATTGCCCTTATTTTAGGAAAGATTTTTCTAATATTTAATTGGAATTAGGTATTCCTTTAACTTAGAACCATTATTTTGTGTTCCCTATCACAAAGACTGGCAGCATAATACAACAAAATGAATGGCTGGCTGAATGGATTTGGAAGAAATTTAATCAGTGATTAATAATTACTGTTGTTGTTATTACTGTGGATTGGGAGTACTTCTGAAGACTGTCAGCACTACTGCTGTCAATTTGAGCCCCAGAAAGAACCATCTCTTTTGGTCAGAATCAATCCTTGGCCTGGGTACCTGGATTAGTCAATAGCAGATGTGAGTAGAGGTGGAATCTGTACAGAGAAGTAGGAAAGGAAGGAACATCTACCTTTCTCCTGTTTCAGGTTGCATCACCTCACGATGCTGCATCTGAGCTGCTTTTAAATCTGAGTTTATAAGTTTAGCAGGGTATTAAATTTATGTTTAAAAATTGCCTGCCTCCACTACCCCGGGATAGGGGAAGTGATTTTGAGGTAAAGTGAGAGGGAGTTCTCTTCAATACACTTAGCAACTGCCTCCTCCATTATCAGATGTTAACTGGGCTACTTTTAAATATCAAACCTGTTCTAAGTAATGTGATTGGTGAATATCTTCTCAAAGCCATCAATACCTTTTCTTAGCTTGCTTTGCACACAACTACCATTTGGCAGGATAGGGACTGGCAATGGGATTAACAAATGTTATATAACTAATAGTTTTTGGATCCATCAGTATAAATGAATAGCACTGAAGTATCCTTTGAAGAAGATGTCACTATGTAGAGCAGGGATGTCAAATTGCCGGCCCGTGGGCTGATGCGTCACAATGAAACTGCGCCTACCCCATTGCTGGCAATGGGGAAAAAGTTCCGATACACCACGCAACGTCACATGACATCGCGAGTTTAACATGTCTGATGTAGAGAAATGTAGGGAAAAAATTGCCAAGATTACTTTCACTTAGTAATTCCTCCCAAGGTACAGTTTTTTAGAATAAGGCAGGAAATCTGTGTCTTCTATAATAAATACCATAGCAGACAAATACCAATATGATGGTAGCATATGATCACAACTCAAGTAGATTGGAACTATATTCCTTGAAAGGATCCTATATTTTATTAGTTTGGCACAATAGATACTTGGGAGAAATATAGATATTAAATAAATAAATAAAAACAGCTTGAGGAATCAAATCATTAATGGGTATGATATAATGGATGCATGGATGTAATACAGATAGCCTTGACTTATAACTGGTTGCTTAGCAGCTATTTAAATTGTAACAGGGGTATTTGTGAACTAGATCAAATTCTGATCATTGCCCCTTCCTGTGGTTACATGGGTGCACCTCAGTACTTGACAACCAGATTGCATTAGCAGACTTTAGGGTGTCCCAGTCACATGACTGTTTCATGACAGTTTTGCAGAAAACCTACATTTACTTCTGTTTTTTAGAAAAATCACATTTTCAGTGAACCCTTGCATTGCTTAATGACCATGGCATTTGCTTAATGACGATGGATTCACTTAGCGACTACAGTAATTCACTTAATGATCACTGCAAAAAAGGTCTTAAAATCAGGTCAGTCACATGTCCAACCTGCTTTATGATCATGAGTTATAATCATGATAAGCAGGCTGCATTATTTATTTATTTAATTTCTAGGGCTACTATAATGAATCATAATTCAAGGACTGTCTGCCCAAGATTGTTTAGAGATAATTTCTGTGAAATAAATATGCTAAGGCTGCCTGAGGATGTCCCATCTTTAGTATTTGAATTGCCCCCAATATAAAGATCATATAAATATTATGCTCCAACACACCCAAGCCTCTTGAAGAATAATAATATTAAATATATTTAGTTTCTTGTGGGTCAGGGGAAAAATTCTTTTCTTTTTCAGTATCAGAAGTATTTCAAGATTTCCAGGTGGTTTCTTTGCACTCAGTCAGATGTTGATGGACCCAATAAGGTATTCAGGAGGAGCTGGAGGATTATTGAAGGAATCTTCCTCACTTTGTGCTCTTAGGGCCCCACATTCAGTAAGAATAATGCTGCAATTGCTGAAGAGATCTGTATCTAACGGGGCTTCTGGAAGTTTGGTGAGAGGGAAATTGAAGGAAGCTTCCAATGTCTCACTCACTTTGCATGTTGATAAAGTTTTAAGGCAGGGATTTTAGTCTTCATTATTAGTTTTAAAATGACTCATTAGGAGATTGGATTTTTTTTTCATATTATTCAGAGAGGTTTTGTTGTGGACTGTTAAGACTTTTATGGCAGGCACATTCAGGAAATAACCAATTGGTTTTTGGAAAAGATTTTTATTGCTAATAGGTAATGTAACAGAATTTTGAAATACTATCAAAATAATTATTCCACATATAGTTAGTACAGTTAAGGGGAATTTTTTTCTCACAGTTCACTCCCCCCAACCCAAACTCAAGAATATTTAATATACAAGTAGTCCTTAAGCTAAGATCACAATTGAGCCCAAAATTACCTTTGCCAAGCAAGACAGTTGTTAAGTCAGGTTTGCCCTGTTTTATGTCCTTTGTGCCACAATTGTTAATCAAATCACTGCAGTTGTAAAGTGAATCATGTGGTTGTTAAGAGAATATGGCTTCTTCCTTTGACTTTGCTTGTCAGAAGCCACCTGGGAAGGTTACAAAGGGTATCAGTGCAACTCTCATTTAGGCCAAATGCCCTAAATTTGATCATGTGACCATGAGGATGCTGCAATGGTTGTGTGAAAACCAGTCATAGGTCACTTTTTTCAGTTTTTGTAACTAGGAATGCTTACTAAACAAATGGTTGTAAGTCAAGGGCTACCTGTAATGGCCTTGTTCCATTCTAAATTGTCTTGGTGTCCCCTCTGTGTTCTCATGATTTGTTAGGAATTATCTAACACAGAGACTGCTAGAGAGCTGGTTGACAGGCAATGAACAGCAGCTCATTGGAAATGGGGTGTGCAGATGGCAGAACCTGGCTCTAAAAAGCCAAGGAAAGACTGATCAAATGAAATTTAGTTCTTTTATTTCAGTACCTAATTTGGGGGATTAGATTTTGGATTTAACTATTTTAATTAATTATTTGATTTTTGCTGACTACTGTAAGCAGCCTAGGTTTGAGGCAATGAACAAATCTCATTAATAAATAATAGCAAATAATCAATGGCAAGCAGTGCAAAGACTTTAAGAATAGTTTTTAACATTTCAAATTTTAAAGGAAACTTGGTCTTTAAAAAAAAGGGGTGGGGAAAATGGCTTTATGGAGATTACTTTTATCATCAAAAATAAAAACAGTCAGACTGAAATTTTGTTGAATTACAGAAATTCACTATTTTATAATTAGAGAATACCTCATAATTCCTTTTCAGAGCTTAATATGCACTGTCAAATGTTTCTATGATTTTTCATTCTGTCACATGTTTAATATATTCATTGGAACTGTGTATGTAGTAGTCCTTACATTTGACATTGTTTCACAAAAAGAATTCCCAGATATATATTTTTATTTATATAATTTTTTCTTGTCTGTTTGCCATTTATACATCCAATTCACAGCTCAGTGTTCACACAATTCTTACATATTCTTTTAAAATAATAATCTGATATCTGTATTGGAAATATAGGTTTTTTTTTTCTTTATAGAAAGATCTTAATACATAGAACTCTTTCATAAATATCAGATCTGTATTTCAGCCATTTTGCACATAAAAGATCTCAGAATGTGCATTCTGGAAAAAAAAACAGTTCCAATGAATATATTAAACATGTGACAGAATGAAAAATCATAGAAACATTTGACAGTGCATCTCAAATCTCAGTTAATATGAAGTTCTTAAAAAATATACATATAAGGAAAATATATGGAGACAACTTTGCCTTGTTTTGTTATGTTTTCTTCAATTTATGTATAAAGCATGTATAATTCATACATAAAATATAGTTCATACATAATGCAGGCACAAATAATTGAACCAAGTCAAATTAGTCTCTTAGACTTTAAGAGAGCTGACATTAACAAACTAAGAGATAGTTTAGGAAGAATTCCATGGATGAAAATCCTAAAGGAGAAAAAACTCAAGATGCTTGGAAAACTCTGAAAAAAGAAGATATAAACCCTAATCTATCATAATACCACAGAGAAAGAAAAATAAGAAACACCAAATGAAATCAGCATGGTTGCATAAAAAACTTTTTGACAAACTAAGAGAAAAAAAAAAGAACAAGTATAAAAATGGAAAGAGAAACATATACCTAAACATATACCTTCATGCTATTTGCTGGCTACCAGCAAATAGCATGAATCTACAAGGATGAAGTCAGGAAAGCTAAGGCTCATAATGAACTAAGCAACAAATGCCAAAAATAATAAAAACATTTTTTTCAACATGTAAGAAACAAAAAAAAGTCAAGGAAATGATTGGTTCACTAATGAGAGAAGATGGCAAGGATGTGAATGGCAGCAGGGAGAAAGTGGAATTCTTTGCATCTGCCTTCACACAAAAGGAAAAAAATAGTCCTATCTATCAAAAGCAGCACCTTAGGAGACAGACTAGAAGTGGAAGTCAAAATAGGCAAGAAAATATTAAGAAAACATCCACCCTAGACAATGGATTATATTGCAGAGTTCTGAAGGAGCTGTCAGACATGATCTTCGAACCACTGAACAGAATCTTTCAAAGCTCCTGGACTGCCAGAGAAATACCAAAGGACTGGAAAAGAGCTGATATGGTTCCAATCTACAAGAAGAGAAAAAAAATTGGATCTAGAAAACTACAGCCTGGCATCAATACATAGGAAAATCCTGAAAAAAATAAGCAGCGCTTTTGTGAACACCTAGAAATGAACAAAATAATTACTAGAAACCAGCATGGATGTGTCAAAAACAGATTATACCAGAAACACCTATTGCTTTCTTTGATCAAGTAACTTAAATTCATGGATAAGGGAAATGCTATGGACACAGTATACTTGGTCTTGAGTAAGGCAGTTGACAAAGTAGACCATAGCCTATTTGTTGGTAGAACAACGTGGGATAGATTGTGGTAGTGGGTAGTACCACTACCAGATGGATTGGCCAATAACCCATCCTCAGTATATAGCCCCCAATAGAACTACATCTATATAGAGGAAAACATGCAGTGAGGTACCTCAAGGTTCTTAGGCCTAATACTCTTCCACATCTTCATATACAATTTAGATAAGCGAATAGGAGGGGAATTCATCATATTTGCAGACAATATCAACCTTTGAGGAACAGCTAATGGTTTAGAATATAACTCAATTCAGAAGGATTGTGACAGACTTGAACACTTGGCCTCATCCAACAAAATGTAATTAAGTAGTGAGAAAAGTAAGATCCTACATACAGATAAGAAAAATGCACAAGTATAGAATAGGAGTACCTCGCTCAACAGTTGCAATTGTGAGAGGGATCTAGATATGCTAGTCAACCACTACATAGTTTGAGCCAGCAGCATGCTGCAACTGCCAAAAAAGCCAACCCATAGGCTGCATCAATAAACAGTTTCAAGATCATGTGCCCTGGTCACCATGATACAAAAAAGATCACAAGACCCTAGAAAGACTGGAAAGAAGAGCAACATTGTACAAGCTAAACTGTACAATGAATGATTGAGGGAATTAGGTTTGTTAGTCTAACAAAGAGAGGGATTGGGGGTGATATAACAGCAGTCTTCTAATACTGAAGAGGCTATCATCTTATTCTCCAGAGCATCAGAAGGCAGGACAAGTAATGGATGGAAGATCATTAAAGAGAGCTCCAACCTAGAATTAAGGAGAAATTTCCTGACAGTGAGAACAATTAATCAGTGGAACAACTCATCTCCAGAAATTGTAGGAGCTCTATCTCTCTATCACTTCAAAAACAGATTGGACAGCCATTTGTGCAGAATGATATAGTGTCTCCTGCTTGAGCAGGAAGTTGGACTAGAAGACCTCCAAGGTTCATTCCAACCTTATTATTCTATGTTATGGGGGGGGGGGAGTGACTGACAGTATAAGAGAACCAGCTATTGCCTATTGCACGTCCTAACTGTACAGAATTTCTAGAAATAAAATTTACAAGTAAAAAGAATGTCAGAAGGAGGTGGAGACCTACTACTCTCTTTGTATGCCCAACTGGATTGGAATATCCCCAAAGGACTATAATTCCACTTAGCACTTACAGTATCTTTCAGACAAGACCAAAAATATGGTAGTTAAACTGCCAAGTATGTACACTGAGTAATTCCCAGAATAGGACCAAAATCTATTTCCTATCTGACATTCCCCAACAATATGAGAGATTTCTTCCTGTTAGCAATCTGAAAAGAAACAAAAAATTGGTATTTGTCTAATTTTTTAAGTCATAGAGATTTTTAGTGATAAAAAGAAAATGAGGAAGAAATTAACTCTTTGTCCCAATTTAGATTCTTTTTAATCTGGTTTTTACACATGGTACTGAACTTCATTTAAGGTTTTAAACTTATTAGGCAATTTTCTTGATTCTCAGTACAGATAGTCCTCAATTTAAAACAGTTTGTTTAGTGACCGTTTGAAGTTACAATAGCACCCAAAAAAGTCAATGATGAGCGTTTTTCACAGTTATGATTATTGCAATATCTTCATGGTCACATGTTCAAAATTCAGATGCTTGGCAACTTATTCATATTTATGACAATTGCAGTGTCCTGGGGTCATGTGATCAGTTTTTGCTAGCTTCTGACAAGTAAGGCAATGGGGAAATTGTTAAGATTAACATAACTGTGGCTTTGGAAGGTCATAAAATGGGGTATAACTCTCTTAACAAATGTCTTACTTGGCAACAGAAATTTTGGGCTCAATTGTAATCACAAGTCAAAGACTACCTTTACCTTATAAAACATTATTTATTATATATGGAAACCTGACTCCAGTAGTTAATGAATTATTTATAAATTTTGCTATGATACAAACAAAATTAAGATATATAAAGAAGAGTACCTTTGTGATAGGAAGATCCTTGGATTTAGTCTCAAAGAGGTATTCTAATTTGGCAGTGTCTACTCTAATAGGCTCTAGTTTTGACCACAGGAATCCTTTGCAGTGTCTGTTTTCCTTGCCCTGCCATTCAAATGGCCTCACCTCATTCCAAAAAAGACGAATGGTTTTCTTCTTTTTTATAAAGTTTGCTTCATCTCTAGGAAGTGGGGATGACCCTAAACCTTGAGGGGTGCTTGATAGACATGGAGCCATTAAATTACCAGAAGGTGGGGGTGGAAAAGGACACCTATAAAGCAATGGAGGGGGTGGAGGAGGAAAACCTAAAACAGAAGGTATGGGTGGTGGAGGAGGAACTAGGGCATCACTAGAACTGATCTGTATGTCCAATATGTCAATATCATCTTCATCTCCTAAATCTGTGAAATCCATATCTTTGATTTTCAGTTTTCTTGGACTAGCCAAGAGCTGATCCCAAATAAAGTCAGATTCTGTTTTAACTTGTAGGGGTGTTTTTTCAGAAATCTTTTCATTAAAATCATTTTCAGGTAAATTAGAAATTTTGGCCACATCACCACTGTTGAATCTTTCTGCAAAGATCTTCACATTGCCTTGATTTTCCAAACTTCCAATCTCCATTTTTTTTATACATTCATCTTTGGCCTGCTTAGTAGTTTGTAGGACTGAAATCCTGCTGGCTAGGCTGATAACAGTATCTTCACTTGCATTCAACACCTTCTTTAAATCTATCTTTGCCTCCAATTCTTTAACTCTTTCATCCTTGGCAAAAGGCAAGTTATTATGGGCATACAACATATCCAGCATGAACCATTTATTGTTGAGGATGTTGTTGTATTGGTCGTTCACATCATCATCTTGTATGGGTTGCAAACACGGACCTGAAACATTGAATAGTAATGAGGCACATTTACTGAGAATCTATAACAAACAATATTCTTTTCAACCTGGAATAAACATGATAGTTAGAAATGACATAACAGAATTGTAACCCTGCTTACTAAAAGGGGAAGGGGATATGTGAGGGGGCTTTCTTCCTGTTTCAAAAGAAAGTTGCTTAAAATAAAGAACAGCGTATTAAAAGAAATAAGCACTTTTCATGCTTTACTTTTAAAAATAAATGAGATTCATAGAAAAACAAGATAGATTTATTTTAAAATGTATTTTATAAGATAGAGACATTTGTATCTGAGATTAGAATTCCATCTGCACTGATGAATTTGGAATGTAACATTCACTAAAGATGATGAAAACAATTATGCTTAGAGCAATAATAAATAATATATACATAATAAAGACAATTATTTTATTTTCTCATATAATACTCATTTCAAATTAATCAGTACAGATGGAATTCTAATTTCAGATACATTCAAATGTTTCTATCTTATAAAATACATTTAAAAATAACTGAATCTTATTTTTCTACGAATCTCATCCATTTTTTAAATTAAAGCATGAAAAGTTCTCAATTTTTTAAATAAGCTGCTCTCCTTTATTTTAAGCAACTGTCTTTTGGAACAAGAAGATTGTATCATTAATTTTCTTATTTAATTACCCAATTAATTGGTAATTATTTTTTTAAAAAAATTAAGTGAAGAAAAGGAAAATAGTTTGATCCTAAGGCAAATGAAGCCCTTGCTATCATTGTTAGAAATTACATAGACCTTCCATTAATGAATAGCAAATTCTCTTTGACTTCAGTCAGAAGTTGGCAATTACTTATGAGAAGGTAGAAAAATCTAGTCAACTTAGAACAGAATAGAATATAATCAGTAAACACCTAGAGGCAAACAAAGTCATTACTAAAAGCCAACATGGGTTTGTCAAAAATAGATCATGCCAGACAAATCTTATTGCATTCTTTGACCAAGTGACAAAATTAGTGGATCAGAGGAATGCTGTGGACATAATTTACTTGGACTTCAGTAAGGCATTTGATAAAGTAGATCACAACCTACTACTTGACAAGATAGAAAAATGTGGAGTAGCCAGCATCACTACCAGATGGATCCGTAGCTGGCTGACCAGCCGTACTCAGCATGTGGTCCTCAATGGAAGTGCATCTACAGGGAGGGAAGTGTGTAGTGGGGTGCCCCAGGGCTCTGTTCTGGGCCCAGTGCTCTTCAACATCTTCATCAACGATTTGGACGGGGGGATAAATGGGGAACTCATCAAATTAGCAGACGACACCAAGCTGGCAGGAATAGCCAACACTCCAGAAGACAGATTTAAGATACAGGAGGATCTGGACAGACTTGAACACTGGGCACTATCTAACAAAATGAAATTCAGTGGTGAAAAAAGCAAGGTTCTACATTTAGGCAAGAAAAACCAAATGCACAGGGATAGTATAGGAGGTACCTTGCTCAAAAGTAGTGATGTGAGAGGGACCTCGGAGTCTTAGTGGATAATCACTTAAATATGAGTCAGCAGTGTGCTGCAGCTGCCAAAAAGGCCAACACAGTGCTAGGCTGCACTAACAGAGGGATAGAATCAAGATCATGTGACGTGTTAATACCACTTTACAATGCCTTGGTAAAGCCACACTTGGAATATTGCATCCAGTTTTGGTCACCGTGATGTAAAAAAGATGTTGAGACTCTAGAAAGAGTACAGATAAGAGCAACAAAGATGATTAGGGGACTGGAGGCTAAAGCATATAAGGAATGACTGCTGCAATTGGGTATATCTAGTTTAATAAAGAGAAGGACGAGGGGGGACATGATAGCAGTGTTCTAATATCTCAGGGGCTGCCACAAAGAAGAGGGAGTCAAGCTGTTTTCCAAGGCACCTGAAGGCAGGACAAGAAGCAATGGGTGGAAACTAATCAAGGAGAGAAACAACCTAGAACTAAGGAGAAACTTCCTGACAGTTAGAACAATTAACCGGTGAAACAACCTGCCTCCAGAAGCGGTGAATGCTCCAACACTGGAAGTTTTTAAGAAGAGACTGGACAGCCATTTGTCCAAAATGGTACAGTATAGGGTTTCCTGCCTGAGCAGGGAGTTGTACTAGATGACCTCCAAGGTCCCTTCCAACTTTACTATTATTATTATTATTGTTACTTTATTGTCACTTTGAATGTACACTAATCGGCATACATTAAAATGTAATTTCATTGCATACAGCTCTCAAAGGGTCACCACCTCCAATATATACTTGTGAAGAGTTATTCTATTGTTTATAATTTTTGTCTTGCTATATTGTTTCTTTTTTTTAAAAAAAATCTATTTTTAATGAGTTTTCAACAAAATATCAGCATTTTGTTTTCACTGTCTTGAACAATAAACATAACTCAAATATAGTTCTAAGATGCTGACAGGACTTATGGAGTATATATATCTGTCAACACACAATCCAGCTCAGTGAAAGCCAAGTTTAAGCAAAATCTCTGCACTGAATCAGTTAAAACTCATTGAGACTCTCTTTTATATCTTCTACGTAAGTCATTACAATGCAGTTGCCACTGAGTACTGGCAACAGAAAGATTGCTTGAAAATTTCCAGCTTAATGAAATATGCATCCCAAACTGCATACAACTGGTAAATGGTGCCAAAATAATAAAAAGCAGGGCTCCAAATCTCCCTATCATTGGATAGTCTAAAATACATATAGTTGCATTCAAAATTTTGGAATTCCTGTTATGTTCTATTTTCTTTCATGGAAGTATTACATAGTAAATTTAGAATACACCAATGAAATCAGCCATTAGAAACAAAATAAATATACAATATTTTTATTTAAAAACCTCACTAAAGATATTATTATGAATAAATGTTGCATACAGCAATAAATAAATCATTTATTGTTGTATGCAACATTCATATAACTGTTCATATAACTTTTAGAACAAAAAATGTGATAATGTATTATAAATGAGCTTTCACAAATACAATGAATATGAGCAGAAATATTCCTTATGAAGTACTGCAGTTAAACATTTGCCCATGCATATCTCTAGGAAAATAATAAATCAGAATTTAGTTTCACATTAATATACTTATTAAATAGCAATTGTGTGAAGACCAGAAGTTTGTAAAGTAAAATATTAATAAAGTAAATTGATTCTGTCTTCTTGTAACTCACATGGAAGCATTCATTCAGTAATGACATGATTTTATAGTAGCTTGTCACTATGTTTTATGAGAAAATGTTTTGACTTCCCTGTCTAGCTGACAGTGTTTGATTTTTAAAATAGTGTTCCAATTACAAATTAACTTCTAATTTTGGATGACAAAATTTAAAATGAATTCTGTTTTTGGTTCACATGCAATGAAAACATGGAAAACCAAAACGGAGGTAATTTTCCTTCCTTTTAATCATAAAAAAGAAGGTACAGGTATGAATCCAGCTCTCCATGCAGTAATACAGGTAGTCCTCAAGATATGACCTAATGAAGCCTGCCCATTAGGATCGTAACTCAAAAAATTCATCAAATGAATCAGACTCAATTTTACAAATTTTTAAAATCAAATCCATTAATTAAATCAAATGGATCATTAAATGAATGAAGAACTAACTTACTATTTCCTCAGCTTTGTTAATTGATTTCTGCCTGAACTGAAAGGCCTTCCCATTGCTGCCAATCAGCTGTTTCTTTCAGCTCAGGAACTAAATTGTCTGCAAGCAGGCTGCAGAACTCTCTTTTTGCAAAGATTTTGCAGTTGCCACTAATTAGCTTAAGAGTCTCCAGTCACTCAGAGGGAGATGGGGGAAGGGTTTACAGAACTATTGGTTTGCAACAGTAACAGAGATGGAAAGGACCTTGAGATCATTTAGTCTAACCCACTGTTCTCCAAGAGAGTGATAAGATCAAATGAAAGGTCTTTAAAATTTAATACTGAAACAAAAATTTAAAATTGAATTTGCTGTGTAATGGAAACTTACTGCCTGGAGAACCAACCTGGCAAAGAAACCACAATGGGGAATCAGGAAAGGATAGCATAAAGGAAGCATAAACGATTAACACATAGGCAAATATTATCTGGGTCTCCAGAATTGGGAAAGGAAGAACACAAGCTGTAAAAACCATTGCAAGAGGAAATGGCTAGCCAGGAAAGATTAAACTGAAAAACAGGAAAGAACCTATTTTTCTAAGAAGTCATAGACGAAGAGGGCCCAGAACCTGAAATAGACAATAGGCATGTGTAATTAACTGGTATTATTTGACACACCTTGCATAAATTATCTCCTAATTTTAATGTACATGTGATGTATGATTTAGTATGTAGCAGGAAATATGTAGGAGGCAATCAGAAAGAGTGTAACCTCATTGTACTTCAGCCAATGGGAAAGAGGAGGGATGTCATGGCTGGGACAGGGCTGTATAAAGAAGAGAATATTTTGGGTTGAAACTTTGGAGAGAACCAAGCTTTGATAGCTTCTCTCCCTGCTTATTGCAATAAACGAAACAAAAAGCCTTCACTGTGTCTTGACTGGTTATTAGTCAAGCAACTTTGTCTCTGGTCATGAAGGAAAGTAGCCATGAACACATAAGAGACTTGGGAGCTCCTCCGGGATTTGCATCCGTTCCATCATTGGCAGCTGGGGATATCCGAAAAGGGCAGTGCACACCTGGGTAAGTTTTTCCCAGCCCTAAAAGTTGGATTGCCCCTGCTGAAACAAAGAGGAATCGGAAATCCTGAGACAAAAAGGAAGGACCCAGTGAAAACCTAAGGGAAAACCGGTTGACTCAAGGAAGGACTTTAACTCAGCCTGACAGGTAAGATACCAGAGCAGTAGCCATGGCAATAAGTTTGAAGAGGAGGGACACCTCCCCCGCCAGTGTGCCGGCCAGTAAGGAAAAAGAGGAAAGATATTTACATTCTGGAACGAACTCCCTTAGGGAGATGGGAATCCCTTAGGGCAGTGGTTCTCAACCTGTGGGTCAGGACCCCATTTGGGGTTGAACGACCATTTCACAGGGGTCGCCAAACAACGCAGTCTGCCATTTTTTACCTTTTCCTTAGCTGTGCAACTCCCTTTTATTCTATTGGCTTTTGAAAGCCAATAGAATAGATTCTCTTGAATAGAGTCTAATTCAATTGGCTTTCAAAAGCCAATAGGAATTGTCCAGGCTGTCTCTGCCCTGCTGAGCCTGCCAAAAGTCCCATTCTGCAAACGGTGCTGCAAGTTGTCTGCAGCGAAGGCGAGCTGTCTGGAAGTTTTCACCCCTCCCTGCTGAGCAACTACTAAAAATGTAAGTAAAAGAGGGCCAGGGATGGGAGGTGGGAAGCCGGCGGGCGCAAGGAGGGTTGCTGGCGCGCGTGGGGCCCAGCGGGTGCTTTACCTCCCTTGGGCTGGGCCAGCTGGTGGCCCAGCCGGTGGTCGGCCTGCACCATCTCTGCCGCTTTCCAGCTACACCTCGGCCGGCGCAGGGGGCGGCACCAAACATGTGCGGCGCTCCCGGGCAGGGAAAGTCCTTGACTTACGACCGGTTGGGTAATCTTCGACTTACGACCGGTTTGGGTCACGGCATTAAAAAGGTTGAGAATCACTGCCTTAGGGAGAATGTTAGAGTATTGGAAGTCAATGCCTTAAATCAGGGCTTTTCAACCTTTTCACCCATTGTACCACTTTTAGAATATGGCAACATCCGAATACTATCAGTCGCCTAGCAAGGCGTCAAAAACTTGATAAAATACAGGTAGTCCTCGACTTACAACAGTTCGCTTAGTGACTGTTTGAAGTTATAATGGCACTGAAAAAAATGCCCCCCAAGCCAAAGCTGAGGAAGACACCTGCCTGCCTATCTGGCGGTGCTCTTCCTCCTATCTGAGGTTTTCATTGTTGTGAGCATTTCTGTTGAGGATTGGCAGCGGGGGGGTGGGGGTGTTTGGTTTTTATTCCCCCCCTCTGGTGGGTGGTTGCAGCAGGTTTTGGTCACTTGGCATAACCCTGGGACACTGTGACCATCATAAATATGAATCAGTTGCCAAGTATCTGAATGTAAATCACAAGACCATGGAGATGCTGCAACATTCCAGCTGATTGGTCTTTTTCAGGGCTCAGCAGAAGCACCAGGATCAGCGCCGAGCTCCAGCTGGAGCCTGGCAGTGATCCTGGCACTTCCACTGAGCCCTGATAGCCCTGTAGCTCCAACCATCTCTCGCACTGGTTTCTACAGTGCTGCCACCGGTTCAGCTTATTCCCCTCTCCCACTACTTTTGTAGGATGGTCGCATACCACTTGCCAGGTGCCAATGTACTATAGGTATTTATTTATTTATTTATTTATGAGACTTATATACCGCTTTAAGTGCAAGCACTCTCTAAGCAGTGTACACCAGTAAGCAATGTATATATATATTTACATTGCCCCCAACAATCTGGGTCCTCATTTTACCTACCTCGGAAGGATGGAAGGCTGAGTCAACCTTGAGCCGGTGAGATTTGAACCGCTGACCTGCTGAACACAGTCAGCTAAAGTGGCCTGCAGTACTGCACCCTAACTGCTGCGCCAGCGCGGCTCATTAGGAATACCCATACCACTGGTTGAAAAGCCCTGCCTTAAGCAAGGCATTTGGACAGAGGAAGGATGATACATTACAGTATATATCTGGCTTAAGTACATGTTTGGCCAGCCAATAAATTAAATTGGCTGAAGAACAAGCTACAAGTTGCCCGAGGAAAGAAAACATGGAAGTTTAAAGGGATACAAACCTCCACAGATTTGGAAATGATGTTTAATGGTGTGTGTATATGTGTGTTTTTGTTGAGCCATTTCTAAGTCCTGGGGGAGGGGAGCAGACCCTCTAATAGTAACTAGTAAAAGGCCTTATTCCAAAAGGAAATTGGGGAAATGGAGTTCATTGGCTTGTGAAAAAGTTCCCTGAAAATAATAATGATTGTTTTGCCTGGGGTGAAGTATTTGGAAATTGTTTGTGTCTGGTGTAAATGCAAGAAAGGGCGAAGAAGGCTAGCTTCTTAGTAATTAGAAGGACAATAGAAGGTGTTAAAAAGAATGGGAATGATCAAATGGGAGGGAGAGACAGAGAGAGAGAGAGGGAGGGAGGGAGGGAGAGAAGCTGTATGAAGTTTTATGCTGGCCATGATGAAAGGCGAGAACTCTGATCTGCTATTTTGTGTGAGAGAGTTAAGCTGATAGTTAATCTATAGAAACTCATAGAAAACTATGTATTTGTTGAGGTTCCTATAGTTTGCAAGGTGACAAGAGAGGGAAAACACCTCTTCAGGGGAAAAATATTACCCCCATAACAGCTTTTGAAACCAGGCAATTTAGGAAAGGATTGCCCAAACTAATAGAAGATCCTATTTAAGTAGGAAACCAAGTAGAAATGTTTTTAGGACCAATGGAATATTCATGGGGAGAAATGCAACTTATTTTTTAATATGTTGTTTACACAAGAGGAAAATGGGATGGTTAGGTGTGCAGCTAGGGAACAGGGTAAGAAAAACTTTTCACAAAAGAATGAAGAGGCTGAGATCCCTGTTGAGATCCCAAGTGAGATGGTAACAGGAGTGCAGAGAGGAATGCTATGGTTGATTATAGGGAATATTTAATAGAAGGTATTAAAAATGCAGTCCCTCAGAGGCTTAACATTCAGAAAGCACTGTCATTAGAAAAAAGAAAGGAAAAAGCACAGCTGAATGGCTAGAGAGATTAAAAAGCCAATTTCAAAAGTATGGACATTTGGATCTTGGTAATCCAGGACATCAAATGATTTTGAAATATCAATTTGTAGGGAAAACATGGAAGATATTAGGATAAAATTGCAGAAATTAGACACATGGGAAACTAAAATAATAAAAGATTTATTAAGAGAGGCTCAGAAAGTATATGCAAAGAGAGAAAAGGAGAGAGATAAACGTAAGATAAAAATGATGGCTCAATTGGATAGGCCAGCAAAGAGGACAGGGAGGAATATACAGGAAACCAATAAGGGGTCTTGGGAGAGTCTAGGCTGGGGGTAATGAAGGAAGAAGAACTAGCTAATTTGGTGAATTTTGAGGATTAGGGGTGTCAGGGGACTAATCTGTTTTATGATCCAGCTTTTTAAGAATCCCTAAAAATTGGACCCCTGAAGGAAGAAATGGAATTCCTGGTGGATTCTGAAGCCACCAGATTTATCCTGAACTATATACCTCCAGGGATGCAAATTGGGGAAGGGAAGATTAAGGCTCAGGGAATTAGGGGACATATAGTAGAAGCATTGATATTTAAACCTGCTATGGTTCAGATTCCAGACAGTAGCAAAAGGACCTGGAGTATGGTACAATTTCTATTGGTAGAAGGGAGCTGCAATTTGGCTAGGAGCGACTTAGTTGGTAAATAGAGGATTGTTATTATGAGGAATGAAAGAGAAATAATTGTAAATATTAGGGTTTGAACAAAGAAATTCAAGGAAAAGTGGACCCTCTTATATGGGCCCAAGAGGGCAATAGTGGAGGGGTACACATGGATCATTTACACCTCAATTTACATCTTAAGAAAACAGAACTCTTGGAATGTCTCTTCCAACAGGAATCTTTATTAAGAGAAACTGATTGCAAGCATTCTAGACAGAATCTGAGGGATCCCCCCCCACCATTCAATGTTTTAAAGTATTCCCAAGCAGCCCCCACCCCACTCTGGGCGATTCAATCCATCTGTCCGCTCCGTTGGCACGATCACTCATTCTCTCTTTTCCCAGATCCTAGGCATTGCATTCCCCACCCCCTTTTCCCTCACTGCCGGCAAAGGGGAGAAATTCAGAGGGAGTAGGATGAAAGGTGATGGCCGCATTGTTATGGTTAGTACTCTCGAAGAGAATCAACAAATGGTTACTTCGTAATTAATGGAGAAAGTGAGAGTCATAAAGCCCCTATGCTTACCCTCCTCCCCTTCCGTAGTATGACAGAATCCAGAAGAGAGTAAGAATTGGTTTTATATCAGAGTAAGTAGATAGAAATGAAATCTAATTGGATTCTGACATCCAGCCCCCCTTAAAAATAAGAGAGATCCACCTGTAAAGAAAACAAAACAGGTATAAAAGTTAGTCAGGCTTGTTAGGATACTCTGTATGAGACTTCTTTAATAGCTTTGGGGCTCTGATATGGCGTTTATGGACCCACTCATTTTGTGAGGCAGGGAGATATTTCCATGCTACTAGGTATTGAGTTGTCCCATGATATCTCCTAGAGTCTAGGATTTCCTTTATCTCGAAGTGTTGTTCTCCTTCCACCATGATTGCAGGTGGTGGTGGGGTTTTTGGCCGTAAGGGGGACTGATGTTCTCTTTTCAGCAAACTGCAGTGGAAAATTGGGTGTATTTGCCTAAGATTTTTGGGTAATTCTAATTCTATTGTTACTGGGTTTATGATTCTTTTAATTGGAAAAGCCCTATATATTTTGGTCCAAGTTTTTTACAGGGTAGTAGGGATTTTAGGTATTTTGTAGATAAGTACACCATTTATCCTATAATGAATGGCATAGGTTCAACCCTTTTTTTATCTGCTTGTGCTTTGTATGCTTGCCTAGCTTCATCTAGGGCACGGGTCGGCAACCCGCGGCTCTGGAGCCGCATGAGGCTCTTTCAGCCATCTCTTGCGGCTCCCTATCCTCAGCCACCATGTGCAGTCTGAAAAAAAAGTAGGACTAAAAAAGTTCAACCAATCAATTCAAACTTCTCACAAAATTTGAATTGATTGGTTGAACTTCTTTGGTTTGTGGGACTACCCACAAACCTCTTTCCTTCTTCAGATTGCATGTGGTGGCAGCAGAGGAAGAGCCGAGAGGATTGCTGGAAAGATGGCAGAACCTGGGTAAGGAGCTGCGGGTGGCCAACCTCAGGATGCCTCTTCCCTGTCCAGCGGGTCTCCCCTCGCCCTGCTCCGCCACGGCCTTAGTCGGGGGGGTCGCCTGGAGTCTCGGTAGCTTCCCCACTCTGCCTGCACCTTTTGGCCATCTCATGGGTCGAGAGATTTCCCCGCGGTGCCTGCCCGGCCCTTTCCCCACTTGCTGCGCGGTGCCTCTTGGCCGTACTCCCACTACTGCCACTGCCGCTGGGCTCTCCACTGCCCAGCCTCACCTCGGTCCGGGCAGCCACACCCCTTCGTCTTCCTCCCACTGCCGCTGCTGCCGCAGAGCTCTCTGCCACCCGTCCCCACCTCGGCCCGAGCGGCCGTGCCCCTTCGCCGTCCTCCCGCTGCCGCCACTGCCGCAGGGCTCTCCACTGCTCTGCCACACCTCGGCCCGGGCAGCCGCGCCCCTTCGCCATCCTCCCGCTGCTGCAGGACTCTCTGCTGCCCTACCCCACTTCGGCCCGGCGGCCATGCCCCTTCGCCATCCTCCCGCTACTGCAGGGCTCTCCAACACTCTGCCCCACTTTGGCCCGGGTGGCTGCGGCCCTTCGCTGTCCTCCCACTGCCAGGGGGCTCTCCACCACCCTGTACCACTTCGGCCCGGGCAGACATGGCCCTTCACCGTCCTCCCACTGTAGCAGGGCTCTCCCCTGCCCTGTCCCACCTCGGCCCAGGTGGCTGCGGCCCTTCGCCGTCCTCCCATTGCTGCCAGTGCCACTGGGCTCTCCACCGCCCAGCCCCACTTTGTCTCCATCGGTGATGCCTTCCTTGGCCCGGGCAACCCGCTGCTTCACCATCCTCCTGCTGTCGCTGCCATCACTGCCGGTCACGCTGAGAGAGGACAGAGAGGCGGCGGCGACCGGTCAGCCATGCCCCTTCACCATCCTTTCGCCACCACCGCCACTGCCGGAAGTACCGAAGGTCCGGAGGGTTCCCTCCTGCTGCGGATCCATAGTGCCTGGGCTGATGGGGAAGGGGGTGTGGGGATATACAGGGCCTAAAAAGTTTTCCAGGACAGGCTTGGGGCTGGCTCTCTTTCCCTGGCCGCAGGAGAAGGGGCGGCGCAGGGTCTCCACTCGGGCAGGCAGGCGAGTGAACCCCTGAAACCATTCGCGTTTGTTTGCAAAGAGAAGCACACCGCATTAGCTGGCACTGCAGGGGGTGGTATCATGGCAACACTGACAATCTGGGCCATGCACCATTGACGTCTTCTTCTGCAGGTAGCAAACGAGAGGCATTTGCGTCTGCAACACCCTTTGGGAAGGGTTAGCCACGACTTATGACTGGACCAGCCCTGTTCCCATTTCTGCCCTGGTTTGATAAATTGAGCTGGAAGGGAGGGGACACTTCTCCTGCCCGGGTGAGCCCAGAGTAGAGGTATTGCGACATTCGTTCTACCAAAAACAGGGCACAGTTGAAAGTGCATGTTCCCAGCAGGTATTAAATCAGTCTGGATCAGCGTTTCTCAACTGCAGCAACATTTGGCCTGGGGGAGGGGGAGCTAGACAGGGACAGGGCATGTGTTGCCTTAGGCTCCACTCTTTAATCAAGCCCTGTTACATTTTTGTGTGCGCATATGTGCGCACGTGCACACATTTTGCAGCTCCTAGTTTTTTCTTTTGTGAAGGAAACGGGTCCAAGTGGTTCTTTCACCATTTCAGGTTGCCGACCCCTGATCTAGGGCTTTTCTAACTATTGGCCAGGTGTTTTGTAATTGTTCCATCCATTCTTTCAGTCATGGGATTGCCGGTTCATTTGGGGTCAGTTCTGGCATGGGGTTGAAACTTTGACTGGTAGCTATTTGAAAAGGAGTGCAATCTGTGCTGGAGTGAACTGCATTATTGTAGGCCACTTCTGCGAAAGGGAGTAAGTCCGTCCAATCTGACTGTTGGAAATTAATAAAGCATCTTAAATATTGCTCAAGTACTGAGTTCGAATGTTCCACCTGTCCATTTCCTTGCGGGTGATGGCTAGATGCCAGTCCTGAGTGGTCCCTAAAAGAGATAAAAATTCCTTCCAAAATGCAGATGTAAATTGCACTCCCCTATCAGATATGATCCATTGGAGTGCCCTATGCAATCTGTAAATATGTTGCACGAAACGTTTTGCTAAGGCTTTTGTGGTGGGAATCTTTTGGCAAGGGATAAAGTGCACCTATTTGGAAACAAGTCTGTTACCATCCAGACTACAGTATTCCCATTGCTTTTGTGTAATTCCACTATAAAATCCATGGCTATTTCCCTCCAGGGGGCTGAGAGATTTGCCACTGTTTGTAACAGGCGATTTCCCTTGCAACCTCTTTGCAGATGCACTTTGGGCAGCTGGCCACATAACTTTCTATGTCCTTTTTAATGGATGGCCACCAAAATTGCTGTTTAATTAAGTGCAATGTTTTTACAAATCCAAAATGCCCTGCTGATTTTGTGGCATGGCAAAGCTGAATGAATGTGATTCTTTGGGTGGTTGGTATATATAACTTTTCCACACCCAAAGCAGTCCGTCTTTCATTGTGCACACATTTTGTTTTTCTGGAACCATTCATCTGTTTCCAAACTTTTTCGGAATTCAATCCCATTTTGGCTACCCAGCTGCAGTTTTAATTTAGCTGATAGTTACTGGCACTGCCAATTGTGATTCTGCCATCATCGGTTTAGAGTCGGTGGCTCATGTGCTGTTATATTGGGGCATGCATCTGCCAGGAAGTTCTTTCCCCCCGGCAAATGCTTGAGCGTAAATTGGAACTGGTAAAAATGCTGGGACCAGCAGGCTTGCTTGGGGTTGAGCTTCCTGGGTGTTTTCAGGGCTTCCAAATTTTTGTGGTCTGTCCACACCTGGAAAGGGATTTTGTTGCTTTCAAGGAACTGGCGCCACATGAGTAATGACCAACGTATCCCATATGCCTCTTTCTCCCACACGGGCCAGCACTGTTCCGTTTCCGTGAGTTTCTTGGATGTATATGCACAGGTTTGCAATATCCCTTCAGCGTTTTCTTGTAATAGTACAGCCCCCAATGCCACATCACTTGCATCTGCCTGTATTACAAAGGGCTTATCCATGTCTGGGTGCCTCAGTACTGCTTCGGCAGAAGAGTCTCTTTAATCTCTCAAATGCCGCTTGGCACTCCATTGTCCATTTTAGTGGCTGGCTAGGTTTTACTGAGGATGCTCCCTTTGTTTTTAGTAAGTTTGTGAGGGGCAGGGCTATCTGGGCAAAGGAGGAAATGAATTGGTGGTAAAAGTTTGCGAAACCCAGGAAACTTTGCAGTAGCTTTTTTGTGCGAGGTGGTGCCCATTCTACTGCTCTGACCTTCTCTGGGTCCATTTCAATGCCTTGTGGGGATATGTGATAACCTAGATAGTCTATTGTTTCCTGGTGGAATTCACATTTCGATAGTTTGGCATATAGGTGGGCGGCTCACAGTTTCTTTAAAACCGCTCTGACTAGGTTGACATGTTCCTCTTTTGATTCGGTGAAGATAAGGATGTCGTCTAAGTAAACCAGTACCTCTTAAATAGGTGCTCCCTTAGTACCTTGTTGATTAATTGCATAAATACTGCAGGACCCCCTTGTAATCCAAATGGCAAAACTTTGAATTGGTAGCACCCCATTGGGCAGTTAAATGCGGTTTTCCATTCATCTCCTTCCTTAATTCTAATGCGGTAATATGCTTTCCTTAGATCTAGTTTAGTAAAAACTTTTCCTTTCGAGAGGTATGATAACACATCCTTCATGAGGGGTAGGGGGTATAGGTTGCTTTCACTGATTGTATTCCGGAGCCTATAATCCATGCATAAGCATAAAAAGCCGTCCTTCTTCTCTCTAAAGAGGACTGAAGCGGTCACTTTAGGCTTGGCTACTTCAATGAACCCCCTTTCTAGGGTTTTTTTTTATGAAGCTTTCCATTTCCTCCTTTTCCTTTGGGCTCATGGAGTATAATCTGGCCTTTGGGAGTTTTGCTCCGGGCTTGAATTCTTTTTTTTATTATTTTTATTTATTCCTTTTTCACTATACAACAAAAATAAAAGTAAAAATACATTTTTTTCCTTAACAGTACTGTTTTATACATCTCATATATATTATTTTCAATTATTTACATTAGTAATCATATCTTTTTATTTCTCTGTTCTAGCCAATCATAACATTTGTTCCATATCTCATAGAATTCTGTTGCCTCCTTGTCTTTTAGCTCTAGCATACATTTGTTCATTTCCGCCCATTCTAGTATTTTATATATAATTGTATCATTTGTAGGTATGTTTTCACCTTTCCAACACTGGGCATATACTATGCGGGCTGCTGTTAATATACGTACAATGATGTATTGGAGTTGTTTTTCCATCTTTAAATTTATTATACCCAAAAGAAATAGTTCAGGTTTGAGTTCAATTTGCATCTTTGTTATCTCCTGTATCCTGTTCCTTATCCGTTCCCAATAGATCTTTGCTTTAGGGCACAGCCACCACATATGATAAAATGTTCCCTCCTTATTCTTACATTTCCAGCACTCTGGATTCATATTTGTGTACATTTTAGCCAATCTCGCCGGTGTTAAATGCCATCTATAGAACATTTTATATTGATTTTCCCTATATGCAGTTGACAATGTCAGTTTACAATTTCTGTTCCATAATCTTTCCCATTCTTCCAGTTTTATATTTCAGCCCACATTTTGTGCCCATGCTATCATTGGCCCTTTCACTATTTCTTCCTCCAAATCTATCTCTAATAAATATTTATAAGTTTTTGTTAGAAATTTTCCTTCCGTACCTGTTAAAATTTTATCCAATTGCTGTGGGGTTTGGTTTTATTCTGTGCTCCTCCATATCCTTACTATGTTTAGATTGGATCTGTAAATATGGCCACCAATCTATAATTATTCCCTCTTCTTCTAATTCTTCTCTTGATTTGAGGTTTCCTTGGTTATCTAGTAATTCTTTGTATCTAATAATCTTTTTTATCTAATGTGTTAGGTAGATCATTACCTCCATCGGTGAAATCCAATTTGGGATTTTCCTATAGTGTCTTTTTTTAACTTTTTCCCATGTCTGAATCAGTGCATCTCTTATCTGATGTTGATAAAAATATGTGTTTGTTTTCTTGTGTTTTCCCCATAAAAAGGCATGCCAGCCAGCCTGCAGGTCATGCCTTCAATCATTAAAACCCTTTTATTGTCTAGGTTTATCCAATCCTTAATCCCGAGTAATCCAGCTGCTTGATAGTAAATTTCCCATTTTGGGAGCCCAAGTCCACCTCTACTTCTACTATCTTGTAACATTTTCATGTTTATTCGTGCTTTTTTGCCCAACCAAATAAATTTGTTTATTATTTTGTCCAATTCTTCAAAAAAAAATTTCTCTAATTTTATCGGGACTGTTTGGAATAAATATAATACTCTTGGTAATATATTCATTTTAATCAATGCAATCCTACCTTGTAATGATAATTGTAATTTCCCCCAGGCCTCAAAATCTTTTTTCATTTGTAATATCAATTTTTTATAGTTATCCTCTTTTATTGAGGAACAACTAGTAGTAAGCCAAATTCCTAGATATTTAATCTTTTTTGCAATTTGCAATTCCAGGTTCTCTTCTAATTTCCTTTTCTGTTTTTCAGTTTTAACTAACATTTTGGTCTTTTCTCTATTAATTTTTAATCCTGCCACTATTCCGTATTTTTCTATTTCATTCATCAAAATATTTCCTCTCTCTAGTGCAGTGGTTCTCAACGTTTGTGTGACGGCGACCGTCACACAAATGTGCCGCGCATGCGTGGCGCGCATGCACGGTGGCACCCCCATGCGCCGCCCCATGCGCGGCGGCACCCCCATGCGCGCCGTGCAGTGCCGCCCCCTGAGGGGGAAAAATGGCGGATCGCCTTGTTTGGCGACCCCCGAGAAATGGTCGATCGACCCCAAATGGGGTCACAACCCATAGGTTGAGAATCACTGCTCTAGTGGTTCCTCTATAAAAAAGATCAAATAGTCCGCAAATGCCTGTGTCTTATATTCTTCTGTCTTAACCTGTACCCCTTTTATCTCTTTATTAGTTCTAATTTGAATTAATAGCACTTCTAAAGTCAAAATAAAAAGTAGAGGTGACATTGGACATCCCTGTCTTACTCCTTTATTTATTTCAAAGCTTTTTGTATTATCTCCATTGATTATCACACTGGCCTTTTGTGTTTTATATATTGCCTTTATCATGTTCTCAAATTTCTCTCCAAATTTCATATCCTCAATCTGCTGGAACATAAATTGCCAACTGAGATTATCAAATGCTTTCTGGGCATCTAAAAAAATTAGTGCTGCCTGTTTTCCAGGGTGTGCTTCGTAATATTCTAAGACATTTAACATCATTCTCGTGTTATTCCTAATTTGTCTTGTGGGTAAAAAAACATTTTGATCTGGATGTATTATATCCTGTAATATTAGTTTCAATCTTTCTGCAATTATGGTGGTAAAAATTTTGTAATCAGTGTTCAACAATGAGATTGGCCTATAATTTTTGATCTGTTTGGGGTCTGTGCCTTCTTTTGGGATAAGGGATATAGTGGCTTCTATCCAGGAGTCTGGTAGTTTGGGTTTCTTCAACACATCATTATACACATCCAATAGTATCTTTTCAAAGTCCTCATAAAGAGTCTTATATACTTCCCCTGGAAGGCCATTTGGCCCCGGGGTTTTATTATTTTTTTGTTTTTGTACCGCGGTTTTTAATTCCAAGGCTGTTATTTTCCTATTCAAAATTTCTCTCTGTCCTTCTTTTAATCCTGGCAAGCCATTAGCCTTTAAGTATTGTTTTATACTTTCCACATCTATTTCCTCTTTTTTATATAGTGACTCAAAATAATTCTGAATTATTTCTTTTTTTTATCCATTTTATATTGCAACTCTCCATTTTTATTGTGTAGTTCCTAAATAAATCTTTTCTCCTCTTTTTTTTAATAAGAGAGCCATCTCCTAGGCTTATTTACGTGTTAAAAAAATTGTTTTGTTATTTTCAATTCCTTTGCTCTTTCCTCTTGATCTATTATGTTTAATTTATGTTTAGCCAAAACCATTTCCATTTTAATCGATTCATCCTGGGGCTCTTTTTGTAATTTAGATTCCAATTTTTTAATCTCTTCCTGGAGTATATTTTGCGTTTGCCTTTTCACCTTGTTTTTTCTTGCTATATAGGCTATTGCTAAGCTCTCAAATATGCTTTCGCAGTGTCCCAAATAATTTGTAATGATGTTTGCTGTTTTGTATTCTCTTTAAAAGAAAATCTATTTCTCTTCTAATCCTGACTATAAATTCTTTTTCTTTCAAAATGTGAGAGTTCATTATCCATCTTCTTCTTACTTTTTTCCGCCCTTTCCAAACTATTTTCAGAGGGTTATGATCGGCCCATTTATTTGGCATTATTCTATTGTCTCTATGTCTTGCCTTACTTCTTCATTCATCCATGCCATGTCTATTCGAGACCAAGATTTATGCGGGTTTGAGAAAAAGGTATATTCTTTTTTAAAATTCCGTTTCCTCCACTGATCAGATAAATTAAATTCATGTACCAAATCAAAGAATGTCCTTGGTAGTGTTTTCCTTTTCTTTTTATTTTTCATATCACTAATATAGTCTTTTTTTACATTCACTACCGCATTATAATCTCCTACTATACAAATATTTCCCTGTCCAATTTCTATAAGTTTCTCATGTAATTTGTAATAGAATTCTTTTTTATTTTCTTGGTGCATATATTACCACTAGCAGCCAAGATTTCTGCTCGGTTTGTAATTCTATTGCTAATATTCTTCCATCTGTATCTTGGTACTTCAATTTGGCATTTATTTCTTTTCTAATATAAACCGCTATTCCTCTCTGTTTTTGTTCAGCTAGTGCTGTATATAATACTCCTAATTTGGGGAACTCCAAATATTTCCTGTGCTGTTCTTTAATGTGTACCTCTTGTAAACAAACTATGTCTATATGTTGTTTTACTAATTTTGTTAGTATTTGTTTTCTCTTTGCGGGTGCATTTAATCCATTTATATTAATTGATAGTCTAATTTCCTTTTCCATTTTCTACTTGTGTGTTCTACTTGTGTGTCTTGTTCTTGGACCTACTCCTCTTTCTTTCCTCTGTTCTTTTTCTTCCTTGCTTTCTATCCCTCATTCTATTTCCCTTACTTCCTGCTGTTGGTCTTCCTGACTTTTGGATTCCAATTCTTCTTTGCTGCTATTCTCTTCCTCCACTCCTTCCAATTGTTCATAGAATTCTCATGCCTTCTCTAGGCTGTCTATCTTAATCCTTCTCTCCCTCCATGATATCAACATCCTTCCGGGATTAACCATCTGAATGGTATGCTTCTTTTGATTAAATATGCACTGAGGAATCTATAATTCCTTCTCTGTTTTCTTATTTTCTTTGGTACCTGTTTTAAAGTTTGTATTTCCACGCCTTTATAAATCACTGAATCCTCTCTTGTAATTTTGTAGATTATATCTCTCACCTTTTTCCTAGCAAATCTAATATGTACTTCTCGTGGAAGTCTGTTGCATCTGGCATAATTTGTATGAATTCTGTATGCCTCATCTATTTCTATCAATATCTCTTGTTTGTCCCTTTGTAGGGCTTCAGCAATCAATTCCACCATGACAGCACCCAAATCCTCTTCCTTCTCCTCTACATTTTGAAATCGTAGGTAGAATGCCACCCTATCCATTTCTAGATGGATGATCAATTCCTCCATTTTTTTTATTAGTTGCCATCATTTCTGTATCTAATGTGTTAACTTTTTTCTCTACTTTATCCAACCCTACTTCTACTATCTGAATTCTTGCTTCATTTTTCTCAGTCGTTGTTGAATCATCTAAATTCTATTATCCAATTTATTCATATTCCCTCTCATTTCTATGTGATTCTTAGATATTGTCTCCTGCATTTTAGCATTGTTTCTTGGATAGTAAGTAGTGTTGTCTGCATGGTCTGCATATTAACTATTACATTCTGTTTTTCTGTACCAAACATTCCTTCTAATGTTCTTTGACCAGGTGGGGATAAGGGTGTCAGTGCTAGGCTTGACGCTGTTTTTTTTCCTGTCCTCAGTTTTGTCATAGTTGTCACTTGTTTCTCGAATATTTTCTATTTCTAAATGTCACTCTATTTAGCCAACAGCTATTTAACTTATCTTAACTCTAAACTTCTAATTCTTTGTTTCCCTTCCTCAACTCCTCTGAAACTACCTCCACTGCTACAATTCCCCAAATCTCTTCTTACCTTCTCCAACCCTCTTCACTTTTTTTCCTCTTTCTTACTTATCACAGTCTTTTTAAAAGTCCAAATTACTTCTTCAATCATATATTATCAATCGTTAGTCCGTTCTTATCTCCTTATCCCATCCTCTCATTGTCTCCTTTGCCTTCCAAGCCTCGTCCACGTTCCTGTCACTTTCAACATCGTGCCCCGTCCTCTCATCGTCTCCTTCCCTTCCTCTCGTGCTCATCACTGTATCCCCCCTTCAATCCTATTCACTTTCTCTCACCTCTCTTAACTAAAGACATTGTCTCTATTAAGCTCTGGATTTTCCTTCCCATCTTGTCTCTCCTGCCATCAATCCCTTCCTTTCGCATTCATCTCCTATCACGTCCTCTCACGTCTCTTTCACCTTCTGGATTTTCACTACGCTCCACTCTCTTTTGCACTTAAACACATACTCCCGGGCTTGAATTCTATGGTACAGTCTGTGGGTCAGTATGTGTGTGTAGGGAAAGCTCATCCGCCCTCTCCTTGCTGAAACCTTCAGCAAGATCTCTGTATTCCTCTGTTATTTCAGGAAATTGATTTCTGCCATCCTCCAATTTACCCAGGGGTTCCATTTCTTTAACCATTCCATCCCTAGGATCATTGGACATTCCATGCCTGGGGTCACTACAAACGTTATGTCTTCCTCATGGTTGCCCAGGGAGAGATGGATTGGTAAAGTGGCTAGGGTGGCTGGCACACCCCCTGCTATGGACCCATCTAACTGGCCAAATGAGATTGGTTGTTCTAGCCTTCTCAATGGAATGTCCAGATTCCCCATTAGCGTTGGGCTAATGAGGCAACGGGTGCAGCCAGAGTCTATTAAGGCTTTCACCTTGACAGCTTCGAGCATGGAGAGAATTAATATAGTCACTGTCTTGAGGATGGGTGCGATGGGACCACTTACCAGGGGTTCACCCTCCGAGCTGTCGTCTGAGGTGTCCACCAGCCTCCGAGCTGTCATCTGAGGCGTCCACCAGCGCTATGGTGTAGGCTGGAGTTCTTTCCCCATGTTAGGCAGAGGTAGGGGATTCCATAGCCTCTATCACTCTCACCAGCTTAAGTGGGGCTTCCCAGATTTGCTGGCCGGTGATCTGTCTGGGTTGCACTGGGGGGCTTTTGAGTGGCATTCTACAGCCTGATGCCCCTCTCTCCCACATTTGAAACAGCCCATTGGCTTCTTGTCCATAGCTGATGGTTTCACTGGTTCGTGCGTCGACTCAGGCGGTGAGTGGCTCCATTGTTTTCCTTGGTGATGCCTCTTCAGTAGGTCGATCTCTACTTCCTCTGCCAGGACGTACCATTCATCAAGTTGGTGTGGATGTCATGCAAGCATCATATAGGTCGTAATTTAGGCCATCTTTAAAATGGCTAAGGAGGATGTCTTCCGGCCAGTTCAGTTTGCTGGCAATGGCCAGAATTCTTGCGTATATTTGGCTACCGGGCATTTGCCTTGCCTCATTGTTTTGATCCTTTTGCGGGCTTTGTGATCAGCCAGGGGGTCCTCAAATCGTCTTCTCATAGAGGACATCAAACGGTTGAAGTTGTTGAGCTCTGGGGCAATGGAGTCGTGCAAATTCACCACCCAATTTGTAGTCGGCCCATCCAGAGCAGATTGCATAATCCGGATATGGGTTTTGTTGCTAGGGATGTGCCTCCCATATTCCTCCATGAAGCTGAGGACTTGGGTTAAGAAAAACCCCAAGCGTGTTGGCTCCCCCTTGAATCTCGCGTCCAGCGGCGGGAGTCTTTGAATGGATCGGTGCCTTCGTTGTCGGTGGTATTGTCTTCCATCCGGATCGCCATTTGTGGGTCGGCGGGGAGTTGGGACTACTGGATCAGCAGACGTCCCCAGGACTGCAGATTCCAATTCCCTCAGTGTCTCTCCAGTTGCGGCTCCAGGAGCTGGTGCGGCCGTGGGGTTCAGAATTCTCCTCTCCTAGGGAGCTGAGGGTTCTCTTCATCAAGTCGATAGCTTTCTCTAGGATCCAGCTTGAGTTATGTGCCCAGCTTCTTTCCTCTTTGCTTGCGTACAGGGATTTTTCTATCTCCTGCTTCCATTCTGGTTGGTTGACCCCCCGTCTCAGGGTCACCTTTCTTGATTTCTTTTTCCACTTGCCTTTCTTTCCAATGCCCATTGACCACCGAGGTTTTTGGTTACGTGTCTCCACCACCTCTTCTCCTGAGGAATCTGACAGATCCCGACATCTGGCAGGTTTTCAGTCAGGGCAACGGCTCCCTCTCTGGGGGGCTTTCTCCCTTCCCTGCTTCATCGTCTGACATGGTGTTTTTTGCAAAGTCCCCCGGCAAGGTTCTCCCTTCCAGGTGGACTAATTTTGCAGATCCTGTCTAATGTTAGAACTCACCTCAATTTACATCTTAAGAAAACAGAACTCTTGGAATGTTTCTTTCAAAGGAATCTTTATTAAGAGAAACTGATTGCTGGCATGCTAGACAGGATCTGAGGGACTCCTCCCCACCATTCAATGTTTTAAAGTGTTCCCAAGCAGCCCCCACCCCACAATTCCTCTGGGCGTTTCAATCCATCCATCCGCTACGTGTGCATGATCACTCATTCTCTCTTTTCCGAGATCCCAGGCATTGCATTTCCCCCCCCCCTTTTCCCTCACTGCCAGCAAAGGGGAGAAATTCAGAGGGAGTAGGATGAAAGGCGATGGCTGCATTGTTATGGTTAGTACTCTCGAAGAGAATCAACAAATGGTTACTTTGTAGTTAATGGAGGAAGTGAGAGTCATAAAGCCCCCATGCTTACCCTCCTCCACTTCCGTAGTATGACAGGATACAGAAGAGAGTAAAAATTGCTTTTATATCAGAGTAAGTAGATAGAAATGAAATATAATTGGATTCTGACAATATCATTACGTTGAAAGAAAGCATGGATTTAAAGCATGAAAGGGCTGCTGACAAATGTCTGAGTGTGCAGATGAATGTTTGTGTGAGTAATCCCCACCCCCAAGACTATGAAAGAGGCTAGTTACTTTGATTCCCTTTCTTACAAAGAAACAGTAAGTTGCAGATTTTATTGTGAAGAAAATGGAAAGGCAATAGTAAGTGTTTACAATGAAATGAAGAAGAGAAAAAAATATTATTTGAAAGGTCCCAAGGCAAAAAGTGTCTTTGAAGATGTGGGAGAGAAATTCATGGCAAAATATGGATGATTTGCTGAGGATAGATGATGAAAAGAAGAGATAGCTATTTTGTTAAAGTAAACTGAGCAGGGAAGGGGGGGTGAAATTTCTGAGCAATCTTTTAAAACATTTTTAGTTTGTTACTTTTTTAACCCAAGAATTTTTGCCTTGGAAAAGTAAGAAATGAGAGAAAATTAAAAGGGGGGAGGCAGTTTCTATTTCATATCTGTCTTTTTAAAGACGAGGAATTGGGTAATATTTCCTGACTGTAAGAATAACTAATCACTGGGATTATAGTCACCTGAAGCTGTTGATGCTTTATTACTGAGGTTTTTGGGAGATGATTAAAAATGGATAGGGTCTGAAATGGATAGGGTTTTCTGCTTTGGAATGGGGTTGGACTGAAAGACTTCTAAGGTCCCATCCATCTCTGATATTCTGTTTTGTGTGTGTGATATTTCAGTGATTTTCCTTTGCATTTTAATTTGGATTTATCTTTAATAATGTGTTTGAGGGCATTCTTGTCCAAGGAACAATTCTATGATGTTTTATTTAACATTGGTAAAATATGAGTCTTTGGGACTCCTTGCTACTGCAAAAGGGATGATTAATTGCTATATAATGTGTATGTTCAATTTGTTTTCCTTTTCCTTGAAGCCAAGGAGGGGAAGGGAAACTTTTATGGAGAACCAGTTTGGTTACAGAATTATAGCCAGAGGTTGCAAGGCTGGAGAACTATGAGTTCAAATCCTGCTTTGGCCATGAGGGCTGGCTGAGTGATTTTGGGCTGGTTTATTTTTGTTCAGCCTAGAAGTGAGGTTTTGGCAAACCACTTTTGTAAATGATATGGAAATTTGAGAACTGTTCTCTGAAAGCAAAAATTTTGTATAATTTTTACTTTGCGGGGCAGGGGCAATCATTTGTCTTCTTAGCTATCCTGTTGCTTCTTTGATATGCTGCCACAAAAATGATTTGAATATTATCTGCCTAGACAAAGACATTCTAGAAATGTTGGCTCAGTGCTGAATGTGTTATTTATAACAAATTTATTGAGTTATATTTTTTTTCATAACATGGCTTCTAATCGGGGTGAAAGGGGGACAAACAGCCCCCCCCGCCAATCCTCAACAAAAATGCTCATGACAGGGGGAAGAGCGTGGGCAGGCGGGCATCTTGCTCAGCTGATGGCTTGTGGGAGAAGGGGTTTTTATTCTCCTCCCATCTGCTGGATGATTACAGCAGGTTTTGGTCTCTTCTGTCCTGCTTTGAGGTTACCCACAAAGCACGTTTATTTGGGGGGGGAATACCCACTCCAGTTGCTAAGCTTGCTTAAACCCTCTACCTCCTCCTCACTGGAGCCCCCCTTTGCCTGCAACCAGCCTTACCTCACTTTGCTCCATGGCAATGACATCCTTCCCTGCCCCCTTCCTCACCTTGCTTCACTCTGCAAGGCAAGCCTCCTGCACACTGCCCCACCCACCAGAGACCCCCCTGGATCTCCCCCAACTCTGCCCAGCCCCCACAGGCATCCCTCCCCAGGAACAACATCGAGGTGGCCATGCTCATCCTGACCACGCCCACCCACTCTGCCATGACTACCATAGCCATGCCCACTCAGTGAGCCACACCCACCCAGTAGAATTGTGAATTAAGAATTGTGATCAAAAATAATGCTCTCCTATAGGAATAATATTATTTACGCTACTGATCCTTCTTTAATGTATACTGAAATCTTCTAATGACTAAACCATTAGGAATACAGCATGTTACGGGGGCATTAAAATGGGATCAAAGTCCTGTTTCTAGGTTTCATGAACTTATAGAAAAATACAGAAGTGAGAAAACAAGCTCAATTTAAAAAAAAAACAACAACAACCCACATGTGAAAATTACATAACTATATAGTACTACAAAGAAAAGACTTCAATTTACCGGCTTTATCTTTATTGCTTAGTTTTTGCTCCGGTTCTTCCCTCTCTAAAGTGCTGCTTGCTGAAGAGAGGCTGGATGCTGAGCAGTTGTCTTTTTCATTCACATCTTCATTTTGCCTCTCTTTTTCACTTAATGCACCTTCTTCTCTCTCTGGCTCTCGACCCACCTCTACCTCTGCATCTTTTACTGCTCTGAATGTTTCTGTTCCCTGCTTGAACTTGGCTTCATCTTCATGCTCTGATTTTGTTTTTCCCTTGGCCTCGGGTTCAGGCTCAGATTGACTGGGACTCACTGGTGAAAATAATAATGGAGAAAGATTTGCTTATCAGCAATTACAGAATAACAATTTGGACTCAGTCATATATTAAGCACGAAGCTGAAAACACCAGCCTGAAGATGACGAATGGGATTTTGTCGAAATGTCGCCAAGACACTTCCAATTTTACGCGGGAGAAAACCCGAACAACCAAAGACCTATATACAAATACCCGCGAAAACCTCAGAAAACAAATATATATATATATACACACACACACACACACACACACACACACACACACACACACATACATATACATATACATGTCCTTAATGGTTATAAAAATACGAATCCTGGGCATATTTGTTCAATGATGCAATCTTCGATCTCCGGGAAGAGTATACTCCAGTTATTTATTGTTAAAACCACATTTAAAACAATAAAAACAGTTATATACAAAAATTAAAACAACTTAACTTTCGCTGGTCCTCTGCCAGCGTCCTCCGAGGGGGGTTAGGGGGTGGGAAGTTCTTTTTATCCCCTTGCTGATCCAATTGCCTACTCATGACAGGAATGGACAACAAAGGGTGTATGAATCGGCAGGCTGGGAGAGGAGGGGGGTTGGAGGAAGGAGTCGTAATAGGAACTGGCAATGGTATGCAAAAACGGGAGGCAGATCAGCAGCCCAGGAACGTGCTACTGATAACAGCACAGGGAGGGGGAGACAGCACAAGGATGACAAAGCAAGAAAATACCAGGTTAGAGTGCAAAAAAGAGAGGGCAGAACAGTTGAGGCAGTCACGAGCAATCAGGAAGAGTGGCCCTGTCACGAGGGCAATGAGTAGGCAATTGGATCAGCAAGGGGATAAAAAGAACTTCCCACCCCCTAAGCCCCACTCTGAGGACGCTGGCAGAGGACCAGCGAAAGCTAAGTTGTTTTAATTTTTGTATATAACTGTTTTTATTGTTTTAAATGTGGTTTTAACAATAAATAACTGGAGTATACTCTTCCCGGAGATCGAAGATTGCATCATATATATATATATATATATATATATATATATATATATATATATATATATATATGTATGTATGTATGTATGTATGTATGTATGTATGTATGTATGTATGGCTACTACATACCTAATTTTTAAAATGTACATTTTATTAGTTTTTAACAATATCAGGTAAGTATATTAACATAAATCCAAGATACACATAGAGAAAAAAAGAAAAAGAAAAAACAGAGAAAACACAAAAGAGATCTACTGCAATGAGAATAAAGAGATAGGTACTGTACATATGAAATTCATATACATACACATACCAAAAAAACACAAAGAGAGAGAGAGAGAGCAAATGAGTGATAGCATTTATTTATTGTTTTTGTTGTTAGTTGCGAAGTTGTGTCCGACCCACAGTGACCACATGGACGATGTTCCTCCAGGCCTTCCTGTCTTCTACCATCTTCTGGAGTCCATTTAAGCTCACACTTACTACTTCAGTGACTCCATCCAGCCACCTCATTCTCTGTCGTCCCCTTCTTCTATTGCCATCAATCTTTCCTAGCATTAGGCTCTTCTTCAGTGAGTTCTTCCTTCTCATTAGGTGGCCAAAGTACTTGAGTTTCAACTTCAGGATCTGGCCTTATAAAGAGCAGTTGGGGCTGATCTCCTCTAGGACTGACCAATTTGATTGCCTTGCAGTCCAGGGGACTCGCAGGAGTCTTCTCCAGCACTATAGTTCAAAGGCCTCAATTCTTTTGCGCTCAGCCTTTCTTATAGTCCAACTTTCACTACCATACATTGCAACTGGGAAAACCATGGCCTTGACTATACGTACTTTTTGGGGCAGGGTGATGTCTCTGCTTTTTAGTATGCTGTCTAGATTTGCCATAGCTTTCCTCCCCAGGAGCAAGTGTCTTTTAATTTCTTGGCTGCAGTCCCCATCTGTGGTGATCTTCGAGCCTAGGAAGATAATATCTGTCACTACCTCCATTTCTTCCCCATCTATTTGCCAAGAATTGGGAGGGCCGGATACCGTGATCTTGGTTTTCTTAATGTTGAGTTTCAAGCCAACTTTTGAACTCTCTTTCTTTACCCGCATGAAGAGGATCTTTATTTCCTCTTCACTTTCTGCCATTAGAGTGGTATCATCTGCATATCTTACGTTGTTGATATTTCTCCCGGCAATCTTAATTCCAGTTTTTGATTCATCTAGCCCTACTTTTCTCATGATGTGCTCTGCATATAATTAAATAGGCAGGGTGACAGAATATAGCCTTGCCAGAATCCTTTCCCAATTTTGAACCAATCAGAGGTTCCATGTCCAGTTCTCAATGTTGCTTCTTGACCCACATATAGGTTTCACAAGAGACAAATAAGATGGTCTGGTACTCCCATCTCTTTAAGAACTTGCCACAATTTGTTGTGATCCACACAATCAAAGGCTTTAGCATAGTCAATGAAGCAGAAGTAGATGTTTTTCTGGAACTCCCTAGCTTTCTCCATGATCCAGCGTACATTGGCAATTTGATCTCTAGATCCTCTGCCTCTTCAAAATACTGCCTGTACTTCAGGTGGTTCTTAATCCACATACTGCTGGAGTCTAGCTTGTAGGATTTTAAGCATATCTTTACTTGCATGTGAAATAAGTGCAATGGTGAGATAGGTTGAACATTCTTTGGCATTGCCTTTGTTTGGAATTGGAATGTAAACTGACTTTTTCCAATCCTGTGGCCACTGTTGAGTTTTCCAAATTTGCTGGCAAATTGAGTGTAGCACTTTTACTGCATCATCATTTAAGATTTTGAATAGCTCAGCTGGAATACAGTCACCTCCACTAGCTTTGTTGTTGCTCAGATTTCCTAAGGCCCATTTCACTTCACATTCTAGGATGTCTGGCTTGAGGTCAGTGACCACCCTATCGTGGTTATCAGGGATGTTAAGCTCATTCTTGTATAGTTCTTCTGTGTAATTTTGCCACCTCTTCTTAATCTCTTCTGCCTGTTAGGTCTCTGCCATTTTGGTCCTTTATCATGCCCATCTTTGCATGAAACGTTCCCTTCATATCTCCAATTTTCTTGAAGAGAACTCTGGTTCTCCTTATTGTTTTGTTTTCTTCTATTTCTTTGCACTGTTCATTTAAGAGGGCATTCTTATCTCTTCTAGCTATTTGCTGGAATTCTGCATTCAATTGGGTGTATCTTTCTCCCTTACCTTTCACTTCCCTTCTTTCCTCAGCTATTTGTAAAGCTTCCTCCGAAAGTAATTTTGCTTTCTTGCATTTCTTTTTCTTGGTTTTAGTTGCTACCTCTTGTACAATGTTGTGAACCTCTGTCCATAATTCTCCAGGCACATTATCTATCAGATCTAATTCCTTACATCTATTTGTCAACTCTACTGTATATTCATCAGGAATATGATTTAGTTCATACCTGAGTGGCCTAGTAGTTTTCCCTACTATCTTCAATTTAAGCCTAAATTTTGCAACGAGAAGCTCATGATCTGAGCCACAGTCAGCTCCTGGTCTTGTTTTTACTGACTGTATAGAGCTTCTCCATCTCTGGCTGCAGAGCACATAGTCAATCTGATTTCTTTGTTGATCATCTGGTGATGTCCATGTGTAGAGCCATCTCTTTGGTTGTTGGAAAAGAGTGTTTGCTACGATCATCATATTCTCTTGACAAAATTCTGTCAGCTGTGCTCTGCTTCATTTTGTATTCCAAGGCCAAATTTGCCTGTTATTCCAGTTATCTTTTGGCTTCCTACTTTAGCATTCCAATCCCCCATGATGATAAGGACATCATTTTTTGGTGTTGATTCTCTAAGATGCTGTAGGGCAGGGCTTTTCAACCTTTTTACCGATTGTACCACTTTTAGGATATGGCAATATTCAAGTAGCACCTAGCAAGGTGTCAAAAACTTGATGACCAAAAAAAACCCTGTTCAAAGTTGCAATTGCACTGAAATGACTTATGACCATTTTTCACCATTACAGCATACCCAGAGTTATGTGATTTATATTTGGATGCTTGGCAACTGATTTATATTTATAATGGTCACAGAGTTCCAGGGTCATGTGATCCCCTTCTGCAACCTTTTGAAAAGCAAAGTCAATGGCAGAGCTGCTGGTGGCCAAGTACTAAGGCACGACTTCCTTTCCTCCCTCCCTTCCCTGCCTCCCTTTTTCTCATTCCCATCTCCTTCTGAAGGAAGAATTTGAACCCCCCCCCAATATTTTCCCTCTTCCATATATTGATCAAACAAGGAAAGGCCTTCAGAGACAGAAAAGACAAGCTGCTGAGTGAAGTAGCTTAAAAAGGCACATTCCCCTTTAAGAATTAGCTACTGGCTAGAAAGAAAAGTAAGGGTCGGAGCCGGCACTTAAGGAAGAAAAAAAATGTAAGTAAGGCAGCCTTCCCAAATGGCTCCATTCATAAGTAAAGGAATGCTACAAACACTCTTTAAGAACACAAAGCTCACATTGCACAAATCCCAGAACTTCAAAGTCACAAAAGCACATAAGAATCCTTCCACTCTCTATCTCCGTCCCTCGTACCTCACTTCCATTGCTACCTTTTTTCATTCCTCTTGGAGGGTGACCCCTCCCCACTGCATTTCTTCCCTGTTTGCTGCTGCCAGCCAGGTGGCTGCCATAGCAGTTGTACATCGGCTCATGGCCAGCCTGCTTGATCTCCTCTCCCCCCCACTCCTCCTCCTCCTGTGCAGCTGACTCCACCTCCTCCCAAGGCTGCTTTTTCTCTCTCTCCCTCTCCTGCCCAAACTGCCTCCTTTTATAGCAGTGGTTCTCAACCTTTTTTTTTCTGGCGACCCTGGTCATAAGGACGCGCCCCACATGCGCAGCGCGGCGCACATGCGCGGCGGTGCCCCCATGCGCAGCGCGCATGCACGGCTCCCCATGCGCGCTGCGGGTGCGCGGCGACGTCCCCATGCGCGGTGCCGCCAGCTGAGAAAAAAATGGCGGATCGCATTGTTTGGCGACCCCCGTGAAATGGTCGTTCGACCCCAAATAGGGTTGCGACCCACAGTTAGAGAACCGCTGTTTTATAGGCTCTCCTGTCTGCGCCCCCTCCTCCTTTCTCATGGGGGAGGGTGAGCCAGAAGTGAGGCTGGGGCCTTTGCAGCTCCAGAGGACTCTCTCACTGTATGTCCTTGCCTGTGCTGGCTCGTTCCTTCTCCCACTACACTTGGCTAGGCAGGGCTGCGTACCACTCATTAATGTACCACAAATGGTACGCGTACCACCGGTTGAAAAGCCCTGCTGTCGGGCTTCATAGAACCGGTCAATTTCATCCTCTTCAGCACCAGTGGGGGCATAGACTTGGACTACTGTGATATTGAATGGTTTGTCTTGGATTCGCACTGAGATCATTCTGTCATTTTGGGGATTGTATCCCAGTATTGCTTTTCCTACTCTTTTATTGACTATGAAGGCTACTCCATTTCTTCTGAGGGATTCTTGCCCGCAATAATATACCTGATGATCCTCTGAATTAAATTCACCCATTCCTGTCCATTTTAGTTCGTTGATTCCTAAGACGTCGATGTTCAGTCTTGTCATCTCTAGTTTTGACCACACCCATTTTGCCTTGATTCATGGATCTTACATTCCAGGTTCCAATGGAGAAAAGATCTTTACAGCATCGGACTTTCCTTTCACCACCAGATGCATCCACAGCTGAGCGTCCTTTCGGCTTTGGCCCAGTCGCTTCACTCTTTCTGGTGCTATTAGTACTAAGCCCTCTGCTCTTCCCCAGTAGCATATTGGACACTTTCTGACCTGAGGGACTCATTTTCCAGCATCATGTATTTTTGCTTTTTGGTACTGTCCATGGGGCTTTCATGGCAAAGATACTGGAGTGGGTTGCCATTTCCTGGAGAAGTGGATCACATTTTGTCAGAACTCTCTGCTATGACCTGTCCATCTTGGGTGGCCCTGCATGGCATAGCTCATAGCTTCATTGAGTTATGCAAGCCCCTTCACCACAACAAGTCAGTAATCCATGAAGGGGATTTATTTATTAATTAATTATATATACCCATTCATCTCACTTAAGGTGGTTGGGTGGCACACAATAGTAGATGAAAAGCAAAGATATTAAAAAGCAATACCAATATGAAAATCTACCATGATAAATATCATAAATATCAAATCATGGCTGAAGAAGAATAAAAAATGGGAGCATGAGTAATAGAGATACCTATACAAATCTCCAGTTCCATAGAAGCCCCAGTCCTGGTTATTATCAGGTCTTAAGGACATTTCAGAATACCAGACTTTATTAGACTTTTATGGAGCCAGTCTTATTTGGGGGGAAGGATGTTCCAGAAGGCAGATAACATAGCAGAGAAAGCATAGGACCCACCAAAAGTAGTGTTCTAGCCAATGATATCCAAAATACGTCTTCTCTGTGAGATCTAATAGAGCATGCTAATGTAAATGTGTGTGTGTGTGGGGGGGAATGGTCCCTCATATATCTTGGTCCCATGCCATAAGGGCTTTAAAGTTTAAACCAACACATTGAATTGGACCCCAAAACAAATTGGTAACCAGTTTGTCATGGTTCCAATAGAAACCTATCAAAAGAACTTCAAGGCAAGAATTCTTCCTTAAAGAACATTTTATTCAGGAAACAAAGTATCGGCACTACATAGATGAACCCAAAACTAAATTCCCTTCCCCTGGATATAAAGTAACAAATTGCAATTCCCACCCCCAATAAGCAGTCATAAATCACATTCTCCAATTAGCCTGAAACGTGGGCTTTCTCTCCAGCTTCTCAGCCCACCAAACCATTATCAGTTCATCCTTGAGTTCCCACAGAGCAGTGTTATTATTATTATGGCTAGCTGAACCCAAGCATTCATCCCAACCCCCCTTCTGCACCTGATTTCTAAATAGAAGAAAAAGCATGTTTAAAAGCAAAGCAGAAATGGCTGTAATTTTCATCAGTTATCAAAGCGGGAACAACCAATGTTTACAGTGTTGACATCTGCCTCCCCCTTTACAAAAAGGATAAATCAAAATTGATCTAAATTTGGTAAGATTGTAATTTCTCTCTCTGAACTCATTAATTTAACTTTGTGATTTTTTTCCCAATGTAATTACTGAAGAGGCCTTGTTAATCCACCACTCAATGTTACCTAAAATTTTCCACTATTGCACAACTATTATTTTTGGCTGGTAAGATTAAATAATTTTTGGGGGCATTTTTAAGCTGACAGTTTAGTCCTGTAAATAAGTGCAGTAAACCTAGCTATGGGGAATATTTAACTCTTTGATTAAGGATAGTACTTATCTCCTCAAAGATTTTATGCCCAAATGATATGATTTTATCGCGTGACCATTACAAATGAATGTGACTTTTTTTGGACATCTCTGCAACATTTGGAATAATAATTTTGATATATATGTGCTAATCTAATAGGAGTCAAGTTTCAGATATATAATTTTCTATTGCAGTTTTTGCGTTGAAGTTGAAGTGAATCCAGCCGGTTTCCATAACATCTGCCAATTTATTTTCTATATGGAATTACCAAGTATTTCAAATTTCCTTTAAATCATATTGTAGATGTCTTATATCTGATTGCAATAACCTACAAAATTACTGAAATGATTCCTTATGGTTCTTCTAAGTAAGTTATTAAATTCTCAAAATTGGTACAGGGCCATGTTGCTGAAGCTCTGATATTTCTGTTGCTAAAATTTTTTTGAGTTGATACCAAAAATCTTATCACAATTATTTGTTACTCAATCTGATCTTTATTGAAAGGTTTCTTATTACTTTTAAATGTTTTAGTCTATAAAAGTTATATTATCTCAAAGTTTTCATTTTAGTATATTAAAACAATTATCCTGCTCTAATTATGTCATTAGAAGTGTTAAAGGGGAAGTATCCTTTTTCAAAACTATATTCTTTCAAATTTGGAAGAGTAAGTACTTTGTACTCAATTAGTACATTGGTGAGGAATACAGTAGTTGAAAAAAAAATCAGTATGTCCAGGAGGAAAGTCAAAAGGGGATAATAAAAAATATCAAATTGATTTTGGAATTATATTTGCTCTACTATTGAAAACATTAGTGATTGATTATTCATCTGACACTCACAACTTATAAACATACATATGTGCCAGTTTTATTACTGTGACATAAAGCATAGCTTGGAAATGTAACTGCCAAACCTGCCCCCTTAGGAAAGAAAGCCCCTCAACTCCATTTGGATGAAGCAAAAGGTTCTTTTACTAAAACTTGTTAGCTGTAGTAAAGTCAGGTTAGCTCTGGGTTTCCTGTGCTCAAAGAATACAGAAAGGTTTCCCCTCATCACAACCCTCCCTCACCAAAGTGTTTTGAGAACGCTGAAATGTTTCTCAGGCCTTGGATACTGGTATAAAATGGTTCTAAGCTTCTCTGGTCTTTTATCACCTGTCATTCCCTCCTATTTCCATCACATACACACATAGCTTTATTGCCCATCTAGCCTCCCTCCCCACACACTTCTAGCCTTTGATGGCAGGATGTCTCTGAGGCGCCAAGCCAAACCTGGCAGACCTGACATTCTGCCCCTCTTGGCAGAGTCGTTAGTTCTGTGAAGGAAAAAAAAAGGTGAGGGAGAGGCACAGAGAAATTTTCTAATTAGCAGATAGTTTAATGAGGTTTATTTGGATACCATTCATATAATTTTTTAGGCAGTCTGGAAGCTTTACTACGTTGGGAATCAACCCTTTTAGTCTCCGAGGGAGTCTTTTGTGCTACTAAGTGCTGGGTTTCCCCCTGAAGTATATGGGAGTCCCAAATATCTTTGATTTAAAAGTTTTGCTCTTTCTCAATCATAATGGGATTGGGAGGTGATTGTGACTCAGGGCATAGGGAAGATGTGATCTCTGGTTTCAATAGGCTGCAATGAAATACCGGTTGTACATATCTGAGCACTTTTGGCAGCTCAAGTTCTACAATCACTGGGATAATAATCCTTTTTATGAGGAAATGTCCAATATATTTCAGTCACAATTTTTTGGATGGTTGTCTAGATTGTAAGAATTTGGTAGATAGATAAATCTTATCTCCCATTTTAAAGTCCTTTGGCTTAATGCACTTTTTATCGGCTTGTTTTTTATATGCTTCCCTAGCTTCATCCAGTGTTTTTCACTACCGGGTATTCTGTAGTTGGGTGACCCACTTTTTTAGCGATGCAGTCAATGGGATGGTCTGAGGCAATTCAGGGATACATACAAAATCCTGCCCTGTGGCCACATTAAATGGAATAACCTGATGCTACTATGTTCTGAGTTACTCGTGACCTCCACAAAAGGGAGAAGATCTGTCAAATTGTCTTGATGGTAATTAATGTAACACCTAAGATACCGCTACAAAACCCCTTTCGTATGTTCACAGGCACCACTAGTAGCCAAATGATGTAAGGATCTGAGCCCGAGTGGTTTCCAAGAGTTTAAGGAACTCCTGCCAAAACCACGAAGTGAATTGGACTCTGTGATCAGATATTATTCTTTCTGGAGCACCATGCAGCTGATAGACAGCTGGTAGTTTAGCTAAAGTGTGAGCAGAGGGGATTTTTTGATAGGGTATAAAGTGCACAAGTTCGTTATCACCCAAATTACTGTACTGCCTGAGCTTTCGGGCACTTCTACTATAAAGTCCATTGATGTCACTTTCCATGAGGCTTTAGATTCTGTTACTGGCTGGTGTTTTCCCTTGTCGTCTGTTGGTGGAGGTTCAGATAGGGCAGCTATCTACATAACTCTCTATGTGCTTCTTCAGTGACAACCTCCAAAATTGGCACTTGACTAGATGCATGGTTTTTATGAAGCTGAAATGCCCCAACATTGTTTAATCATGGCTTTTTTGGAGAACCATAAACCATTGGCTCTGCAGTTTGGTCCCCATCCAAGCTAGACCATCTTGCATTATTCTCCCTTATCCATGTAGAACTGTTTGTCTTCCTCCAAAGCTGCTTTTAGGGCACCCTTTAGAATGATCATCTGCTATTTGGGTTTTCGCTTTGGCTTGTGCCTGGGTGATGTCTGGGGCCACCAGTTGCCTGATGGGGATGACTGGCCCAATCACCTCTGGCTTTGAACTATTATATTGCAGCAGCCTGGACAAAGCATCTGCTAGGAAGTCCTCCCACCCGGGAGATATCATAACCTGAAGTTGAATATTCGGCCCACTGGGCTGGTTTGGATTATAGTATTCACATTTTTTTCAAGGCTTCTAAGTTTTTATGGTCAGTCTGTATTTAAAATGGGGTTCCCCCCCTTCTAGGAAATGTCTCCGAATTAGGAGTGCCCAGTGCACCGCATAGGCTTCCTTCTCCCAAACCACCCATCTCTGCTCCATCTCATTAAGGTTTTTAGAAGTGTAGCCAAATGGCTATAAGATCCCTTCTCATTTTCCTGCAGAAGCATCATCACTGTGATATCACTAGTATCAGCCTGAATGATGAAGGGGGCATTGGAGTCTGGGTGTTTATGCACAGGTTCTGCCACAAACAGGCTCTTAAGCTTTTTGAATGCGGGTTGGCATTCCATGGTCCATTTAAGTGGCTGGCTGGGCTTGGGCTTTCCCTCCCCATTTTGTCAGGGTAGTGATGGGGAGGGCTATCTCGGCAAATGAGGGAATGAGTTGGTGATAAAAGTTCGCAAATCCCAGGAAGCTTTGTAGTTGCTTCCAGGTGCAGGGAGGAGCCCACTCTAGTATTGCCCATATCTTTTTAGAGTCCATTTCTATCACCTCATGGGAAATGTGGTAGCCCAGATAATCAATTTTACTCTGGTGAAATTCACATTTTAATAGCTTGGTATAGTTTGGCTGCTTGAAGTTTTTTGAGCACAGCTCTGACTAGTTTTATGTGTTCTACCATGGTTTCAGTATAGATTAAAATGTCTTCCAGATCGACTAGCACTCCCTTGTTCACATAGCACTTCATTTATCAGCTGAATGAACATAGGACAGTCCCCTTTTAGTCCAAAAGGGAGGACTTGGGATTGGAAACATCCTAAGGGGCAATTGAAAACTGTTTTCCACTTATCCCCTGCCTTGATCCTAATCCAATATTATGCCTCCCACAAATCCAATTTAGTGAAGACCTTCCCCTTGGCCAAATGGGCTAGTATGTCTTTCCTTCATCAAGGGAGGAGGTGGAAGATGTTTTCCACAGACAGCATTAAGCCCGATCGTCAATGCCTAGACAAAAAAACCCAATCTTTTCCCTAAACAATACTGGGACAGCCACCCTTGGTCTGGTGGGCTGGATGAAACCATGCTTCTGGTTTTTGTCTATAAAATCCCTCCAATTCCCTAGGGCTCATGGAATACAGTTTAGGTTTGGGTAATTTAACCTTAGTAGGATTTTTATTGAACAGTTGGTCAGCCAATGGGGTGGGAGTCCGTTTAACCTCTTTTCACTGAAGACATCCCGTAACTCTCAGCATTTTGGGGGGATTTGAGGATTTCCTAGGGCCTGCCTTTGGAAGCTGCTCCCGCTTCCCTTTTTGGCTTTACCTGCGGCAGCTTAGGGATAGGCTTTTTATGGTCCTTTTCCTATCTCCTCTGCAGCTGGCCCGCCAGATCTTTAGCAATCCCCTCCTCCAGTTCACATAAGGGTTCCACTTCAAAAGCCAAGACAGTCCTAACACAAGGAACCTCTCTATGCCAGGGGCAACAGTAAACCTCAGGGTCTCTATGTGTACGCCCAACCATCTCTCTATTGACTCAGTGACAAATGTCACTGGGATCCCCCCTGCCACTGAGCTGTCTACCCGGAAAAAAGCTATGGGCACTTTAAGTTGCCTAAGTCTCATGCCCAGTTTCTTGAGTAGGGCAGGATTAATCAGATATCTGGTACACTGCAAGTCCAGGAGGGCTACTAGGTTCCCTTTGCATCCTGAGGATTGAACCATCAGTTTTACGGGGATGGTTACTGGGTTGACTGGGTGACTTACCAAGGGTTTAATGCCGTAGTCTGATTCGTTTTCTCCCAGATTGTCCACTGAGCCAGTCAGAAGTCTCTCACCATCCTTGGGGGTTGGAGTGAACTTTATGACCTCTCCTCCCTTCATGGCTGTCTTGCGGGTTTTCTGTGGTGGTTTTGCTGATTTTTTGGCAGAACTTAGAGTTGCCTTCTGGGTTGGATGTGCGGCTCAGCATTCGGCAGTTTGGTGCCCCTCTTTTCCACACTTGAAGCAGCAAATGGATTATTGGCATGTGCTCTGCTTGGTGTAACAGTGGTTTTGGAGCCTCTTTCTTTTCAGGGACGGATCTTCACTACCCATGGTTTGGCCAGTATTTGGATCAAGCCAGGTCAATTTCCACTTCCTCTGCTAGGACATACCAACCATGGAGGGTGGGGAGGGCACCCCTGAGATACAGATATTGTACACCTCTTTGCTTAGCCCATCTTAGAAGTATCCGATCAAGATCTCTTCTAGCCAATCAGCACCCAGGTCACAAAACTCCTGTGTGTACTTGGCCACTCCCCTGCACCCTGGCTGATGGTCTTTATGCGATCTCTGTCTTTGTGATCGGCTAATCTGCTAAGGAGTCTTCGAAGGACTTCTGAAATGTGGCCATGAAGCGGTCAAAGTTTCTCAGATCCAGGGTGTTGTTGTTGTGGAGGGTGACCATCCATTCAGCCATGGACCCCTCTAATGCTATGGTCATGCACCACACCTTGGTCCCTTTGGTGACTATTTCTGGACCATACTCTTGCACGTATGTTCAAATATGCGCCAGGAAAACCCCCAACTGCTTGGGTTCTCCATTAAAGTTTATGCCCAGGGCTAATGTATTGTATCCTCTCTGTCATGCTGGCACTGTTCCTACAGCCTGTGCAGGCTGGGCTGTGGGGCCAGATGCAGGGGCAGCTGCTGTTGCTATAGGGCCTGCTGCTACTGCCATTGCGACAGCAGAGGTGGTTGCCCCATTGCTCACCATGATCTGAGTCAGCTGGTCTGCAGGGTATGCCGCACGGGCTAGGGCTTCTTATGCTTTGAGGCTGCCAAAAGCCCTCCTCAGGAACTTTATGGCTTGCTCCAGCATCTATTTCTCTCAATCTGGCTTGCCTGCAATAGGTTCTTCTTCCAGCTCCTCCAGCTCCACTCACGTCTCCTGCTGGCAGCTCCCACAGCTGAATGTCACTCCCATGGTCTTTTCTTCCCACTCTTCTTTTTTTTTCTGACCCTGTGTCACTATTGGGGTCTTGGTAGGTTGTCTTCTCCCAGCCACTCAAATAGATCCAGCCCTCCAGGAGAAGGTTTTGAGGATGCTTTCCCCAGGCTTTGATCTCTTCCTGGTTGCTCCCTTGAGCTGACATTGTTTGCATAGTCCTCATGGTAGAAGCAATTTCCTCTTTGGGTTGACCACAACTACAGACCTAACCTAATGTCAGACCTGCCCTAATTTGATCCCTTAGGAAAGAGAGACCCTCAACTCTATTTGGTTGAAGCAAAAGATTCTTTTACTAAAAGATGTTGACTGCAGAAAAGTCAAGCTAGCTCTGGGTTTCTCCTACTCAAAAGATACAGAAAGTTTTCCTTTCATCCCAGCCCTCCTTCGATAACCAGTCCATATTCAGCTAATCAGAACTCACCAAGGTAGTTTGAGAATACTGAGATATTTGGAGGTAATCCACATTCTTTCTCAGGTTAACTGGCCTTGGATGCTGGTACAAACTGGTTCTGAGCTTCTCCGGGTCTTTATCACCTGTCATTCCTCTCTCCCTATTTTCCATCACGTATAGAAAGCTTTATTGCCCATTTTTCCTCCCCCACTTTAAGGCTTTGATGTCAGCATGCCTGTGAGATGCCAAGCCAAACCTGGCAGACTTGACAGGAACTGTCATGTATGTAGCTGATAGAAAACATGTCTTCTAATGCCTATCTATTTATTTCAATATAGCCATATAAATCAGGTTTTGGTTCTTGGTATATGTTGTCTCTTAAGAAACAGGCATTTGTCACCTGCTGTTGATAGTGCAATTTCTTCCTCCATATTTTATCATTGGCACAATGGAAGCCAACCATTTTCCATTATTATCTTCAGTAATTTAGCTGATCTTTCACATGCAATAATATGCTATACTTTAAAAACCCTAAAAGGCACTCACAGATATTTAGTAAAACAACTCACTACTATTGGAATGTAGAAATAACTGCAAAAGTGATGTATGGAAAATTTCATTTCAGTCAATAACTTTGGGCGGCTTATACTTCAGATACATATTACAATTAAAAAAAATTAAAAAATGTTTAAAACAGTAGAACCAGTAAAAGCATTAAAATGTCCAACTCAAGATATTCAAAAGTAAGATATTTGGCCCATTAGCAATATAGCAGGGAAATTGTACCCTTGACACATTCAGTGTCCCAGGCTCAGGAACATAACCAGATTTTTAAGACATTTTAAGGAAATGTTTATATTAACAATGTGTAATTCAGATATCAATTCTTAACAAAATTAGCCTTCTCCTTGAGATCCTCTAGATCTCAAATCTGTGCAATGAATGCAATATTACAATGGATACTGCAGAGAATTGTCTCAGGACAGTTTCCTGAAAACAATTCAACTGAGTTATAGAAATAAACAGGGAAGGGATTGTTTAATATAGAAGTTTTGTTTAGGAGATGTGCAGCTTTATAAAGATACTCATAAATAAAACACTAGGAGAGATTCCTTGTCACTAAATCAGACACAAATAACTTGTTTCCCCAGCAATGATGGCACGGTATTCAGATGAGCCTGGTTTATTTTCTGTTCTGAAATATTATCCAAATAAGTGTTTACCTGCTAGTTTTAGTTGACACTATTGGAATCAGAAACCATTGATAATTTCTTTGCTGACAAAAATATACTTGTTAAATCCTTAGATATTATCTAACAAAATTACTTTCCTTTCATAATGAGAAAATTAATAAAGGTGGTATGTTTGTATTTATATAGATGTAGGAGGTAATAATAGTTATTAAAATATGGGTAACATTGTAAACAGAAGTTTGTGGCTAAGGATTAAAATGCTACACTTGGAAGACTGTAAGAAGTCTGTTGTTACCTCTATAACTTGATTTACTGAAAGTGAATAAGATTATTCATAATTAGGTAACATTCTAAGAACCTCCGCCTTCTTGGTTCAATGTGCATTTACATGGAATTCCAGAATAAGTGGAAAGAAATCAGCCTATTATTTTATGGAAGTTATAATATTGGCTACGCTAATTATTGAGAATGCTTCTTTTTTCATAGTGTGATAAGCTTTGGCTATTCATTTTAATCTTTCTCAGATTTTCCATGAAAAATATTTCATAGGCAAAAATATGCCCCACTTCTGCTTTTTGTTTTTTCCAAATCATACAAAGGAATTCCAACAATGTAGAAAGATGTTTGATATTATGAATCTCATGACTGGTAAGAAGAATTTTCAATATTTTATCAGGAGTTTAGCCATCATTGTTTTTAAAGTACTGGATATTGTCCCAATATCCTTTCATAATAGAGGCAAAAATATTCCTTGCTGCTTTAAGTTCTGGTTGAAATTTCTTTGCGGGTTTGAATGTTTTTCATGTTTTGTCATTGTACCTCTTTCAACTCCAGGGTGTCAGCATTTCTATCTGTAACTCCTAATTAGGCTTTTATTTGTTCTATGGAGTTGTCCTTGGAAATAATAGGAAAAGATTAAAAATTGCAGTTTTTTTTTTAAAATAGCTATTATTCATTCCAAAACATGTACTTGTTTTGGGAATCAGAATTTATGGTGTATTTCAATACAACAAAAATAACAACAAATCTAGTCATCTTTTTGTAAGTCATTCATCCTCCTGTAATAAATCATCACTACCATCATCATCATCATCATCATCTGTATAGGAATTATCAAACATGCTTGCAATAAGCCTGACTTATTAAAGATCAAGATGCACAAATTGTAGGTTTACTTTCACCATGTTTTTTTTTTCACAAGGAGGAGCTGGAATGACTATATTCCCCACAATGAGAGCCTACTCCAAAATGCAGTATTTATTTATTAGATTACTATCCTGCCTTTATAGTACAGAACTCAAGCCACATGCCCTGTGTTTCTTCCTCCTGTTTTCCCCTGAAAACAATACTATGAAGTAGGGCTGAGAGAGAATGATTGACTGAAACCACACATTGAACTTCTGTGACTGAGGATGGACTAGAGCTCTGATCTCTCCATTCCTAATTTAACATTACTACATTACACTGTAGTAGTGTAAACTTAAATACATTTAAGTTTATTTTCATTAATAGATTTTCTAACTTTGTTGCTGAAGAGAAAATAGATGAAGATTGTTTTTACATATTTAAAATTAGATTTATAGATCAACAGTTAGTACATACTGGATTAATATGGTCCAATAATAGATTCTCCAGAACAAATGCACCATTGTTTTAAGTCACTTGAATGGACGGAAAGGTTATGATTCAAAATCTGGATCACTTTGATATTGTAACACCTTCCTTACCCAAAGTATATGGCTTGTTTTGTTTTATATGGTTACAACATTTCAGGTATTTCAAGTTGTATTAGTGATCTTTGATTCTAACAAAAACTATTATTTCCTTTGATATTCTAGACCTATGAAGTCTTTTTTTTTACTGAAAAGTTTTATACAAGTTTTTAACAATATCCCCCCTAGAATAACCCCTCCCTCCCCCCTCACTTCCCAGAGCTGATTACAGGGTTACAAATAAACAAGCGAATTCTAAGTAAACTTATCCAACTATACAAATAACAAAATCAATAATGTGCTTTAACTCGAATACAAAACAAATTTAAGCAAATTAAAAAAAAACAAAAATAACAATATAAGCAATTCCAAATTAAAAACTAAAAATTATTCATAATCTAAATAATACTTTTTAATCCCATATCAACTCTAAACCACATTTACTCTGCATGTAATTTATCCATCTTCTCCACGCTGAGGTGTATATTTCTTTTAAACAACCATTCATCAATAATAAACACAAAATTTTCCCTCCAATATAACCCAACCAACAAACTTACATTCGATAAACTTGGCTCTTTGCTTTTTTTCCCAACTCTAAGTAAATTTATTAATACCCTCCTACTTAAGAAGTTTCAGCAAACCATTCATCTTAATCACTAAAATTCTCACCAACAGAGATCTTTAGAATTTAAATTCTTTTACACCTTTACCCATAATATCTCATAATTATTTTTATACACTTTAAATTAAAATTTTATAATATATACTCCCAAATATTTAAACTTTTCCACTAAATCAACACCTTCTATTATTCTTTTTCTTTACATCTACATACTACACAAATCATTCACTATTCCTTTTAAAACATACTAAATCAAACTACCAGCTAAACTAACATTTATTGTTCTTTTTCTTTACATCTACATATTACACAAATCATTCACTATTCCTTTAAAACATCTTCTATCTCAAAAAACTACTACAAAAGTTCATCATTTCCTTTTCTTTATTTCAACATCCGCTTCTGCTGTTCTTTTTCTTTATGTCTATAGGCTGCACGAGTCATTCTCGGTTTCTTTAAAAAATCTTGTGTCACAAGAGACTGCTGCAGAGGTTCAGCCTGTATGTCTCCTACATCCAATAACATAACACCTTCAACCGGCTGCTCTTCCAACTTTTCTTCTATTATCTCAGGTCATAAAGATGATGGAGAGCCCGCCTTCAAAACAGAAGTATAAAAATCTTTCGCCTTTGAAATTGTATTAAGTCTATAATATATCCCTGCATAATTCACCACTATCTCCCATCTGGACTGGACCTGTCGTTTTTTGAGCTCGTCAGCCAAAAAAGCAAAATCCTTTCTTTTTCTAAGAATTTTTGAAGGTATTTCTTTTAAAATTATAACATCTTGAGTTGCAATTTGAAATCTCTGCTTATAAAAAGCCTGTAAAATTTCATTACGAAGTGATCTCCTAGAAAAATAAATAACCATGTCTCGTGGCAAATTCCTCTGCCTCGCAACCCTTGAATTAACCCTAAAAACTTTTTCCGTCTCTCTCAGTATTTCTTCAGGCTCAGCCCCCAAAATGAAAGCTGTATCTTTTATTACCACTTGTCTCAAATCCTCTTGCGTGTTTTCCTTCATTCCCCTTATTCTTAAAGCAAATTCCATGTCTCTATATTGTAACATAGTAATTTCATCCTGTATTATTTCCACCTTATTTTCTACTTTGTCAATTCGATCTTCCAGTTTTTCAAAACTTTCCACAGCATCATCAATATGATCATCCAGATGCTCTATATGACCAACAAACTCTCTCATTTCCCTAATTTTATTTTCAAAAAATTCCTCCATCTCTTCTTTAATCTGTCATGCCATATTTCCCAAGGCATCCTGTAGATCTTTAAGTGTACATGCTGATGACGATGGAGAAGGTGGTGGTAACTTAAACTTAGCTTGCTGAGCTGTCTGCATTACCGGGAAGGTCGAGGCTTTAGAAACAACAGAAGCTCCGAGATGCTTTGAAGCCATTTTATTTTTAAAACCACTTGTTAAAAAGTCTGCTAAAATCTTATAAAATCAACAAATACCAAAAAAAGAAAGAAAAAAAGAGGGAAGGAAAAAAGACAAAAGCCCCCTTAAAAGAAAAAAAGAAGATTCTTGCATTTTATATAAATACAAAATCTGTTACATTGTTCCAAATAGAAGTTCCGGTCCTTTCACTCAAAGAATCAACATCTCAGCGCCATTTTTCACCACTCTTAATTGAAAAAAATGAGAAGATAAATTCTTTTCCAGAGTTAAAGTCTCAAAATAATCACCATTTTAATCTCTCCTGGTCAGCTCTGTCTGCTTTAAATTTTACTCACAAATTCATTTTAAGCGCAGATGTGGAAGCAGCGTCTAGCTTTGCCCTAGAGAAAAATCAGGGCAAAGGCATCCTGGAATGTGGAGAACACCTCAGACTCCGTGGGAGCTCTCACCCTCCGACCACAAAAAAAAAGCTTTGGGGTCTCGGGGAGCTCTACCGCTATCTGAGGAAAGCTCACCTCCTCCCCTTCTCCCAGGGAGAGAGGTTCTGAGCCGCGAGACAGCTGTTGCTCGCTGTCTCAACAGGCTTTGACATATCCCAGGGTGGACAGCTAAAAAAAGCCGCCACCAGCGCAGCCGTCGCCACTGGAAGTCCCTAGACCTATGAAATCTTGTATCTGAAATAATTGTACTATTGCCTCTTTTGAAATTCCACGTTTTTAAAAGATTTGGAGGAATCAATCTAAGCTCCTAAGCCACAAATTACTCCTAAATCAAAAGAGAAAGGAAATTATTGAATTGTTTATCCAATCTTGAATTCCAACATGTTCATCAAAGGCTGAATAAAAGAATGTGAAAATGTGGTTTTAAAGTTAAAAACATAAGGTAATAAACAAAATTCTATTCTGAATATATTGGATAATTCAGAAAATGTTTACTAAGGCATGGTTGCAATCAACCATGTTCAGTATACTATGACCACAGTACAGTATTTCCCTTATCCACTAATTTAGTCATTTTGTCAAAGATTATAATAAGGTTTATATTTTGACAAACCTCATGTTGGATTCTAGTAATAGCTTTGCTTGTTTGCAGGTGATCACAGATCTGCTATCTTATCTTTTTCAGGATCTTCCCACATATTGCTGCCAAGTTGTACATCTATAGTTTCCTGGATACATTTTTTTCCCTTTCTAAAGATTGGAACCACATTAGCATTTCCCCATTCCTCTGGTAGTTCCTGGTGCTCCAGATTTTTGAAAGAAATGGATCATTGGTTCCGAGAACATATCTATCAGGTACTTCAGAATGCTGAGATATAACCCATCTGATCCTGGTGATTTGAACTTGTCTAAAATAAATAGATGTTTTGTTATGATTTTCTATTATGACTTGTATTCTTATTCTGTCTTTTGCTGTACTGCTTTCTCTTTATGTGTAAAGACAGTTACAAAGAATGAATTATACAATTTGATTTCTCCCTATCAATCTCTCCTTATCATCTTCTCCCATGATCATTTCCTTGACTTTTTTCGATTTTTATATGTTAAAAATTATTTTTAGTATTTGTTGCAACTCCTAGTTTATTCTGAGCCTTAGCTTTCCTGACTTTATCTTTGCAGATTTGGGCTACTTGCTGATATTCTTTTTTAGTTATGTGTCATTCTTTCTATTTTTTATATTTACCCTTTTTGTCTCTCAATTTATTAGAAAATTCCTTATGTAACCATGCTGGTTTTGTCTTGGGGCACTTGTTTATACTTATCCTTTTTTGTCTTATTTTTCTTTTGCAGAAGAGAGTTATGTGTGAATGTCTTCAAATTATATTAGGAAAAGTAAATTATAAAATGACTTGCAAATTGCTAAAAACCCAAAAATCGTTTTTAGTAGCTTGCAATTTGTGATAATTTTTTGCAAGTAATTGAAGTTTTGAGATTTTAAAATAAGGATAAAGCAGATTCCGTATGATTCTTCATTAGCAAGGTATTAAAATTGGGTTGTATGATACTGCTGTTAAGCAAACCATATTCAAAAAGTGCTATTAAGTCTATTATAATACTTAATAAAGTGCTCCATTTTATAAGGTAATATTTGAAATAATTGCTAGAGACATATGCTAAACCAATTATAAAAGAGATATCTATTTTCTATCCAAGACTTTTGAAAAATTCTGATTTGGGGAGAAATGGATTGTTATGCCTAAAATGAATTTGAATGATTGCTATTCTAAATATTTCTAACCAGAAGTGAATCTTTACAAACTAAATTAAAGTTTGACATTGGCTGATGAAGAAAGCTTACATCCAGTCTTCCTTCAGCTGATAGTTGGGCTAACAGCATGGCTGCAGAAGTAATAATCATTAAAGACAAGAAACTCAAGTCATAGGCACCATTGTGTGATATAGCATCGAATCACAGTATATGCAAGTGAAAATTATTTTTGACTACATACCACACTTAAAAGTAATTATCAATTATAATAGCACGTTATAAAGAAAATACGAATACATATGTGGTATTGTACAGTGCATGAACATATTTTAATTGAGCTCCAGTAATCAAATGATATTCAACTAAAATTGAACATCCCCCAAAAGGAAACATTTAAACAGATGCAAATGATGTCAACTAAATTTACAAAAGGATATAACATGGCTCCTTCCTTCCTTCCTTCCTTCCTTCCTTCCTTCCCTCCCTCAATTTAATTAAAGTTATATTTACCCAAATTAGTTATTTTCTGTATTTTTCTTTGCCCATGAAGCTACATATCTTTCAGACATTCTTGAAGCAAAAACCAAACTATTTTGTTTACATATACACTCTAACATTTTTTTTATTTAACAGCTATATGGTACCTAACAAAAATTTAGTACAAATAATTTAAATGTAATACAAATTAAAATTTAGGCAAAGAAAACTTTGAACATATATACCCAGATTTCCCTTTATGCCACCCAGTTTGTTCTAAAAGAACTTTTTACTTTCAAAAGCACTTTTATTATTTTCCAGAATTTCAAAAAGATTTTGCTATTCAGCGTGCATGCCTCCAGTCAATATAGTGTCACTTAAAAGTCTTCCATAATAAACAAGGACTATCAATTCATTCTCTGGATCAAGACACACAGAAGATACTGCTTTTCTGAATACAATCAGGGCAAAATTAATTATTTTTAATTTCTGACTTATTATACTCTACTGAATCAGCAGACTTTATGTGGACCTGGAAGATTAATCAAATCAAATTATTATAACCATTACGCTAGAAAACCTGAAGGATTTTAAAGCAATAATCCATCCTGTTATGAGCGATATATATTGAATGATAAGCTCTTGAAATTCCACATTGGATTTGAATGAAGTATTTTTCAAACTGGGAGATGGATAGTAAAGAGATGAGAAGCCAATGGAATGTCAGAACATAGAAAAATATGGCTAGAAGAGATCTTGGAGGTCTTCTATTCCAATTCTGTTAAACTATGTAATTTCAGCCAAACTGCATGAGATTGTTAATAGGCAAGAGAATGTACCAAAAGCTGAATCAAATCAAAGGCCTATTTAGTCTAGCATTTAATTTCTCAAAAGTCAATATTAACATAATATTATATCCTTTTTGGGCTTCGAAGCAACTGCCATTCAAAGAAATACTTGCCTCTAATTCTAGAGTATCCATTTATAGCCCCTTTTCACCATGATTTTAAATTCAATCTAATTTCTAAAATATTAGATTTCTAATTTCTAAGCTTATATTTCAACAACAATAATCACATTGTCATAAAATCGAACACCATATAGTCAATAAAAAGCATATATTTCAACAACAATAATCACACTGTCATAAAATTGAACACTATATAGTCAATAAAAAGTATCTGCCATAATTACAAGACTTACCTTCTAGAATTTGTGATGTTATGCAAGAAGTCATACAAGCTGATGGTTTCTCATGTGAATCTATTAAACCTGGGCCGGCACACTTGGGAATGGTAACAGGTGAGACTGAAGAACCACCCAAATTCAAGGATAAATCACTCCTGTCCCAACATAAATTTTGATTTCTCAGCTCCTTTTCATATTCTTCAGCTGCCAATTTTTCCAAGTGTTTATATCTGAAAATTAAATTCCAAAGGGATTCCGTAAAAAAGAAAAAAGTTCAGCTTACACTTGTTTATAAATGAATCAGCCATAAAAATATATATTACTTCTTGACACATGAAATAAAAGCAAAACAGGCTGCTGGATTAATCTTCCAGGAGTGTGGGGAGATGGGGGGAAGATGTGCAAACAAACAAACAATAATAGAATGTTGCATCCCAAAATAATTGAAATGAAAAATACATTGCCTCCCAAAATAATTTAAATGAAAAAAAAATCAGAAAAATGCTTTCCAAATTTCTAGCTCCAGTTTTGCTAAAGAAAGAGGGTGGAAAAAGCTTACTGCTCAGAGAAGAAAGCCTTAAAGAATGCAACTTATAAATGTTTGGACTAAAAACAGTCTGAGTGTCTGAACCTGTGATTATTTGTTCTAAGTTCAGTACACTAAAATCACTTCAGTGCCTACAATGGAAACTTTTAAAAAACATTAAAAGATTTCTCTGCCAGACTGAAGATATCCAATAACTTGGATATGATGTCACATATAGTTTATTCATCAAAGTCATTTGAAAAGAACAAAGATACATCTGTTTTGCATTTTTGGCAGGCAAGATTCACTAACTATTTATTAGGACCAGTTACCAATCATATTATTTTAAATGTTATGACCAAAATTATTTGAAAAATGTGCCTCTTCCAGATGTCCACTAATTTATCAAATTATTTGAACATGGAGTGCATACATGAATACATATATGAAAGTAGATTACGGATTTTACCTTACTCAGTCATCAACTCCTAAAACAGCCAAATCAAAATTTAATTGTAGATAATTGAGTGCTAGCCCTGAAGTAGTTTCTGGCAGTTTTTCTAAGTAAACAGAATCAGTTTTAAAGTCCTCAATGGAACTACATCTACATGGAAGGAAGGAAGCAATGGAGTATCCCAAGGTTCTGTTTTAGGCCCAACATTTTCATAAATAATTTAGATGAGAGATTTAGAAGGGGAACTCATTAAATTTGCAGACAACACCAAGCTGGCAGGAATAGACAATACCCCAAAATATAAGCTCAAGATCATGTCATCTTGTCTTAGAAAAGAAAAACTAAGATCACAAGTACAGATTAGGTGAAACGGGCTCAACAGTAGTAACTGTGAGAGAGATCTTGGAGTCCTAGTGGACAATCACTTAAATATGAACCAACAGTGTATAGCAGCAGCCAAAAAAGCCACTGCAATACTAGGCTGCATTAATAGAGAGACAGAATCAAGATCACATGAAGTATTAGTATCACTTTACAAAGCCTTAGTATGTCCAAACTTGGAATATTGCATTCAGTTTTGGTCACCACAGTATAAAAAAAGATGCTGAAACTTTGGAAAGAGTGCAGAGAAGAACAAAAATGATTAGGGGGGCTGGAGGCTAAAACATGAACAGTTGCAGGAATTGGATATGCCTAGTCTAGTGAAAAGGCTAGGGGAGATATGATAGAGATGTTCCAACATTTGACGGGCTGCCTCAAAGATGAGGGGATCAAATTATTTTCCAAAGTAGATGAAGGCAAGACAAGCAATGGATGGAAACTAATCAAGGAGAGAAGCCATCCAGAACTAGGGAGAAATTTTCTAACGGTGAGCACAATCAACCAGTGGAATGGTTTACCTTCAGAAGTTGTAGGTGCCCCAACATGGAGGATTTCAAGAAGAGACCAGACAATCACTTGTCTGAAATGGTACAGAGTCTCCTGTTCAAGCAGGGGGTTGTATCAGATAACTTTCAAGGTCCCTTCCAACTCTGTCATTCCATTCCATTTGAAACTAATTTCCCATATGCCAGGCAATGTATGCAATTTCCAATGTCTCATTGCTATAAACTTATCAAATTAACATGCAAATGGCAAAATAAAGACATTTTTCTATGCAATAATAGTGTTTTCTAAAATTCTGATAACTAATGGACATTTTCCCTTCAAATTAGATGCCTACTTCACCCTTTACTCTGAAAGAGCTTAACTTTATAAATTGCACTTTTTTCACAAGAGCCTAGCCCTGTTTTTGTATTACAATGTCATTTTCCAAGACAATATAGGCAAATCATGCAAAAATGCAATGGGAAAGTTTTTCTAGTAGTGAAACTCTATGTGAGAAATGAGAGAATAAAAAGGAATATCCAACATACTGTATTTGCACTAGTATATTTATCCTTGGCAGGAATTGAAGACAAATTAATGAATCCTACATACACATATCATGCAGATTTTCTGTTATACGGTTCATGGCACTTGAAGCATTAATTTAAAATTAAACAAAATTCAGAAATTATAGTGCTATTACTTTCATACACACAAACAATAAACAGTCTTAAGTAACAAGATACGCAATAGTTCTGGGGTGAAGAAAGGGTTCTCTGTGAAACGGAACATAAAAAATTAAGATCCAAATGCAAAATGGATAAGTCTGTCCTTGAAAAATAATAATGATCTTGATTTATATGCCGCCCAATCCTTTGGGATTGGGTGGCATATAAATAAAATTAAATAAATAAATAAATTTAATTTTATAATGAATATAAAAATGAGATAAACTTCTTCATGTGCTACCAACATAAAGTGAATCACAAGAATGTAATGAGTTGCCAGCTAATAGTAGGAATACCAATCCGATTTGAAAACTTCCAGCTAGAAAGTGTGCACTATTATTCAAGGCGACTCAATTTCACTACTTAAAGACCCTTTCCATTAGAAGCTTCCTCCTAGGTTTAGCTTGAATCAGAGTTAATTTCGGTTGGTCCTTCTGCTCTAGGCTTTAACAGAAAATAATTTTCTCATGCTCATGATATCTTTTTAGATATTAGGCTAATAATCTCATTTACAAACTCCATGTCTTGCTCTTTTAACCATTCCACATACTCTTCTTTGATCCAATTCCAAGTTCTTGTGCCTAGAAATGGAAATAATATTTTTAAATTCAATCTATCTGTGCTATCTTTCTTAAAGGAAAGATGAAAGCTTGGAACTTATCTTGTAACACATCAGTTTATCATTTAAAACTAAAAGAATCTGAGTCAAATTTACTATGGAGTGTGGGCAGGTGTGCAAGTGGATGGATGGCTGAAAAAGTACTGGGAACAAGAGCAATTTACTACTCCTTGTTGGCTTCCCCATTGATGTTGCAATCACATGACTGTGGAATGCTGCAACCATCATAATTGTGATTCAGTTGCTAAGTGCCCAGATTGCAACCATATGACTGTTGAAATGCTGTGAGATCCACAATCTTGCGGACCAGTTATATGTCCCACTTATTCAGCACCCCCATAACTTTCAATCTTCACTGTAACCAGAGATCTACCTGTAGATTAATATCTCTATATCTGTCAGATCTCCTTTTGGGTGTTCTGTCATTCTGTTGGAGGGGGAGAGAGAGATGGACTCTCTCTTAGTTGGTTCCAGCCTGTTGCAAAGTTGCTGTGCCCTGAGGATGACCTGTTATAAAACCTTTATCTCAGGGTTCTCAAAACAATCTTGCGGTACTGTATTGGCTTCTGGTGGACTGGTCAGGGGGAGGGGTTGGGTTTGGAATGGGAAGAACTGTTTTGTGCTTTGTGTGGGACCATTAGATTCTGCCTGTCTTTACTGCAACCACTTCCTCTCAGGAAAAGTTCTTTTGATTAATTATATGGAGTCAAGAGTTGTGCTTTTCTGAGAGGATCAGCTGGGCAGGTCCTTTCATTAGGTGGAATCTGCAAAGTCTGTCAACATGGAGAGGCACCTAGCCCTACCGTGGGGACTATGCAAGGAATGTCTGCACAAGGCAATGACCAGGAGGAAGTGGAATGCTGGGGGGAAGCCTCTGTCAGGACTCACCCTGGAATGGACCTGTGTAGATGGATGGAGGCAGCTGCAGGCCTGGAGGATTCAATAAAACTCAGATGGTCCATTGGCATCATGAAGAAATATGACTGGGAAGAGAGAACCAAAGGGTAACCCTCACCTGAGGCAGCCGAGGTGTGAATGTCAAGAACTTGAAGATAAGGAAGGGAAAGATGGTCAGGCTCACCACGGCAACCTCCTCATGAAGCAAGCCATGACTTCATGATGGATGCATTTCAGAACCTTAAGGTATGCAAGACCTTAGCTAGGATGACACCCGCCAAACCTGATAGGAAACCCTCCATGACTGGTGTGTACTGGCTGAGGAAGTAGAGATCGTCCAAGCCTAGAACAAGTACCGCGCAGCAAAGTCATGGAAAAGATCGCCTCCGGAGAAAAAGGAAGCAACTAAACCCCAGGCTTCACAAATCTGATCCACAGCCTGCTTTAAATGTGGCCCAGGAAGAACACCAAGCCACAGAATGTAAGACTGGCTGTCCAGCTGAGAAGGCAAGCCGAAACCCTGCGGGGGAAAACCACCAAGGCACAGCCACGGGCCAGAGAAAAGTGTTGAAAGGAGTGGAGGTCAAGGAGTTCATCACCAAAAAAGGCTGAGGGAACTCCAACCCCACCAGACGACGGCCAGGGGTTGATGTACATCAACTCCGACAACGACCTCCTGGTAAGTGGCTTGGATATGCCAATGACCATTCCCATAGAACTGAGCTTCCCTGGGTCAGGGCTGAAAGCCAATTTAAGGGCCGTATTAGACTTGGGCTGCATCAGGTGCTTGATAAACCCAGCACCGATCGAGAAACTGTGACTCCAAGTGAGGAAGCTAAAAGTCCCAATTGCATTTTGCCAACTAGATGAGTCTGTTTCAGAGGGCATCCCAGCAACATTTGCCACCAAGCCCATAGGGATGCAGATGGGGGCCCATTTGGAAGTCCTACGCTTCACAGTGGCATCTGGGATGGAAAGACCCTTAGTCCTAGGGCTAGCCTGGCTAAAAAAGTGGAACCTCTATGTGAACTGGAGGAGAGGACTGTTAAAATTCCAGATATGCTATCCCTCCCAGACCTAGGAGAAAATTCAAAAGGCGACCACCAAATGGCACAAGCTAGGAGCTATCATGCAAGAGGAGGACATCCCCATCATCCCCAAGGAATACAGAGATCCCAGAGATGTGTTTAGCAAGAAGGGGTCAGATGAGTTCCCCACTTACAGACTTATTGACTGTGCTATAGAAATCCTACTGGGCAACAAGTACCAAAACTGAAACTATACTCAATGACCCCCAGAGAGCTAGAGGAATTATGACTGTTCATTGATAAGAATTTAGCCTGAGGTTTCATTTAACTGGCATGAACCCGGGTGGCAGCCCTTATCCTGTTCTGGGAAAAGGACAAAACTTTTCATCTATGTATGGATTACAGAGGGTTAAATACCATGAGTGTAGAGAATGTCTACCCCCAATCCCTGATAAAGGACATGCTAGCCCATCTGGCTAAGGGCAAAATTTTTACTAAACTGGACTTGCGGGAAGCGTATTACTGTGTAAGAATCAGGAAAAGGGATGAATGGAAAACCACATTCAATTGCTCGCTGGGTTGTGCTCCCTTTTGGACTACAGAGAGCTCCTGCTGTCTTCATATAGTTGATCAATGAGGTTCTACATGAGCATTTATACAAAAGGGTGCTGGTGTATCTGCATGACATTTTGATCTACACTGAGAACAAAGCAGAACACATAAACTAGTGAGGGAAATTCTCGAGAAGCTACACGCTGGCAAATTGTATGCCAAACTTTCTAAATTCCACCAAAGCAAAATAGACTACCTTGGTTACCGCATCTTGCATGAGGGGATTGAAATGGACTCCAAAAAAGTCAGAGTGGTGCTAGAATGGGCATCAACTTCCATTAGGAACCAACTGCAAAGCTTTCTAGAGGTCACAAATTTTTACAGGCAATTCATTCCTTTATTTGCCCAAATAGCCCTCCCCATTACAAACTATCTAAAAACTAAAGGAGAAAATAAACCTAAACCTAGTCCATCCTTAAAATGATTGATGGAATATCAAACCATCAATGTGCTTGTTTGCAGCCGAACCTGTTCTAAAGCACTCTGACCCAACAGAGCCATTTGTTATACAAGTTATACAAGCTGATATGAGCGATGTAGCTGTGGGAGCTGTTTACTGCAGGAAAATGAAAATGGGCAGTTGCAACCCTGCACTCACATCGCCATAAAGTTTTCTTAGACTGAACAGCAATGGGCTGTGTGGGAGAAAGAGGCTTATGTAGTAAGATGGGCACTTCTAGGATGGAAGCACTTCATAGATGGGAGTAAAATACCTTTCAAAGTGTGGACCGATCACAAAAATCTGGAGGCCCTGAAAATTACTCGTAAGCTTTCTTCTAAACAAGCGGAATGGGCATAGTACTGCAACTGTTTTTATTTCACTCTGCGCTACTTCCTGGGGGGGGGGGAGAATTTTCTAGCTGATGCACTGTCATGCATGCTGCAATACAGTTGCTCCAAGGCAGAGGTAATCAAGCCAGTGCTCCCATCCCATCCCATCCCAGTTGAGCCTAGTGGCTCAACTAACCACCCAGGCACAGGCAAAAAGAAAACCTTCAAAAGATAGTGGTGTGATTTCCCCTCTTAAAGATGCACTAATGAACAATAAATGCTTCTAAACTCATAGTAACATTTGCGCAGTCTGAGATGGATTAGCTTGAGTGGGAGCAAAGCTTTATGTACCAGCCAGTTAGAAACTCATGATCCTAGGAAACTGCCATGATTCAAAAATTGCAGGACATTTTGGTTTTGTGAAAACGCTACACTTAGGCAATTTTGGTGGCCATCCATTAAAAAAGACATTGAAAGCTACATAGCGAGTTGCCCTGTATGCACCTCAGCCAAGCGGTGGCAAGGAAAGAGAAAAAGACTTCTTCAGACGGTAGCTGAGCTATCAGCAGCTTAAAGAGAGATCTCAATGGACTTTATTGTGAAACTTCTCGAAAGAGTGGGAAATACTGTAATTTGAGAGGTGACTGATTTGTTCTCCAGGCAGGTGCATTTTACTCCATGCCAGAAGATCCCATCTGCACAGTAATTTACCAAATTACTCCTGCATTACATTTATAGACTACATGGAACATCTCAATGCATCATCTCAGATAGAGGGATGCAGTTTACCTCTATGCTTTGGATAGCCTTTCTGAACCTACTTGGTACTGACCAAGGACTCAGCTCCAGTCATCATCCCCAAACAAATGTGAAGTGTGAAAAGTGAACTCAGTGTTGAAAAAATACCTTAAATGTTTTATTAATTATCAACAAGATAACTGGACTTTATCATTTGTAGAAGTAGCACACAATAATTCTCTACATAGCAGCACAGGTCTCACCCCTTTCTGGGTGGCCACTGGTCAAGATTTCAAACCTATGCCTGAACTCCCTGCAAACTACCCTTTGGTGCTGTCATTGAAAGGCAAAAGGATAAAACTCCGGGACCCGATGGTCTCCCTGCAGAATTTTACGTAGCTTTACAAGATATAGTAAGCCCGATCCTGAAAGACCTTTGTAATGAAACTCAGAGATAAAAATACTCAATTCATGGACAGAAGCCAGTATTTCCCTCATACCCAAAGAAGATACTGATCTTACACAAATCAAAAATTATAGACCAATATTGTTATTAAATGTGGATTATAAAATATTTACTGCAATAATGGTGGAAAGAATGAAGAAATTCTTGAGTGAATTCATCCATTCGGACCAAAATGGCTTTCTGCCTAAAAGGCAGATAAAGAATAATCTAAGGATCATTTTAAATGTTTTGGAATACTATGAAAACCATCCAGGGAAACAGTTGGCACTCATATTTCTCTATGCACAAAAAGCTTTTGACAATCTCAATTGGCAATTTATGTTCCAACAGTTGAAAGAGATGGAGTTTGGTGAAAACTTTATAAATGCAATTCAAACAATTTATAATAAACAATCAGCAAGGATACTTTTAAATGGAGACTACACAGACAGCTTTGAAATAAAAAAAGACACAAGACAGGGATGTCCATTGTCCCCCTTGTTATTTATTTTTACATTGGAAGTGTTGGCTAGAAACATTAGGCAAGACATGGAGATCAAAGGACTGGAGATAAAAGACCAGAAATATAAATTACAGGCTTTCACAGATGACTTGGTTTTTATTTTGGAGGAGCCACTGGAAACAGCCACTAAACTTCTGCAGAAAATAGAGAAATTTGGAGAAGTGGCGGGGTTGAAAATAAATAGGGAAAAGACTAAAGTACTAACAAAAAACTTAACAGATAATCAAAAAATCCAACGTGCTAAAAAGACAAATCTTCAAATAGCTAAAAAAGTTAAATATTTAGGTATCCATTTAACATCAAAATATACAACAGTAAAAGAGGACAACTATGAGAGACTACTAAAACAAATAAAAGCAGATTTGGAGAAATGGAAAAATCTTCAACTATCATTGCTAGGAAGGATAGAGACCGTCAAGATGAACATTTCACCTAAGCTAATTTTTCTATTTCAAACGGTCCCTGTTAAATTGAGTCAGAAATTTTTTGATGGATTAAATGCTACCATAATGAGATTTATATGGCAAGGAAAAAAAGCAACAATTAAAATTAAATTATTACAAGATTCCAAAGACAGAGGGGGCTTGGGCTCCTGGATTGGAGACTTTATTACCAGGCAGCCATTTTGCTTTGATTTAAAGAATGGATCACACTAAGAAATAAACAACTTCTTTATCTAGAGGGACATGATTTGCAATTGGGTTGGCATGCTTTTTTATGTTATGAGAAAAATAAAGTACATAAATATTTTCAAAATCATGCCATAAGGAATGTATTGCTTTCAGAGTAGGAAAGAATTAAACATAAAATCTACATGAAAATACCTGAGTGGCTTTCAACAATGGAAGCTTTTGCTTATCCAAATTTAATTAATTATGACAAACCTGTTATCTATAAAGATATTTTGAACAAAGATGGAAAACTTAAAGACAGACAAGTTCTTCAGCAACATGGTATTGACTTAACATGGTGGTCTTATTTGCAAATTCAGACAGGATATGAAAAAGACGCAAAATCTACGGAATTTTACAAAGAACAGACACCATTAGATAAAATACTGCTAAAAACAGATGAAAACTTGATTTAAAAACTTTAGAAATTTTTGTTAAGCTGGAAGATGGAAGAAGAACAAGTAAAAAAAACAATGATAGTATGGGCAAGAATTTTGGATATTCTATAGACTTAGAATGGCAAAAACTTTGGGATCGAAATATTAAACTTACTAAAGCAGCTGCATATAAGAAGAATTTATATAAAATATTTTATAGATGGCATATGACACCAGTTAGATTAGAGAAAATGTTTAAAAATGTATCAAATATTTGTTGGAAATGTAAACAAAAACCAGGGACTTATTATCATGTCTGGTGGATATGCCCTAATGCAAAGAAATATTGGTTTAAGATTCATATATGGTTAGAAAAGATGACTAAAATGCAGATAGAATTTAAACCCGAACTTTTTCTACTAGGAATACTAGGATCTAATTATGGAAAAGAGAATGAATACCTAATATTACATGTATTAACAGCTGCGAGAATAGTATTGCCCAATTTTGGAAAAATGAAAAATTACCACCTGATCAGATTATTATTACAAAAATATTGGAATGTGCAGAAATGGATAGATTAACCTTAGAAATCAAAGAGAAAGAAGCCACAATTTATTTTAAAACATGGGAAAAATTCTATCAATGGTTAGCAATAAGACAGAATGAGAAAAGGTTATGAAATTAAATAGGATAAATGATACTTTCTATTCAATTTTTATGTTATTTGATTGTTGTGAATACTTTTATATTTCCGATTTTACCTATAAGTAATTATAATTAATAAGCAACATATCAGTATTTGTAAGTAATTATATTATATATTGTTAGTAATATATTATTAATAGTATATTAATTATTGTTATTCGTAGAATGAATTATATATATTGGTTAATTTCTCACTCTTATTATTACTAAAAAATCTATTCAACATAGCTGTTTAGTATTATATTAACTATGGACATTTAACATATATACCCGGACAGTATTCTGCTTGCTAAAGCATTGATTTATTGTTGAGGGTAACCCTACTATTGTACCTTTCCCTACCTTTGGTTTAATCCTTGTTCTTTACCCTACGTTATACCCCTACCTATATTCCCTCCCCATCCTTATAAAATTCAATAAAATATTTTATTTTTTTTTTAAAAAAAGAAAAGAATGGGTCACCCAACTACAACATACCTGGCCTATCATATGGAAGGCCTTTGAAGAAACTCAAGATGCATATAAAGCTCAAGCTGACAAGAAAAGAACTGAGCCTAAGTCTTTCAATGTTGGAGTCTGAGTTTAACTTTCCACATGTTATTTAGTTTCTTCAACCTTCAAAGAAACTGGGACCTAAGTTTTGGGGGACTTTCCTCATCAAACATATGGTCACTGTAGAATTAGATTTGCTAAAGTCCCTTTGCTGGGTCCATCCAGTTTTTCCGTTTATTAAAACCTGAAATCTCTTCACCCCTTAGACCAGTCCCTCCCTGTCCCTGATCCCTTAAAGACAGAAGGGGACAACATGTTGAGGTGAGAGAGATTTTAGACTCTCATACGCATAAGGGGAATCTTCAATATTTAGTGGCATGGAAAGATTTCCCTACTGCCCAGAATGAGTGGGCTGATCATTGGCATGTTAAAGCCCCTAGACTAGTGAAACATTTTCATAATCAATATGCTGACAAGCCTAAACAATTTCTTTAATGTTCTCTTTTATCTCCCCTTTTGTTTTGTTTTGCTCTACTGGTTTAATGTCTTTCTTTAGGAGTGGCAATATGTCAGGTCCCCTTTTGGGTGCCCTGCCATTCTATTGGGGAGGAGGCTGCTCTGGGGGAGCATTCTTTGCATGCTTTCACTTTTGCATGGGAATTAAGGAGGGGTAACTGCATGGGAATTAAGGAGGGGTATGTCTTCAGAGACGAAATGGACTCTCAGACAGTTCCAGCCTGAGTCCAAGTTGCTGTGCCCTGAGGATGACTTGTTACGAAGCCTGTACCTTAGTGCTCTCAAATCAACATTGTGACATTGTATTGGCTGCCGGTGGACTGGTCAGAGGGTTAGGTTTTGGAATGGGAAGAATTGCTTTGTGCTTTGCACAGGACTGTTAGATTTTGCCTGTCTTTACTGCAACCACTTTCTCTCAATAAGAGTTCTTTTGATTAATCATATGAAGTCAAGAGTCATGCTTTCCTGAGAGGATCAACTGGGGCAGGTCCTTACAATTTCAGAAACTGGATTAAAGCTATTGTCTTCAATATAAATAAAACTCATTAGTCTCTTTGTGCATTACAAATGGAGAGGGATCAACATGAAAATTGCACATAATTTCTTCTTTTTGGCCATGTTGTTTAGTGACATTATTTTTTTCTAAAGACATAAATACTTTCAGTATGGAAGCCAAAATAGGCTAGAGCGTTTTTTGCTGCAGATGTACTTGCTGAAAACATGAATGGCTGAGCAAAAAAAATTTCAGTGTAACTATGTTCATTTTAGAACCTAATTATAAATTGCTAATTATTAAATAATAATATAATAATAACATAAATAAATAAATTACTAATTACTAAATATGGGATATCTGTGATTTGGCACTTAGAACAATTTTCTTCTAAAGTCTATCCTGTTTTCTTCTCCCTAATCTAGAGCAGTTTTGGAGTATGGCCTGCACATTTTTCCCTAGATAGAGGATATGGACAATGGATGCACTGCTCCATCTAGAGTATCTGAACTTTACTACATCTAGAAACTAAGAGATCCTAATTGTTCAGTTTCACTACCTGCAAAGAAGAAGAGAAAAATGATCCAGGGAACTATAATCAAATCAATCTCATATCATAACTATATAAATTTAATGGGTCATGAAGAGAATAATCCATAGGTATTTTAAAAACAAATAAGAATGTTCTAGTGTTGTAGATTTTAAGAGAGCTGATTTCAACAAACTAAGTATAGAAAGGATTAAATGGATGGAAATTCTAGAGGAAAAACATTTCCCTGGATTCTTGGGAGGGAAGTTCTGAAAAACAAGATATTAAAGGCCAAAACAAAAACAATATTATTGAGAAAGAAAAACAAGAGTCACCTTGCAAGACTAAAATAGTTGCACAAAGAGCTTTCTCATAAGGTGAGGGATAAAAAACAACAATAATAAAAAATGAAGAAAGGTTTGTAAATACAGCAGAATATTAGTAAATAGTTCAAATATAGAAGGATGGAGTTAGCAGGTCTAAGGCTTGCAATAAATCAGCTAAGGCTTGCAATAAATAAGCTAAGGCTTGCAATAAATGCTAAAAGTAGCAAAAAATAGTTTATTTTGATATGTAAGGATCAAGAAAATAGTCAAGAAAATTGTTGCTCCAGTAGTGGGAAAAGATGGCAAGAGGGTGAGGGGCAGCAGGGAGAAGGTAGAACTGCTGAATTTCTTTTTTGTATCTGTCTTTACATGAAAGGAAAAAGATTCCAACCTGACAAAGGCAGCATTGAGGGAGATGAAAGAGAAATGCTGGTTAAAATAGGCAAAGAGTTGGTTAGAGAATACTTAGCTGTTCTAAGCGAATTCACGTTTTCTGGTCTGGATGATTTATATCCCCGGGTATTGCAGGAACTGGAAGATATGCTCTCAGAAACACTGAATAAAATCTTTGAAAGTTCTGGAGCCTGGGTGAATGGCCAGAGGACTGAAAAAGAGCTGAAATACATTCTTTTGAAGCATGACCAAAAGCTCTATTGAAATCAAACAATTTGTTTTACACAAACAAATCAGCTGTCTTTTCCAATATTGATGCTTCAAAAGAATAAAGTGATGTTTCAGAGATGAACAGTAGGTATGCTGGTCTTCCAGAATATATTATTTGCCCTGGCCCTTCTCTTTATAAGTAAACAAAATCTACATTAACCATTTGGCCGGTATATCTTTGAGATATACCGGCTAAATGGTTAATCTTCAAAACTGAACACTGTACTTTTAATTCTTAGAACTTTATATTATTTTTAAAGACATTGCATTGCATTATATTATATTGTAGAATATTTTACCAGATACTTTGTCAAATAAATTTATTTTTTCTATCATGAAAATGTCCCTCAAATATTTTGAATCTGGTTTACCCTTGTCTCTTAACTCCTTTCAGACTTCAACATAACTTTCTGCTTTAAAAAGGAGAATAAATCCATGAACCAGCTAGTGAAAATTAGCTATTTTCCTTTAAAAAAGAGTAATAGAAAAAATAACTATATAGAGAGATGCAATTTTATGAGGAAAATTAAGATAAGCATCGGTTCTGGAAATAACAACATTCAGATTCAGAAATACAGAACAGAAGTTAACAGATCAGCATTGATTTATGAAATAAAATATTACCATATATTCCGGCGTATAAGACGATTGGGCATATAAGATGATCCCCAACTTTTGAGAAGATTTTCAGGGTTTAGAAAGTTGTCTTATACGCTGGAAAATACAGTACAATATTTAATTTCTGTTTATAGATGAGCACAATAGGAGCTCATTCCTTTGCTGCTAGAAAGCGAGTGTTGCCCACCACTGCTTCCCTAATGCTTCCTGAACTCAGCTGGTATTTTTTCCCCCATATATTTTATTGATTTGTTAAAACATAAATCACTTAATAGTTGGTAAATAGTGTGTTTGCTGGGTTTACATTTGTAAAGAAAAATCATTAACAATTGGTTTCTATAATCTATAATCCACATAGTACATTTAGTTGATTTCCCCTTTTCCCCAAAATGTCTTCTTTGCAAGCCTTGAAATAATATAGTTCTTATTATTTTGATAAAATATATTTAATCTTTAAATATTCCATTTAATGTGCCTAGTCATCTAATACTTTAGGTCTTATTCAAAACATTTTTTTCTTTTTTATACATTATAATTTCCCTAAATTCAGACACATTTAATTATCTAAAACATTTACTTCATCTAGGCCATTTCAGCAGTATTATATTACTTATATCAAGATATAAAAGGAGGGAAAGCATACAGTATTATTTAAGGAATTCATCTCTCTTAGAATGACATATGTATTCAGAATCTTTTCTGTTTCTTTAACCATATTCAAACAAATGTTTCTTTTTTTAAATATTCTCTCTAGTAGATCCCATCATCTATTTTCTTAATTTTAATTTGACCAGTATCTTTCTTAATCAATTGATTTGCTGAATCAAAAAGTTTTTCCATATATTCATGACTGCTGCTATAGGTATAAGAAGTAAATCAAATGTTTCTTTTTTTTTGTAGATGTAATGTCCTTAATTTATATAGCTTACTGTTTTCTACTATTTAATTGCTTTTCCTGAAAAAGAATAAAGTGATGGGCGATGTAGAAAAATGGGATTTTTGAATGCTTTGTCCTGCTGGCTGTGGAATTCTGGGAGTTGAAGTCCACATGCCTTAAAATTGTCAAGGTTGAGAAACACTGTAGTGCTTATTTCTGTAAAAAAAAAATAGGGCTGGCCACTAGAGGGCAGATTGATTTTAAATTCAGAGAACAGCTACCCGGCGTATAAGATGACCCCGGACTTTTGAGAAGATTTTCAGGGTTTAGAAAGTCGTCATATATGCCAGAAAGTATGGTAATTGAAACAAAATTTAAAAAAAAAACTGCAAAAATATACCTATGGTAAAGAAATGGAAGCTTTGCCATAAGTTCTCAGACTGTAGAGGCAAATTGGAAGAGCCAGAAGAAGAGAAAGCCAACATAGCTATTGAATAAATTTCATTTGTAAACCAGGCACTCTCTCCTCCACTTTTTCCATAGAAAAGAAAAAAGTTCTCTACATCAAAAAGAATTGAAACACAGAATAACTGAGAATCTAAAGCAGCCCAAAAACAGCAGAATAAGGAGGATTTCCGGTGACGTCATTGGTTGTAGAGCCTGGGAAAGGGCTCTCCCTTCCCAGGGTCTGAATTTCTGTGCTGGCGAACCCAAAAGGGCTGAATGTCACCCTGGAAGGATGACCACCAAGAGGTGAATGTTTGAGAGAAGGAACAAAGTGGTAGCCGGCTTTCCAAACTCAAATTAGCCTCTGGAGCCGGTGAGGGAAAGGTGGAGAGCTTTGCGTTTGCCGCCATCATCAGCAGATCATTGGAGACAGAACAAGCTGTTGAAGGAAACAAGTAACTAGTCCGGGTGAGATGATATTAATCCTTGCTGCAAATGGACCCTTTAAAATTGCCTGCCTGTCTTTAAAGCAAAGGAAATCTAAAAGGAGGAGGAGGAGGGGTTTTTGCTTCCCCCCTCCTGAAAAGCGGCAGTTTAAGCCTCATTTTAAAACCTTGGGATTTTTTCCCCCGTTCTACTGAAGATAAATTGAAGAAATTAGACTGTTAATATAGAGGGAAAAGAGGATTTATTAACATTAATCAGGAAAATCTTTTTACTTTTAAAACTTTAATTTTGTGTATTTACTTTGAAACTTTATTTTTCTCCTTATTCAAAAGACAGGGGAAAAGACAGCGGCCTCTGGTGGTTGTTTTATAACCTCTCTTGTTAGCCTTTTCCTTTCTGCTGTGTTGATTCAGCTGCAGAATTTGGCTTAATGCTCAGACACTTGGCTATATGCCCAGACATTCTAATCTTTTCTGGGGCCACAAAAAGGAGATTGTTTCCCTTTGCCTCTCTTGTGTCTGGTTTTGTTTTTAAATTTCTGTTTATTTCCTGTTCTTAACTACAAGAGAAGAGCTCTAAGTTAGCAACTAGACTATAAATTAGACATTTTCCTTTCTTTTTTGTTCCTATTAGGCTTATTTGGCTGTTGGACATAAATACTTTTTTCTTTGCCTCCTTTTTTTGTGCCTTTTATTATAAAGACTTGCATTGCCTTTTATATTCTTTTTTTATTTCCTCATTTTTTCTTCTGCCTGATAATATTTGTATTGGGTTATTGATTGGAAATGGACATGATAGCATAACAGATTAAACGAACTAAACATAATTTTTTTGAAAATGCTAATAAACCAGGGAGATGGCTTGCATATAGATTGAAAAAAGAAAGAAAAGAGATTAATTAGTAAGTTACGGGACTCAAAGGACAAGTTGCATTGCCATAATGATGTAATGAAAAAAATTATTAAGGATTATTATGAGATACTTTATAGGGCAGAGGCAGTCCCTAAAGAGGCAATTCAGGACTATTTAAAAGAAGCAAATCTCCCAAAGGTTCCGGAGAATATGCGGCAGAGGCTGAATGAGAAGATATGAACGATGGAGATTACAGAGGCAATAAAAAGGCAAAAGAAAGACAAAACATCGGGACCTGATGGACTTCCTGCAGAAGTTTATGTAGCATTACAAGATACTATAACTCCAATTTTGAAAGATGTATGTAAAGGAATTTTTACACAGACAAAAATACCGAACTCATGGACTGAAGCTAATATTACTCTGATACCTAAGGAAGACACAGATCTTACACAAGCAAAAAATTATAAACCAATATCATTATTGTTGTTGTTAATTGCGAAGTCGTGTCCGACCCATCGCAACCCCATGGACAACGTTCCTCCAGGTCTTCCTGTCCTCTACCATCTTCTGGACTCCATTTAAGTTCACACCTACTGCTTCAGTGACTCCATCCAGCCATCTCATTCTCTGTCGTCCCCTTCTTCTATTGCCCTCAATCTTTCTCAGCATTAGGCCCTTCTCCAGTGAGTCCTTCCTTCTCATTAGGTGGCCAACGTGTTTGAGTTTCAACTTCAGGATCTGGCCTTCTAAAGAGCAGTCGGGGTTGATCTCTTCTAGGACTGACCGGTTTGAACGCCTTGCAGTCCAAGGGACTCGCAGGAGTATTCTCCAGCACCATAGTTCAAAGGCCTCAATTCTTTGGTGCTCAGCCTTTCTTATGGTCCAACTTTCACAGCCATACATTGCAACCGGGAAAACCATGGCCTGGACTATACGCACTTTTTTGGCAGGGTGATGTCTCTGCTTTTTAGTATGCTGTCTAGATTTGCCATAGCTTTCCTCCCCAGGAGAAAGCGTCTTTTAATTTCTCGGCTGCAGTCCCCATCTGAGGTGATCTTGGAGCCCAGAAAAATAAAATCTGTCACTACCTCCATTTCTTCCCCATCTGTTTGCCAGGAATTGAGAGGGCCGGATGCCATGATTTTGGTTTTCTTAATGTTGAGTTTCAAGCCAACTTTTGCACTCTCCTTCTTCACCCACATCAAGAGGCTCTTTAGTTCTTCTTCACTTTCTGCCATTAGAGTGGTATCATCTGCATATCTTAGGTTGTTGATATTTCTCCCGGCAATCTTAATTCCAACTTTTGATTCATCTAGCTCTGCCTTTCTCATGATGTGCTCTGCATATAAGTTAAATAGACAGGGCGACAGTATACAGCCTTGCCAGACTCCTTTTCCAATTTTGAACCAATCAGTGGTTCCGTGTCCAGTTCTCACTGTTGCTTCTTGACCCACATATAGGTTTCTCAAGAGACAAATGAGATGGTCTGGTACTCCCATCTCTTTAAGAACTTGCCACAATTTGTTGTGATCCACACAATCAAAGGCTTTTGCATAGTCAATGAAGCAGAAGTAGATGTTTTTCTGGAACTCCCTAGCTTTCTCCATGATCCAGCGTATGTTCGCAATTTGATCTCTAGTTCCTCTGCCTCTTCGAAATCCTGCCTGTACTTCTGGTAGTTCTCGATCCACATACTGCTGGAGTCTAGCTTGTAGGATTTTAAGCATAACTTTACTAGCATGTGAAATGAGTGCAATGGTGCAATAGTTTGAACATTCTTTGGCATTGCCTTTCTTTGGAATTGGAATGTAAACTGACCTTTTCCAATCCTGTGGCCACTGTTGGTTTTCCAAATTTGCTGGCAAATTGAGTGTAGCACTTTTACTGCATCATCTTTTAAGATTTTGAATAGCTCAGCTGGAATACTGTCACCTCCACTAGCTTTGTTGTTGCTCAGATTTTCTAAGGCCCATTTCACTTCACATTCTAGGATGTCTGGTTCGAGGTCAGTGACCATCTCATTGTGGTTATCTGGGATGTTAAGCTCATTCTTGTATAGTTCTTCTGTGTAGTTTTGCCATCTCTTCTTAATCTCTTCTGCCTCTGTTAGGTCCCTGCCATTTTGGTCCTTTATCATGCCCATCTTTGCATGAAACGTTCCCTTCATATCTCCAATTTTCTTGAAGAGATCTCTGGTCCTCCCTATTCTGTTGTTTTCTTCTATTTCTTTGCACTGTTCATTTAAGAAGGCATTCTTATCTCTTCTAGCTACTCTCTGGAATTCTGCATTCAATTGGGTGTATCTTTCTCTTTCTCCCTTGCCTTTCGCTTCCCTTCTTTCCTCAGCTATTTGCAAAGCTTCCTCAGACAGCCATTTTGCTTTCTTGCATTTCTTTTTCTTTGGGATGGTTTTAGTTGCTACCTCTTGTACAATGTTGCGAACTTCCATCCATAGTTCTTCAGGCACTCTGTCTATCAGATCTAATTCCTTAAATCTATTTGTCACCTCTACTGTATATTCATCAGGAATATGATTTAGTTCATACCTGAGTGGCCTAGTGCTTTTCCCTACTTTTTTCAATTTAAGCCTAAATTTTGCAACGAGAAGCTCATGATCTGAGCCACAGTCAGCTCCTGGTCTTGTTTTTACTGACTGTATAGAGCTTCTCCATCTTTGGCTGCAGAGCACATAGTCAATCTGATTTCTATGTTGACCGTCTGGTGATGTCCATGTGTAGAGCCGTCTCTTGGGTTGTTGGAAAAGAGTGTTTGTTATGACCATCGTATTCTCTTGACAAAATTCTATTAGCCTGTGCCCTGCTTCATTTTGTACTCCAAGGCCAAACTTGCCTGTTATTCCGGTTATCTTTTGGCTTCCTACCTTAGCATTCCAATCCCCCATGATGATAAGGACATCATTTTTTGGTGTTAATTCTATAAGGTGCTGTAGGGCTTCATAAAACTGGTCAATTTCATCCTCTTCAGCACCAGTGGTTGGGGCATAGATTTGGACTACTGTGATATTGAATGGTTTGCCTTGGATTCGAATTGAGATCATTCTGTCATTTTGGGGATTGTATCCCAGCGCAAAAGAATTGAGGCCTTTGAACTATGGTGCTGGAGAAGACTCCTGCGAGTCCCTGGACTGCAAGGCGTTCAAACCGGTCAGTCCTAGAAGAGATCAACCCCGACTGCTCTTTAGAAGGCCAGATCCTGAAGTTGAAACTCAAGTACTTTGGCCACCTAATGAGAAGGAAGGATTCACTGGAGAAGAGCCTAATGCTGGGAAAGATTGAGGGCAATAGAAGAAGGGGACGACAGAGAATGAGATGGCTGGATGGAGTCACTGAAGCAGTAGGTGTGAACTTAAATGGACTCCAGAAGATGGTAGAGGACAGGAAGACCTGGAGGAACGTTGTCCATGGGGTCGCGATGGGTCGGACACGACTTCGCAATTAACAACAACAACAACAATCCCAGTATTGCTTTTCCTATTCTTTTATTGACTATGAAGGCTACTCCATTTCTTCTGAGGGATTCTTGCCCACAGTAGTATACCTGATGGTCATCTGAGTTAAATTCAGCCATTCCTGTCCATTTTAGTTCGCTGATTCCTAAGATGTCGATGTTCAGTCTTGTCATCTCTTTTTTGACTATGTCTAGCTTGCCTTGATTCATGGATCTTACATTCCAGGTTCCTATGGAGAAAAAATCTTTACAGCATCGGACTTTCCTTTCACCACCAGATATATCCACAGCTGAGCGTCCTTTCGGCTTTGGCCCAGTCGCTTCATTCTTTCTGGCGCTACTAGTACTAGCCCTCTGCTCTTCCCCAATAGCATATTGGACACCTTCCGACCTGAGGGGCTCATCTTCCAGCATCATATCTTTTTGCCTTTTAGTACTGTCCATGGGGTTTTCATGGCAAAGATACTGGAGTGGTTTGCCATTTCCTTCTCCAGTGGATCACATTTTGTCAGAACTCTCTGCTATAACCTGTCCATCTTGGGTGGCCCTGCACGGCATAGCTTATAGCTTCATTGAGTTACGCAAGCCCCTTCGCCACAACAAGGCAGTAATCCATAAAAGGGAATATCATTATTAAATGTGGATTATAGAATTTTTGCTGCAATAATGGCAGAAAGAATGAAAAACTTTTTGACTGAATTTATTCATTCAGACCAAAATGGTTTCTTTCCTAGAAGGCAGATAAGGAATAACTTGAGAGTTATCTTAAACGTTTTGGAATACTATGAAAATCATCCAGGGAACCAGATGGCACTTATATTTCTTGATGCACAAAAAGCATTTGATAATCTAAATTGGCAATTTATGTTTCAACAGTTTCAAGAAATGGATTTTGGTGAGAACTTTATTAAAGCAATTCAAGCGATTTATAAAAAACAAACAGCAAGAATACTTCTGAATGGAGATTACACAGATGGATTCGATATAAAAAAAGGTACAAGACAGCGATGTCCACTGTCCCCTTTGTTATTTATCCTCATGTTAGAGGTATTGGTTAGAAATATCAGACAAGATATGGAGATTAAAGACCAGAAATATAAGGCTTTTGTGGACAATTTAGTTTTTATTTTAGAGGAGCCATTGGAAATAGCTGTTAAACTTTTGCAGAAAATTGAGAAATTTGGAGAAGTGGCTGGATTGAAAATAAACATGGAAAAGACTAAAGTGTTAACAAAAAAATTAACAGACCTACAGAAAACTCAATTTGTTCAAACGACAAATCTTCAAATAGTTAAAAAAGTTAAATATTTGGGCATTTGTTTAACGGCAAAATATACAACACTAAAAGAAAATAATTATGAGAGAATAATGAAACAAAAATAGATCTGGAAAAGTGGGAAAATCTCCAACTGTCATTGTTAGGAAGAATACCTACTGTTAAAATGAATATCTTATCACAGCTATTGTTTCTGTTTCAAACAGTTCCTGTTAAATTGAGCAAGAAATTTTTTTATGATTTAAATTCAATGATTCTAAGATTTATATGGCAAAGAAAGAAAGCAAAAATTAAATGCAAACTGTTACAAGAATCCAAAGACAGAGGGGGCTTTGAACTCCAGGATTGGAGACTTTATTACCCAGCAGCTATTTTGCTTTGGCTTAAAGAATGGATTTTATTGAGAAATAAAATATAGCTTTATCTAGAGGGATATGATCTTCAACTAGGTCATACCTTTTATGGTATGAGAAAACTAAAGCACACAAATATTTCCAAAATCATGCCATAAGGAATGTACTACTCTCAGAATGGGAGAAAATTAGACATAAAATGTATATGAAAATACCGAAGTGGCTTTCAACAATGGAAGCATTTGCCTTGATTAGCTATGATAAATTGGTTAGCTATAAAGACATTTTGGACAATGAAGGAAAACTGAAAGATAGGCAAGTCCTTCAACAACAAGGTATTGACCTAACATGGTGGTCCTATTTGCAAATCCAAACAAGATACGAAAAAGATATAAAATTTACTGGATTTTATAAAGAACAGACTCCGCTGGATAACTTTTTGTTGAAAACAGATGAGAATTTGATTAAGAAACTTTACAAATTTCTGCTAAATTGGAAGATGGAAGAAGAACAAGTAAAAGAAATAATGATAGTATGGGCAAAGAACTTTGAATATTCTATAGATTTGGAAGATTGGCAAAAACTTTGGGATAAAAATATTAGACTTATTAAGGCAGCAACATTTAAAGAAAATTTATATAAGATGTTTTGTAGATGGCATATGACACCAGTTCGATTAGTGAAAATGTTTAAAAATGTATTAAATATTTGTTGGAAATGTAAACAACTGCCAGGCACTTATTATCACGCCTGGTGGACATGCCCTAATGCAAAGAAATATTGGCTTAATATTCATAGATGGCTGGAAAAGATGATGAAAATACAGATAGAATTTAAACCAGAATTGTTTTTGCTAGGAATAATAAGAGAGTGATTATTTAATATTACATGTTTTAACAGCTGCAAGAATAGTATTTGCCCAATTCTGGAAAAATGAAAATCTACCACCTGATCAAGCTATAATGACTAAAATTTTAGATTGTGCAGAAATGGATAGATTAACACTGGAGATTAAAGAGAAAGATGATTCAATTTATTTTAAAACTTGGGAAAAATTTTGCCAATGGTTAGAGATACATAAATGATGGGCTTTTAACTAAGTTTTAGATTTTAGGTTAATAATATTGTTATTTTTAGCGTGTTTAAATGGTAATGTGATAATTATGAATTTGAGAATGTATTAATGATGATAATGATGATTAGATGAGATTTTAATAATTTTGTTTACTTATTTAAAGGAAGTCTATTTATCTATCAATTTTTAGTATGATGGTTACAGTTAACTTTATTGCATGATTACTGACTACGATATGAATTATAGTATGTTATTTAATACTTAGTCCCAGATGGAAACTTGTTTGTTAAAGCATGAAATTATTGTTGGGGGTTGCCCCCATTATTGTATTTACCCCTACCCTATCCCAAATTCCACATCCCTCCTTTTTCCTATACCCATATTGATCCCATCCTTTTTTACCCATACAAAATGTAATAAAATATTTCTATATAAAAAAAACAGCAGAATAATGTTTCCTGCATTGTCTGAGAGATTTTAGCAATTCTAATTCTACTGTTGCCAGATTGATGACTCTAATGATGTAAAAGGGTCCTATGTATTTGGGTCCCAGTTTCTTTGATGATTGCTTTAGGTCAGAGGTTTCAAACTCAATTTCACTGAGGGCCGCATCAGCATTGTGGTTGTCCTCAGGATGGTGGGTAGGTGTGGCCAGGGTGGGCACAGCCTACTGGGTGGGCATGGCTGGAATGGGTGTGGCCTACTGGGTGGGCATGGCCAGCTCTACATCATTTGTGTTAAGGGTGCCTGTTGGGGCCTGGGGAGGAGTGGGACAGATCTGAGGGTCTCTGGCAGAAGGGGCTGGGATCAGGGCAAGCACCAAGGCATGGTCCATTGGAAGAGCCTGCTGAAGCCCCTCCCTTGGAGCCCATCAAACCGGATATGTGAAGTAAGCGAGGGCCATTTGCTGGCCACTTCCAGGCAACGGTGCATTTCTTCATTCCTCACAAAGGGTGACACCTCCCCACCATGCACCCAGGGGATGGTGCCGATGCGGCAGGGGCTGGATCCTCACTGTTTCCAGACGGCCTTGTGGAGCTAAGACTGAATGTGTTTCAGCATAGATGGTCACCACAAAATTGTACATTGGCTCCTGGCTGACCTGGGCCAGGGCCAAGGCAGCGGGGGCCATTCCCTGTTTCCAGGATGGCTTCACGGGCCACATGAAACCACGTCGTGGGCCGCATCCGGCCCCCGGACCTTGTGTTTGACATGTCTGCTTTAGGTATTTAGTGAATAGGCAAACCATCTCCCCCACTGTGAAAGGTTTTGGTTTGACTCTCTGTCTGCCTATGTTTTGTATGCTTGTCTAGCCTCATCTAGCGCTTTTCTAACAACTGGCCATGTATTTTGCAATTGTGTGATCCACTCCTTTAGTGAGGGGATGGCAGGTTTGGTGGACAATAGCTCTGATATTGGATTGGAGCTTCGTCTTGTGGCTACTTGGAATAGGGTGTAGCCCATGCTGGAGTGGACGGCATTGTTATAAGTGACTTCAGCAAATGGGAGTATATCAGTCCAGTCGGTCTATTGGTAATTAATAAAGCACCTGAGATATTGTTCAAGTACTGAGTTTGAACGTTCCGTCCCACCATTCATCTACGAATGATGACTAGATGACAGTCTTGGATGGTCCCTAAAAGGGACAAGAACTCCTTCCAGGACTCTGAAGTGAACTGCACCCCCTTATCAGATATGATATGCTGGGGTGCCCCATGTAAGCGGTAGATGTGTTGCACAAACAGCTTTGCAAGTGTTTTTGCTGTGGGGACTTTTGAGCAGGGTATGAAGTGCACTTGTTTGGAAAAAAGGTCTGTCACAACCCAAATGACGATGTTTCCGCTGCTTTCTGGTAGCTCTACTATAAAATCCATGGAAATTTCTTTCCACAATGCTGAGGGGATTGCTACTGGTTGTAGCAGTCCAGGGTATTTCCCTTGTAGTCTCTTGAGTGATGCACACGTTGGACAGCTGGCCACATAGCTTTCAATGTCTTTTTTGATTGATGGCCACCAAAATTGTCTCTTAACTAAGTGTAGTGTTTTCACAAATCCAAAATGACCTGCAGATTTTGAATAATGGTTACTCGTGCAGCCAGCTGGGTTTCAGGCATGAGTGGTTTTGTTACACTGGGCTGGGTACTATTGTATTGTGGCATTCTGGATAGTACATCTGCCAGAAAATTCCCCCCCCCCCGGTAAGTGTTTTATGGTGAAATTGAAATGATGGAAATGTTGAGACCATTGCGCTTGTTTAGGGTGCTTTTTTTCCCTTTGTTTTCTTGGTGCTTTTAGTGCTTCCAGATTCTTATGATCAGTCCACACTTGGAAGGAGATTTTGTTTCCCTCTGAAAAGTGCCACAAGCTGAGGAGCGCCCACCTTACTGCATATGCTTCTTTTTCCCAGACCGCCCACCTATGTTCTGTTTCAGTTAGCTTCCTTGATGTGTACGCACAAGGTTGGAGATCCCCTTTCTCATTTTCTTGTAACAGTACAGCCCCCACCGCCACATCACTAGCATCTGCTTGAATCACAAAGGGCATATCAGGGTCAGGGTGTTGTAGGACGGGTTCGGTGGAAAAAAGCTGTTTTAATCTCTCAAATGCGGTTTGGCATTCTACCATTTTAGTGGTTGGCTGGGTTTAGATTTGCCCTCCCCTCTGATTTTAACAAGTTGGTGATGGGTAAGGTGATTTCAGCAAACGAAGGAATGAATTGGTGGTAGAAGTTGGCAAACCCCAGGAAGCTTTGCAACTGCTTTCTTGTGTGGGGTGGTGCCCATTTTAACACCGCCCTGACTTTCTCAGGGCCCATTTCTATGCCCTCAGAGGAGATACGATATCCCAGGTAGTCTATTTTCTCTTTGTGAAATTCACATTTGGACAGTTTAGCATAGAGGTGGGCTGCCCGCAATTTGTTCAGGCATCATAGAGATTGTAGTTCAGACCATCTTTGAAATGGCTGAGCAGGATATCCTCGGGTCAGGTCAGTTTACTAGCCAGGGTTCGAAACTCCTGGGTATACACGGCCACCGGTTATCTGCCCTGCTTCACTATTTTTATTCTTTCTTGGGCTTTTCAGTCTGCCAATGGGTCTTCGAACCTGCACCTCAGTGAGAACATGAATTGGTTGAAATTCAACAGTTCCAGTGCGTTGGTGTTGTAGAGGTCCATGACCCAGTCTGCTGCGATGCCATCCAGGGCAGCTTGCACGATTTGGATTCTGGTACAATCAGTGGGGATGTCTTGACTATACTCCTCCATGTAGTTTAAAACCTGGGTTAAGAAGAACCCCAGGCATCATGGATCACCCCGGAACGTCACATTGAGTGGCAGGAACTTTTGAACGGAGCACTGCCTCTTCTTTCATTTGTGGTGTTTCCCCTCTCGATGGGCAGCAACTGCTCACTAGGGGGTAGGGGCAGCAGCAGTGATTGCAGCTGGTTCAGTTGCCTCGCTGGACAGCCCTGGGGCTTCAGCCTCAGCCTCACCCTCGGTGTCCTTCTTTCCACAATCCAAACGGAGAGTTCCGGTGTAGGGTTTGGGTTTCTCCTCCTTCAGGGAGTCTAGGGCTATCTTCATCATGCCAATCACCTGCTCCAGCAACTGGCTCAAATGCCCCGGGTGATCTTCTTTGTCCTCGGTGAGGTGGAGGGACCTTTCCATCTCCTCCTTTCAGCCTGGTTGGTGGCTGCCTCGTTGGAGTGTCACCTTCCTTGTCTTTTTCTCCCAGTTGTTTTTCTTTCCAACACCCATCGACCACCGAGGTTTGTGGTTGCGCACAATGAGTAGGAAGACTCAGAGCTGGACAGCTTGCAGGGTTTCGGCCAGCAGGGGGGGCTCTCCTTTTGTGGTGGATTCTTCCTTCCCTGCTCCGTTGTCTGACATGTTCTTGCAAAGTTCCCCGGTAAGGGCTTTCCTTCCAGGCTCGCTATTACTGCAGAACCTGTCTAAGTCAGGGTCCACTTCAATACCTTATCCCAAGAAAGTAGAACTCGTGGAAGCGGTTTCTTCCAAAAGGAGCTTATATTAGGAAAAGCTGATAGTAGGCATAATAGACAGGATCTGAGGGTTTCCTGCCAGATCGATAGGTAAAAAGTATCCCAAGCATAACCCTACCCCATCGTTCACCCGGTCAGTTCAAACAAGCCAATCCCAAGGCTTTAAGTTTGTTGTGGGAAAAAGGAGATAACATCAGGCCGTCTCCAAGCTGCAGCAATGTTTAGGCGGCTCTTCGCACCTTCCCTTGCAAACATGGAGATAACGCAGTTGCCGGAGGTACATTCCATTCTCCTCCCCCCTTTACTTGCTGACAACAGGGGAGAAAGTTCACAGAGGAAAGAAAGCAGAAATAGCAAAGTGTTACATTGTAGCGATAGAGGAAAAACAAGGCAATAAACCCTAAGCACTTCCCCCCTTCCCTCCAGGAGTATGGCAGAACTCAGGGAGAGAAGAGAATGCAATTTGAGTTTAGAAGAAAAAGAAAAGGCCCTTTAAAATATGGGTTCTGACATGTCGTATGGATTGATTACAAGAAGACATTTCACTCCCTGCCAGTTAGTAAAAACATCAGAACCTTTGTGCATAGATTGAAAGACACAAAGGAAGACATGGTTGATGGTCAAAAGTAATATATTAGGTAAGGTTAATATCAAGAAAGGAATCTTTCAAGGAGACTCACTATAGTCACTACTGCTTGTCATTGCACTAGTTTCTCTGTCAACAATACTGAATAAGTCAGGCCATGACTATTAAATATCAAAAATACCTGCCAGGCTTATCCCCTCCTTTACAGGGAAGACCTGAAACTTATGGAAAAATGTCTATGGACATTCTCAGTCATCCAGGTCATAGTTATCCCAAAGGTGCTTTTTCATGAGACAACTGGACTTCTTGTTTTTCTTTGAAGATGTTTTGCTTCTCATCCAAAAAGCTTTTTCAGCTCTGACTGGATAATGGAGAATGGAAGGATTTATACTCCTTGCAGATAGCTGGCCATTTGCATTCTTTTAGAGCACTGGTGTCAAACTTGAATGTGTCATGTGACGTATTGTGACATATCGTGATTATTTTTGCCTTTGTGGAGCCGGAGTGGGCATAGCCTGCACGTGACACAGCCAGCCCATGGGCCACCAGTTTGACACCCTTGTATTAGAGAGTTGTTGAGGCCACCTGGTGGTTTATTTGTGTCATCAGTCACCTGAATAGTGCAAATAGGTGTGGAACTTCTTGGAACTGCTGAAAGTACTGTGTTGTAGACTAGAGATAGATGATGTTATATCCCTTTCCCTGTGTTGAGAGAGGGTTGCTCAATTTTGAAATAGATGGCCTCTTTGACCCCTCTTTCAAACCAGCAGTCCTCTCTGTCCAAAATGTGGACTTTCCTGTCTTCGAAAGAATGGCCTTTGTCTTTTAAATGCAGATGGACTGCTGAGTCTTGTCCTGATGGGTTGTTCTCCTATGTTGTGCCATGTGTTTATAAAGTGGTTGTTTTGTTTCCCAATGTACATATCTGCACATGGCTCACTGCATTGTACTGCATATACCACATTGCTCAGTTTGTGTCTGGATATTTTATCCTTGGGGTGGACATGCTTCTGCCTTAGTATATCTGTGGGACTGAAATGTGCACATACATTGTACTGGTTGTCCTCCTGAGCTTTTCCGATATTCATGCGACGTATAGAATGACAATGTTGCTTCATTTATTGTTCTCTTCTGTTATGTAGGAGTTCTTGCTGTGTCTTTTTTAGGATTTGATGAAGGTCCACCGGGGATAGCTGCATGTTTTGAGGATTTCCTTGATGTGTTTTAGTTCTTTTTCTTTCCCATCTATGTTGGTTGGCCTTCAGCTCAGTGGTATAGGGTTCTGATAACTCCCATTCTGTGCTCCAGTGGGTGGTGAGAATCAAAATATAAATATTGATCCATGTGTGGGGGTTTTCTGTAAACTTCAATATTAAGGCTTCTGTCTTCCTTATTGTGTACTGCAGAGTCCAGGAAGGCCAGACTATTTTCCTTAACCATTTCATAAACACATGGCACAACATAGGAAAACAAATCATCATCTATCTCCAGTCTACAAAACAGTCCTTTCAGCAGTTTCAAGAAGGCTCCACACCCATTTGCACTACTCAGGTGACCTGGATGACATAGATAAACCTCCAGGATTCTCTAAAACAGACATGTCAAACTCATGATGTCATGTGACGTGATGCGATGTATTGGAGCTTTTTCCCCATTGCCAACAATAGGGTGGGCGCGGTTTCCTCATGATGCATCCGGCCTGTGGGCTAGCAGTTTGACATTCCTGCTCTAAAAGAATGCAAATGACCAACTATCTGCAAGGAGTATAAATCCTTTCATTCCCCAGCATCCAGTCAGAGCTGAAGAAATTTCTTGGATGAGAAGTGAAATGTCTTCCAAAAAAAAAAAAAACAAACAAACTCAGTTACCTTGTGAAAAAGCTCTTTTGGGACACTTATGGAACAATGCTATCTGAAATTGAATCACTGCACAACACTTTCTGTATATATGTCAAGATACTGCAATGGAGTTTGGACTGGATAATCTGGAATCTGAAAACATTTGGAGCATCTCTTGAAAATATTGGCATAGACAAAGTCACCATCAGTCAATTGCAAAAAGCAGCTTTATAATTTATATAATATATAACAACTCCGCCTGTGGTGGGGACTGGGTGGATTGAATAGCTCAGCAGCTATTATCGCCAATCCCAAACCTGGATAAAGGAGGAGCATTAAGAGTAGAGCTAGCAACCCTACCCTGTAAAAACCTGACTGTTATAAAAAAGCAAGTAGAAACCAAAAACCAGACTAAAACCAGCATGTCAACACTGAGCCATCCTTGATGATGGCGCAGGAGTACCTGATGCAGGGTTTCATGTTGAGCACAAAAACTACTATGAAAGATGGAATGTACTTACCCTAGCTCAAGTTGGGAAGTTGGCATAATAATTGTATGAATTCAACAATTACCACCTAAATACATTGGTATAAGCAAAATGAGATGCACTGGCAGAGGTCGAATGATTAGTGAGAGAAAAGTCATTTTCACCCTGGTCATGAAAACCAACACATTCATGATATTGGATTGATTCTCAGAAAAAAGAGGATGATTGTGTTGGTTGAGTGGAAGCCTGTTTCCTATCCCACCATGTAAAATTTATCATTATTCAGATCTATGCACCAATGGAGGAGGCAAAAAAAGCAGATAAAGGTAACTTTTATGATCAGCACCAAGAGACACTTAATGATATTACCAATCATGACATCAAATTGGTTATCTGAGACCTGAATGCCTAGTTTGATGGACAAAGACATAGCACAGAAAAGTGCTCCCCAACCCTTCTGGCTTGGTGGCCCGGAAGGAAAGGGAGCAGCAGGGAAATATGTGCCCACGCATGTGCAAATGGGCGTGCACACAATGGCTGTGCTAGCTTGTGTGCATCTGTGCAAGCAGGCTGTGCACACCCACAGCATGTGAGCTGGTGCCCACACGCATGCGCAAACAGGCTACTGGTGCCCACGTGACGCTGCCAGTAGTGCTAGCATCTCCATGCATGTGCACATGGGGCTGCTAGTGCCCATGCGACAGTACTACCGTTGAGTGAGAGGGCTCGCCAGCTATTCCCAGGGCCCGGTGGCCAATAGGTCACAGCCCAGTACCGGGCCACGGATCATAGGTTGGGGATTCCTGGCACAGAATACGTTATTGGGCCACAGTTTGTCTCTACAAATGAATGATAACGGTGAATGCCTCATGTTATTTTGCTGAATGAACATTCTATGTATCAGAAACACATATTTGCCCTCAAGTGCATTCACAAGGCAACATGTTAACAAAATTGACTATATATGCATTTGTAGGCAGTGCTCTAGGTATTGCTTGATGTACACATCTAGTAAGGTGCAGATGTGAACTCAGTCCATTACCTGCTCATGGCATCACTCCGAATCAAGTTCATGAAAATAAGATGCCAAACAGCATGTCCTTTTGCAGCCCAGAAATTGAAGGATGCTGCCAGTTTCAACTTACATTGACCAACACATTTCAACAGCTATTGCAAGACAGCATAAACACTGGAGACATTTTAAACAGGCCATTGTCAACAACACCAACATAATAGAATGACATCAAAGTTCATGGACAGAATAATGGATTCCAGATGGTATCTGGAATCTCATTGACAAACACAGGATTGTAAAACATCAAAGAGATCAGCACCGAAAGAACAGCAGCAGAGGACAAATATAGAGAACTCGACCAGGTTAAGCAGAGTTGCTGGGCTCATAAGCGCATGTAGCTGGAAGGCAAGGGTACCAAGCCACAAGAAGTAGCAGATAGGAATGATATAAAGATACTATACCATATTGTTTGTGATCTAACCAATGTGAGTAGGAGTCTTAATGTTCCTATTAAAAACAAGAATGGGAAAGTTTTGCTCACAAGGAAAGAACAAGAGATGAGATTCAATAAACCTTGAATCAGTCAACCCCTAGTATGATCTATGATTTCAGTAATGGCGATTCCATTGCATTAATGGACATTGAACTGCACATGATTACAACCTAAAGTTCTACAAGCACTCTGGAATAATAGTGCCCTTTAGTGCACTGAAGAATAAAACCCCTGACGTAGACCAGACCCAGTGGAACTCTTGAAAGCTGGCAGAAATAATTTGGTAATGGAGATGACCAGGTTGTTAAACATGTGTTAGTGCATACAATGCATTCCTAATAATTGGTGGAAGGGAATTGTTATTAAATTTCCCAAAAAAGGGAATCTCAGTGATTATAATAACTGACAAAGTATCACTCTTCTTTCCATATTTGGCCAAGTGTTTTCAATCATTCTCCTTAAGTACCCTCAAGAAGCAATTAGTAAAATGCTGCAGAAGGAACAGGTTGAATTTCTTTGCAGCCCTCATGCCCTGAACAAATTCTCATGCTATGCAACATTATTGAGCAATACATTAGTTCCAGAGACCATCTACCATAAATCTTATAAATTTCAAGAAGGCTTTTGATAGCATATGTCAGAACTCCCTGTGGAACATCTTTAGAAAATATGGAATTCCAGATCAATTTATTAACACTTTAAAAAATCTCTATCAGAAATGAATTAAGTATTGTATAAAAAAAGTCATATAATATCTATAGAGATAAAGAACGAAATGTAAGAAGAGAAATAAGTTGATAGAAATATTTATACTGGAATGTTACGTCATGTCCAATGTTCTCTTTTTTAATTGTATTATAAATAAAAAACTTTTTTAAAAATCTCTATCATAACAGCAGTTGCTGTGTAAAGTCAATTGTGGAGCCCCAACTTTTTCAATATTTATACTGGTATTACACAGTGCTGCATTTTACCACCCTTTTTGTTTCTCCTTGCCATACTTTGTTTTGCACAAAGCAATGAATTGATCAAATGCTGGAATTCCCTGGATGAATCACACAAAGCTTACAGACTTTGATTTTGCTGATGATGTTGATTTTTTGGCAGAAATTAGTGCCTCCTTGCAGGATATGACTACCAACTCAAGAGATTGAAACTAGAAAAGCAGGACTATATATTAGAGTGGATAAGACCAAAGTCATATTGATTGGGAGTCACCCTCTTAACACATTAATCACAACTGGCCAATAACCAATAGAACATGACCAACAGTTTAGATACTTCAGTAACATCTTATCACAAGATGGCAGCACAGATGTATATGTGAAACACAGAACTGTTAAAGCTTCAGCAATATACCAGCACGACTTATTTGATCAACTCCAAAAATAAACAGGAAGACCAAGTTACAGCTTTAAAAGACAATCATTGTACCAACAGTGATCAACACCAGTGAAACATGGGCGATAACAGCATGCATAGCACAAAATCTCACTGTGTTCCATCAACGTTGCCTACGGAGAATTCTGGCTGTTATGACAGTGTCACCAATGAAGAAATTTTACAGGAAGTTGCAGGCCATTCTGATGAAACATTGAATGCATCTAACTGATCATATTCTTTGCCTGACACAACATCAATACCCAAAAAATGTTGTATGATGGGAGCTGCCAGAGGGAAAGCGGAGGTGGAGCAGACCATGCAAAACTTGGCATCAGATGTTAAAAGATGACTTGTGGACAGTGGACATCAAATGGGAAGATGCAGAAGATGCTGCTGCAGATAAGATTCATTGCAAGAAGCTTGTTGCTTTAGGTATGTCATACAAAAAGAACCGATGATGATGATAATATAATAATAAATCCTGACCCAGTTTGAACCATAAGACAAAAATAAAATGATAATAAATTGTACTTTGCACCCAAAAGTGATAATGATCAGCTGAGTTTGTTAAGAGCTGAAAAGGATTTCTACAGGTGAAAATAAACTGGGGAGGAAGAATTTACAGAATAACACAGTTGGAAGGTATCTTGGAGGTCTTCTAGTCCAACCCCCTGCTCAAGCAGAAGACTTATTATTTCAGACAAATGGTTGTCCAGTGTCTTTTTAAAAGTCTCCAATGATGAAGCATCCATAACTTCTGAAGGCAAGCTGTTCCATTGGTTAATTGTTCTCACTCTCAGGAAATTTCTCCTTAGTTCTAGGTTGCTTCTCTCCTTGATTAGTTTCCAACTATTGCTTCTTGTCTTGCATTCTGGTGCTTTGGAAAATAGGATGACCCTCTCTTCTTTGTGGCAGCTCTCAAATATTGGAACACTGCTATCATGTCTTCCTTCTTTTCACTATACTAGACATATCCGATTCCTGTAATCATTCTTTTTTATATTGTGGTGACCAAAATTGGATGCAGTATTCCAAGTATGGTCATATTAAGGCTTTGTAAAGCAGTATAGTCCAGGCCATGGTTTTCCCAGTTGCAATGTATGGCTGTGAAAGTTGGACCATAAGAAAGGCTGAGCGCCAAAGAATTGAGGCCTTTGAACTATGGTGCTGGAGAAGACTCCTGCGAGTCCCTTGGACTGCAAGCCGTTCAAACCGGTCAGTCCTAGAAGAGATCAACCCTGACTGCTCTTTAGAAGGCCAGATCCTGAAGTTGAAACTCAAATACTTTGGCCACCTAATGAGAAGGAAGGACTCACTGGAGAAGGGCCTAATGCTGGGAAAGATTGAGGGCAATAGAAGAAGGGGACGACAGAGAATGAGATGGCTGGATGGAGTCACTGAAGCAGTAGGTGTGAACTTAAATGGACTCCAGAAGATGGTAGAGGACAGGAAGACCTGGAGGAACATTTTCCATGGGGTCGCGATGGGTCGGACACGACTTCGCAATTAACAACAACAACATTAATACTTCATATGATCTTGATTCTATCCCTGTATTAAAAGCCCCCCCCCCAACTGTTTATATTCTTAAATGTTACCTTAATAATCCTTAAATTCTTGGTTAGAACTTGAATTACTAAATTTTCACCAGCCTTAGATTGTCAATCTAATTGTAGATTACCACAGATAATAATGACTATGGCAAAAGAAAACAAAGATAATTTCAATAGCGATGGGTGCCTTGTTGAAATTCCAACACATCTGGAGCACCACTTGAACACCTTGAGCAGTTACCTTCAGTCAATTGCAAAATAAAGTTTTATTTGGAACAGCTTACATCCAGCAACAATACCTTTAATATTAAACAACATCTGCCTTTCTTAGGTCCTTGGGAAGAACTCAATAGGTGGATAAGAATGCTGAATCTAGGCTAAATAACTAGCTGACTGCACTGAACCATAATAATGGAATTTAAAAAATAAAAGTGATCCAATCCACTTTGGAAGTTGACTGTGCCTATTTTGGGAATATGGCCATTAGCACTGCATTCAATGGTTCTTGAGCTGATGAAAGTTGAGCACCCATGGTTGAAAAGATAAATGAATAGACATTTTTAGAGGCAACATTGCATCCATCACTTGTACAACAAGATATGGCAGTGAGGATGAACAAATACTAAGGACCCAGCTAGTTCATGTATTGTTTTTGTCAAGTTTTCAGTAATTGCTTTTCTGATTCTTGTGTATATAACGATTTTCTATGCATGTCTGCACAATGTCCTTTTGTAAGTTTAGTTAGAAGTGTATTTATAGAATCATGCATCTTTTAACAGTGGCTATAAGAAATGCAAAGCAGCCAAAAGCAGGAGCTAAGTACAAACCTCTCTTCTCTTGCTTGTCTCAGTTCTTCTCTTTTATCTAGATAATTTTGACTAAAAAAGAGATATGCAGAAAGTTACAGGTAAAATAAAAAAACCAAGAAAGAAGAAAAATTAAGCAAGAAACAAAGGAACAGCAAATGATTCAAAAGCAGCTAAATCTTTGGTAAATTTCTACAAGAAAATATAGCATATTTGAATATACCCTCTTATTTAGCTATTTGTGTTTTCTTCCAATGGCTTGATCATTAAATGAAATGGCTGCTAAGTAAATAGTGGCTGAGGGACAGAAATGCTGAGAAGATCATTGGTTGCTGCCCTCTTATTTGCATCAATTACTTTCTACAATATCCTATGCTGAACTTTTTTTTGCCCCTTCACAGGGTGGAAACGTTGTTTAAATAAGCTATCCCTGAGATGCAATGTGGCCATTCCTAAAACATGCTAACTATACGTTAACAAGCTTAGGTCTGAGACTTTAATTAATTAAAACCCTTTGGCCTGTTCCAATTACTGCCTAAAATTGACAGATCTTAATCAGTTTCATAGTAAAGGCTTTTGTTATCCTAAACGTATACATTAGTTGGAAAATGAATTTTGTATTATTGTTTACTACTATTTTATTTGAGAATGATTGCAAACTGAGATAGATGCTAAATGAAATGTGCCTGCACAAGTGATTTAAACTGAAGTCTTTAGCACTGATAGAAATAAAGCCTCTTAAACTTTCTGTGGAAACTAAAGTCGCTTTACTCTTTTCTAATATAACTTTGAATACTAACATAAAATAATATAAAGTATAACATCTACCATGTACAATGTCATTCCTATTTCAATTTAGTTATTTGTGAAGACAGAAAAAAAATCAATTTATTGCTATACCATACAATGAAATATGAAAGCAGATAGCCATGCCATGCCTTGAAGGAGTGCTTTGCTTTGAATGAAGCATCCCTGGGAACTGCTATGTGGAATGACATGATTCCATTGATTCTAAAAGAGAAGCAAAGTGACTATGTTTACTTGATCTCTTCTTAGTCTGCTCCTGGAGAAGACTAAAGCTGCATGGCACTGTGAACCAAAAATAATCAGCCTGGGATTCCCTTGGTGCACATTGAAAGTATTCTAGATTAGGTAGTTATAGGAAATTGGGGAAGAGAAAGGAGTTGTTGTTTCATTTTCTTGTTGAAAACTGGAATAATTGTTTTGAAGAGTATCTTCTCTTTCCAAAATGTTCAAAGAAAGAATTTAAGAACTCGTTAAATTATGCATTTCAAAATTATGTTTAAAATCACAATGAATTTTGAATGTGAAGTAACCCACAGCTTTTCTTATGAAAGGCATCTGCAGTTATTAATATTTAATTTTGTTATTAAGTGACATATCAAATTTTATATCTGAAATCTTTGTTGGCAATGGAGAGTCACATGAGACATGTTAAAGACAGCTTCTTATGTATCTTCAAACTTACTGAATGTTTCTCTAAACAGAAAATACTTTATCCAAAGAATTAGATTTTCTTGCATGCTCAGAAGGGCAAAATTTAGACATATGTCTTAAGCAAGTAATAATTTAGACATATTTCTTAAGTGAGTAATACATACATACATATATACATGCATACGTATAGATAGATAGATAGATAGATAGATAGATAGATAGATAGATAGATAGATAGATAGATAGATAGAGTGTGTGTATGTGTGAGAGAGGGGGGGAAGAGAGAGAGGGAGAGGGAGGGAGAGAGGGAGAGGGAGAGAGAGAGGGAGAGAGAGAGAGGGAGAGAGAGAGAATACTTGAGTAAATGTCTAGTTTTCTCACACAGATACCCTCTCTGCCCTATCTGGCTATAAAATCTAATCTTGAGTTTTTATGCCTTACTTCCCAGTTTTCTTAAATGGAAAAAGAAAAATCAATGTGGAGATGCTAACAGGCAGCAAATATTTTTTAATTCTATCATATTCATTAAGGTAACAAATGATTAAAGAATTGTTGCTTACTTGAATTTATTTCTTTCTTCACGTTCTATTCTTTGCAGCCTCTCCTCTCTCTCCTGACGTCTCCGTTCTCTTTCTACTGCCAAGGACTCTTGGTGTTGTCTATATGATGATGTAAGGAGACCACCTAAAGATGTCCTATAGGTGAAGAAGAAATATTTATTGTTTTAAAATAAACTATTGCCTTCATTATATTTTCCTAGTTAAAGAAATTTTGTTAATTAAATCAGACTATTCCTTCATTAGTTATTCTATCCCTAAACAGTATTGTGTCCTTTCTTATTTATAAAATACAATGATTTCCCAGCTCTTACTAAAATGTGAATGAGCAATTGTATATCCTCTGATTGGATTTTAAATTTTAAATAAGAAAAGTGACTTAAGTAAATTAAGAAAAATAATTTATTCAATGTTCAATGTTCCTATTTCTTTAATATTCATTCCGTGTGAATAATGTAATTTTTAATTGTATTTCCAAAAGTAATTAACTCTTGTATGAAGCGACATATAAGTATAAGTGCTTTTGCTATTGCTCTTATACAGATGTGGGCCAGCAATTTGATGAAAATTACCAATTATCTGGTGCGTGAGGCTTAAAAAAACATATCTTCAAATCTATATTATCATTATAGTTTTAAATTGTTTAAGTTGTTTTGAGTTCTAACTATTCATTCAATCATTATCAATTGGGGATTCAATAAGATAATACTTCCCTTGGCCAAATACTGGATGAGGTGAAAATGTACATGTTCAGTAATCACTTCTATCTTCTATTCCATTACAGTGGTGCTTTAAAAAGTTTGTGAGCCCTGTTGAATTTTCAATATTTCTATTTAAATGTGATCTGGATATATGTTTATGAAGATTCTCGGTCATCCAGGTCCTAGTTGTGTCAAAGGTACTTTTTCAAAAGGCAACTGGACTATTTTTTAAGGAAGAAGACGTTTCGCTTCTTATCCAAGAAGCTTCATCAGTTGTGACTGGATGATGGGGGAATGGAAGGATAGGTTCTGATAGTTATGATTGGAGGGTGGGAGGATGGAAGGATTGCATTTCTTTGCAGTCATCTGATCCTTAGCACTTTCTCTGAGAGCCATTGAGGCCACTTGGGGGGTTATCTGCGCCCTCATACTAATCTGAATCAGAGTGGAAATGGTTGTGGAATCTTGGAATTGCTGAAAAAACAAACCACTTCACAAATGCATGGCACAACATAGGAGAACAAACCCATCAGGACAACATTCAGTGGTCCAATCTGCATTTAAAAGACAACGGTTGTTCTTTTGAAGACAGCAAAGTCAACATTTTTTATAGAGAGGATTATTGGTTTGAAAGAGGGATAAAGAGTCCATCTATGTTAAAACTGAACAGCCCTCCATCGACAGAGAGGAAGGAATACAACACCACCTATATCCCATCTACAACACAGTCCTTTCAGCAATTCTAAAAGATTCTACAATCTATACCACAGGTCGGCAACCTGCGGCTCCGGAGCCGCATGCGGCTCTTTGAGCCTTCCCCTGCGGCTCCCAGCCTCCTCTGCCTTTGCAGAGAGAGACAGAGACAGAGAGAGGCAATTGCGCTTCCCTGCCTCTCTCTCTCTCTCTCTGTGTGTGTGTGTGTAAAAAAGAGAGTGCACTCACAGTGTTCTCCGAGGAGCTGAAAAGCTTACTGCGCGGAACTCCTCCCTTCGCTGCGTCTCTGCAGGAAGCAGGAAGGGCAGGAGAGAGCTAGCTAGCCCAGCTAGGCTGACTCAGGAATTCTGGGAGTTGAAGTCCATGAGTCATAAAAGAGACGAGGTTGCCTACCCCTGATCTTGTTGGACAACAGCCTGAAGCTTGTCAGGTGAGCAGCAGATAGGAGAGGGGGGGGGGAGAAAGAGAGAGAGAGAAAGAGAGGGAGAGAGAGAGAGAGAGAGAGGAAAGAGCAAGAGAGAAAAAAAGAGAGCGGGGGAAGAGGAGTGGCAGACCAAGGGCAGATAGAAAGGGAGAGAGAGAGAGAGAGAGAGAGAAGAGAGCGAGAGAGGAGAGAGAGTGAGAGGATGAGAGAGAGAGAGAGAGACCCTTTTGACATCTAAATGAAGATAACATGCTATATCCTTTTTTACGTGTGTGTGTGTGTGTGTGTGGTGTGTATGTATATATATATATATATATATATATATATATATATATATATATATATAATATATATATAATATACATACATACATACATATTTGTTTTCTGAGGTTTTCGCGGGTATTTGTATGTAGGTCTTTGGTTGTTCGGGTTTTCTCCCGCGTAAAATTGGAAGTGTCTTGGCGACGTTTCGACGAAGTCCCATTCGTCATCTTCAGGCTGGTGTTTTCAGCTTCGTGCTTTGAGCAGCAATGTGTGGTCTTAGCTGTTTCTTCCTTTTAACTGCCAGTGGGGGTATGAACTGATTGGGTGGGAGCTTGGCTGTGTTCTGATTGGGTGGAGGTGTGTTCTGAATGGTTAGGGGCTTGGCTGTGCTCTGATTGGCTGGGGGAGTGTTCTGTTTGGTTGTGCTCAGGTTAGTCTGAGTTGCAGAGGGGTTTAAGATTTTGGGCTGCCTTGCTATTTTTGGCTTCTCGTTCGTGGTTGTGTCTCCTCTTCATGGAGGGTGTCAGTTTGCTTCATGTATGGATTGGAGGGGTTTAAAGTGGCTAATGATGCAGCTGTGGTCTGGCTTCTGGTTTGTGGTCGTGCCTCATCATCGGTGTGGCTTTGGGTTTGTTTTTTGCGTGGATGTGTGGTGGTGACATCCTGTGTGGTTTTTGTGAGTGTGGGTCTGGTATCATTTTTTGTGTTAGGGAGTCGTTTGTCAATAAGGGCGGGTTTCCAAATGGCTGGTAGGCGGGAGGTATCATCTCGCTTGTTCATGCTGTGTGGGCGTTTTTCTATCTCGATGGCTTCTCTGGTTATTCTGTTATTAAAATGTTCACTTTTGGCAATGGTTCTGGTATTTTTAAAGTCAATTTCATGTCCTGTGGCTTTAAGGTGTTGGACCAGGGAAGATGTTGGTTCCTCTTTTTTGACTGAGTTCTTATGTTCTTCAATGCGTGCACTTATTCTTCTGTTGGTTTGTCCGATGTATGTGGTGGGACAAGTGGTGCATGGGATTTCGTATACTCCTTGATTTTCTAATTCAATTTTATCTTTGGGGTTTCTAAGGATGGTGGATATTTTTCTGTTTGTGCAGAATGCTGTTTTGATGTTGTGTTTATGGAGGATCTTACTGATTCTGTCTGTGGTGCCTTTTATGTATGGGAGGAGGGCTTTGCCGTTTTCTTGTTCTTTGTCTTGGATTTTAGTGGGGGTTTCTTTTTGGATTAGGTTTGTAATCTTATTTCTATGGAATCCATTGGATGTTAGTACATTGGTGAGAGTGTGTAGTTCGGTTTTTAGGTGTTGTTCGTCAGCTAAGCGTTTTGTTCTGGAGATGAGTGTCTTGGCTACAGAGTTGATCTGTGCTGGGTGGTGGTGTGAGAGAGCGTGCAGATAGCGGTTTGTGTGTGTTTTCTTCTGGTAGATGGTGTGTCCTAGGGAGCCATTGGATTTCTTGTAGACTAAGACATCCAGGAAGGGAAGTTGGTTGTTAGCTTCTGTTTCCATGGTGAACTGTATTTTGGGGTGTAGGCTGTTGAGGTGTGTGAGGAAGTTGTCCAGTTTTTCTTTCCCATGTGGCCAGATTATGAAGGTGTCGTCTACGTATCTGAGCCAGAGTTTGGGTTTGTGATCCGATTTTTCTAGAGCTTGGGTTTCAAAGTGTTCCATGTAGAGGTTGGCAATGACAGGTGAGAGGGGTGATCCCATGGGTGCTCCTTCTGTTTGTTTGTATTTTTGTCCATTATAGATGAAGTATGTGTTGGATAGGCAGTGGTTGGTCAGATCTAAGATGTGTTTGGGGGGGTTATATTTGTTTTGGATAGCTGTCAAGGCTTCTTTGATAGGCACTTGGGTGAAGAGGGATATGACATCGAAGCTCACTAGTAGGTCGCTGGGCTGTAAGTTTTGTTTCTTTATGATCTCTATAAACTGGAATGAGTTTTTTATGTGTGAGGTGATGGATTCTGCATAGGGCTGTAGTTGTTTGGCGAGATATTTGGCTAGGTTTTGTAGAGGTGAGCCTATGGAGCTGACTATGGAGCCTATGGAGCTGACTATAGGTCTGCTCACCTCTACAAAACCTAGCCAAATATCTCGCCAAACAACTACAGCCCTATGCAGAATCCATCACCTCACACATAAAAAACTCATTCCAGTTTATAGAGATCATAAAGAAACAAAACTTACAGCCCAGCGACCTACTAGTGAGCTTCGATGTCATATCCCTCTTCACCCAAGTGCCTATCAAAGAAGCCTTGACAGCTATTCAAAACAAATATAACCCCCCCAAACACATCTTAGATCTGACCAACCACTGCCTATCCAACACATACTTCATCTATAATGGACAAAAATACAAACAAACAGAAGGAGCACCCATGGGATCACCCCTCTCACCTGTCATTGCCAACCTCTACATGGAACACTTTGAAACCCAAGCTCTAGAAAAATCGGATCACAAACCCAAACTCTGGCTCAGATACGTAGACGACACCTTCATAATCTGGCCACATGGGAAAGAAAAACTGGACAACTTCCTCACACACCTCAACAGCCTACACCCCAAAATACAGTTCACCATGGAAACAGAAGCTAACAACCAACTTCCCTTCCTGGATGTCTTAGTCTACAAGAAATCCAATGGCTCCCTAGGACACACCATCTACCAGAAGAAAACACACACAAACCGCTATCTGCACGCTCTCTCACACCACCACCCAGCACAGATCAACTCTGTAGCCAAGACACTCATCTCCAGAACAAAACGCTTAGCTGACGAACAACACCTAAAACCCGAACTACACACTCTCACCAATGTACTAACATCCAATGGATTCCATAGAAATAAGATTACAAACCTAATCCAAAAAGAAACCCCCACTAAAATCCAAGACAAAGAACAAGAAAACGGCAAAGCCCTCCTCCCATACATAAAAGGCACCACAGACAGAATCAGTAAGATCCTCCATAAACACAACATCAAAACAGCATTCTGCACAAACAGAAAAATATCCACCATCCTTAGAAACCCCAAAGATAAAATTGAATTAGAAAATCAAGGAGTATACGAAATCCCATGCACCACTTGTCCCACCACATACATCGGACAAACCAACAGAAGAATAAGTGCACGCATTGAAGAACATAAGAACTCAGTCAAAAAAGAGGAACCAACATCTTCCCTGGTCCAACACCTTAAAGCCACAGGACATGAAATTGACTTTAAAAATACCAGAACCATTGCCAAAAGTGAACATTTTAATAACAGAATAATCAGAGAAGCCATCGAGATAGAAAAACGCCCACACAGCATGAACAAGCGAGATGATACCTCCCGCCTACCAGCCATTTGGAAACCCGCCCTTATTGACAAACGACTCCCTAACACAAAAAATGATACCAGACCCACACTCACAAAAACCACACAGGAGGTCACCACCACACATCCACGCAAAAAACAAACCCAAAGCCACACCGATGACGAGGCACGACCACAAACCAGAAGCCAGACCACAGCTGCATCATTAGCCACTTTAAACCCCTCCAATCCATACATGAAGCAAACTGACACCCTCCATGAAGAGGAGGCACGACCACGAACGCGAAGCCAAAAAATAGCAAGGCAGCCCAAAATCTTAAACCCCTCTGCAACTCAGACTAACCTGAGCACAACCAAACAGAACACTCCCCCAGCCAATCAGAGCACAGCCAAGCCCCTAACCATTCAGAACACACCTCCACCCAATCAGAATACAGCCAAGCTCCCACCCAATCAGTTCATACCCCCACTGTCAGTTAAAAGGAAGAAACAGCTAAGACCACACACATTGCTGCTCAAAGCACGAAGCTGAAAGCACCAGCCTGAAGATGACGAATGAGACTTCGTCGAAACGTTGCCAAGACACTTCCAATTTTACGCGGGAGAAAACCCGAACAACCAAAGACATACATACATATACATACACACACACACACACATACATACACACACACAAACACACACACACCTATAATAAAGGTAAAAAAGAATATATGCAGTGTTATCTTATAAACAATAGCAGATTTCTCCATGGTAGATTTCTCCTACCATGGAGAAATCTGCTATTGTTTATAAGATCAACTGCAAAAACTGCAAAGGCAACTATGTGGGAGAAACAGCCAAACGCTTGAAAACTCGCCTCCACGAACACAAACTGGCCATAAAACGAGGCGAACCACACTCACAACTTTGGATGCATGTGGCACAACAAGGCCATCAGTTTGACTTCAATAACACCCTTATCGTAGCCAGTGATGCCACGAAGGGAGGTCGGCTGCTAAAAGAAGCCTGGTTCTCGAATAACAACTCAATCAATCGTCACATTGACTTGCACCCAGCACAACAAGCGCTACGAAAATGGAACTCAAACCATCATCCTTTATATCACAAAACTTACAATCAACATCCACAACGTTCTAAACCAGGAGCTACACCTCCTCCCTACCAGAAACAATCTGATATAGACTACCCAGAAACCTCCCAACAACATCAAGGAGAAACCACACCCCCTTTAATTGGAGAAAACAACAATAATGACATTGGAGCGCTTAAGAAATTTGAGGATAGAACCACTAAATTTAGCACTACCCATAATAATAATAAAAGTGAATATCCCATACAGAGAGGGGAGAAAAAACATGTGATGACGACCCGTTCGCTTGATAAAAGGGAAAGTAACATGAGCGGGGAATCTGCCCAAATACCAACAGACTTTTGCTCACAGAAATGGGGGGGATTTAACTTGAATATTGACCTACGAGGGAAGATGAGCATGGAGGACACCATGATGGAGGAGGATGATTCAAACATTGAAAAATACCACATCCAGTTGATGCTTGTACATGCGAGCGAAGATAAATACGGGAACACACAGCAGAGGAAAGATGTTAAATTGCAGCCGATGAAGCCCCGCCTCCATGGTAGTATACACAATGACATCGAACTAAATCCCCCCGCTGCAACGAGAACCAGTGCTGCCGAGAGAGGGCGGAACATAGCTCTAACAATACCCCCTGAGATCGACGGAGATGTGAACACAAGTGCTCGAGAGAACAACAGAAGAAATCTTTACTCCGATTCCCCCTCCCACCTATCAGCTGTTCAGCAGGGAATACTGGCACAGTCTAGGAACCAAGCGCAGACGTCTATGGAACCCATTTGAACCACCTTGTTAGAAACGGTCTCTCAGCCCTGAAGATGTTGGGGAGTTTTCCCAACGAAAGCTTGGCAACCTTTTAATATAGTAAAATACTTTAATTAAAGTATTTTAACTTTAAACTCTCCTGGTGAACGTGCTTTATTCATTCCATTTATAATTATGCCCGGGAGTCGCATTTTCACCATCATTATTGAATATATATATATATATATATATATATTTGTGTGTGTAGGTCTTTGGTTATTCGGGTTTTTTCCCACGTCAAATTAGAAGTGTCTTGGTGACGTTTCGACGAAGTCTCATTCGTCATCTTCAGGCTGGTATTTTCGGCTTCATGCTTCTAGGAGCAATGTGTGATCGTAGCTGTTTCTTTCTTTTGACTGCCAGTGGGGGTATGAACTGATTGGATGAGAGCTTGGCTATGTTCTGATTGGATGGAGGTGTGTTCTGATTGATTAGGGGCTTGACTGTGCTCTGATTGGATGGGGGTTTGGCTGTGCTGATTGGTTGGGGGAGTGTTCTGTTTGGGTGGGGGCTTTGTTGTGCTCAGGTTAATCTGAGTTGCAGGGGGATGTGAGATGGTGAGCATTGCTATTTTTTGGCTATCTATCTATCTATCTATCTATCTATCTATCTATCTATCTATCTATCTATCTATCTATCTATCTATCTTACCTGGATTAGACTGTCATTGTTCTGATCATACTTATTTGTCTGCTACTAATAAATATGAATCACTTTGACTGATATTTGTGAGTTGATCATACACACACACATACAGAGAGAGAGAGAGAGAGAGAGCACATTACCTGTTTTCTCTGAACTCTTCTGCTTCCTTTTCTTTCATTGCTGTTTGAGGGTCTTCAACGTCATAAGAGAAGAGGTGAAAGGGGCTATATGGTACATAAGGTAATTTCTCAGTATTTGGAGATGCCTTTGAAGTAACACATGATGAATTTTGGGAAGTAATTTTGAAGACGGATGAGGAGAGTGATGAATGATGAGAAAAAGGATGCAAAGCAACTGAATTAAGGGATGATGAGCTCCTGGAAATATTTGTTCTACAATTCCTGGGAGGCCTTTCATCCTGAGAAATAACACTTGAGATGACTGAAGTATCAGAATTCTGTGGACCATATTTAACCTTCTTTATTTCTGAGAACCCACTGGATTGAAAATATAGATAAAGAAAGGTAAAAAAAAGAAGAGAAAATGGTATTATACAAGTACTTCAAAAAACAGATTATGTTGAAAGCAAAGAGAAATAACTATAGTAGAAATTTAGTTATACACTTTCTTATCTATCAGGAAGACATAGAGGACTCTTGTTAGAATTGGCAATTTTTATCAAAAACAAACGGCACAACTTATAGTTAATGGGGGTTTGTCAGAGATTTTCACAATAGAAAAGGGGATTAGACAGAGATGTCCATTGTCACCATTGCTTTTAACTTTGGAAATATTGCTGATTAAAATTCGAGAATCGCAGCAAATAAAAGGAATAGAAGTCAATAAAAAAGAATATAAATTAAGAGCTTTTGCAGATGACTTGGTGGTTACCCTGTCCCAACCTACTTATTCTGTAGTAGAGTTATTACAATTGATTTACCAATATGGACGGGTCTCGGGTTTTAAAATTAATAATAATAAGACTAAAATATTACCCAAAAATATGACAAATTTGGATAAGCAGACTTTGGTTAACTTGACAGATTTTGAAGTTGTTGATAAGGTAAAATACTTGGGGGTTATTTTATCTGTTTCTAATGTAAAATTGTATAAAAACAATTATGAAAGGTTGTGGGTCAGGGTACAAAGAGATTTGAAAAATTGGGAGAAGTTGCAATTATCTCTTTTGGGAAGAATTGCCGTGATTAAAATGAATGTCCTGCCAAAGTTTCTCTTTTTATTTCAAATGATACCTATCTTAAAGAATGAGGTTAACTTAAATGAATGGCAGAAAGGTATCAATAAATTTATCTGGGCAGGGAAAAAACCAAGAGTAAAGCTTAAAATTATGCAAGATATTCGTGAGAGAGGTGGATTCAAGGTACCAAATCTGAAATTGTATTATGATGCTGTGGTTTTAACATTAATTAGTGACTGGGTTAATTTAACAAATGTAGAAATACTCCACTTGGAGGGTTGGGATTTACTTTTTGGATGGCATGCCTATTTAATTTTTAATAAAAAAGTTGATCGGGTTTTTAAATCTCATATTATAAGGATTTCTTTACTTCGGGTTTGGAGGAAATATTATAGAAGTGATCTTAAAATACCATTTTGGGCTATACCTTGGCATGCAATAGAGGGAATAAGGAGAGGAGTTAAGATGGATAGTGTTTCTTATGCGCAATTACTCAGGTGGGATGGTAAAAATTGGCAGTTAAAATCTTTGGAAGATTTAGCATATGAAAATATTATATATTCATGGTTTCAGTATAGACAAATAGTGGATAGATGGAAGATAGATCGTAATGTGGGTCTGCTTAGAGAAGATGAAAACTTTTTTAAACAAGTAAAAGACCAAAGGCGAACTCACATTAAGAGAATTTATGGGGTGCTAGTAGAACTGGACTCAGAACCAGAACTAATTAAAGAATGTATGATTAAATGGGCACAAAATTTTGGTGACAGTTCTACTAGATACCTGGGAAACCATCTGGGTGAGGAATGTTAAATTTACACAAACCCAGAACTTAAGGGAGAATTTTTACAAAATGTTTTATAGATGGCACCTTGATCCACAAAAAATGTCTCGTATGTATCCTGACTTATAGCCTAAATGTTGGAGATGTGATTGTTTGGATGCTACTTATTATCCTATTTGGTGGTCATGTAAAAATATAAAAGCTTTTTGGATTAAGATATGGTGGAATATTCAAAGAATTTTTAGAAGGAGGGTAAAATTTACTCCACAATTGTTTTTGTTAGGTATCGTTACTGATTGTGATACTAAGGAGGTTATACTGATGTTAAATTTAATTACAGCCGCAAGGTTGTTAGTAGGGCAATATTGGAAGAAGGAATCTCTGCTTACCTTGCAAGAGTGGTTTTTTAAAGTTTCTTATCTGGCGGAAATGGCAAAGATTTCGGCTTTCTTAAAGGACCAATCACAAGAGAAGTTTTTTGCGGTATGGGAAAAATGGATAGATTTTATACAACATAAGTTGGATATAAAAAAATATTACTTAGTTTTTCAATAACTTATATATAAATTTTAATATTTTATAGATTGTATCTTTTTTTTTCTTTTTTCTCTTTCCCTATATTTCCCATTTTTATTTTATCTTTTTATATCTCTTTTCTTCTTTCTTTTTTTATTCTTTTTCCTTTTAAGTTTTTTCTTTCTTTTAATATTTATGTTTTTTTTACTTATATATTATTGTTAATTATTTTATAAGTTGTTTATGTAATGTATTTTGATTTATCTATGGTCTATACTTCTTAATTTTTTTTTTTTTTAAGATTTGTAGAAATTTTAATTAAGCCTATATTCAGCTCTGGGAAGGTTGGGGGGATGGAGTGGGAGGGTTGGGGTGGGTTGGATTTTTTTTTCCTTTTTCTTTATTTGTAAAAATTTCAAAAATTTTCAATAAAAAAAAAGAATTGGCAATTTTTAAAATTTTTAAACTATGTTATGGACACTCTCATAAAATGTCTATGTATTGAAGATAGCCATTTCAAAAAATGTCTCTTGTAATATGTATCTCTAGGTCAGAGGTGGGGTTGAAGAGTTGATGTCCACAAGTCATAAAAGGGTCATAGTTTCCCACCCATGCTGTAGACAAATCACAAAGTACTTTCCAGGAAGGAAACTGGTAAATTTTTTTTGAAGGTCTCTTCTGGAACATAGAATCATAGGGCTGGAAGCAAACTGTGAGATCTTCTAGTCCAATCCCCTGCTCAAGGCAGGAGAACTTATACAATCACGGTCAAATGGTTGTTCAATCTTTTTTTGAAAGCCTGCAGTGATGGAGCACCCACAATTCCGGAAAGCAATTATTCGATCAGAAAATTTCTCCTTACTTCTAGGTTAGTTCTCTCTTTAACAAGCAACTCAGTTCAATTCCTGGTAATGTCTGGAAAAATCTATATAGTTTTTTCGATAACATTTTCTTAAGTGGTTTGCCACTGTCCCCTTCCAAAAGCTGAGAGAGACTTTCTTGGCAAAAATCATCCAGCAAGGACTAGAACTCACAGCTTCCTGTTTTTAAGCAAGTGCCTTAATTACCACACCCAATGGCTTTAAGTTTTCTGCTACTCCAAAAATAATTTGTAAATTCCACCTTCTTTTTTGAAAGTAAAAAGGAACCACTAGGCTGTAGCTATTATTTTATTTTAATCATTATAAAGGATAAAACTTTGTTTTGTTAAATATCAGCTTCCCATATCAATTTTATACAAAAAGGGATTTTCAAAAAGTAAATATAAAGGTCAGGTAGAAAGAACGATGGGCACACTGGTGCTTACTGAAACTATGATATCTATTCATGTCCTTGAAGAAAACTTCCCCAAATGATTCCACTATGGTATTCATCTGTAAGTTTGCCTTTCCCACCTAGAAATACTTGAGAATTCCAGAAAATAACTCCTAACATTTAGATGGTGTCAGCTGACACAGTATTTGAGAGAAATATGTTTAGTAGTTTCCTATTAAAAATAGGGGCTTATATTAAATACTGTCTTCCAAAAAAATTTAAAAAACACAAGGTTTTTGTGAAGGTATTGTAAAAGCTAAAGAATATTAGGCTGTTCCCCTCTGCTATCAGAGAGAAAGGTCCACTACAGAAGTAAAGTTTGCAAAGTTGGGAGGTTTGCAGCACTATAATTGCTGTGATAAAGGAGCTCTATTAGAGATGAAGAATTAAAAAACAAAATAAATCAAACATCAGATGAAAAAGAGAAGAGGGAAACATCTGACTCTGGTAAACTTCTGTCCTAGTTATGCTGGGGAATTCAGGAAATGTAACTTTCTTCCATTATTTTTGTTTTGTTAAAATGAAAACACAACTAAGAAACAGGTTTTTTCCCAATTTAATTATGGTAAAGTAAAAACATTGAAACCAATGGAGACAATCATGACTATTGTACATGGGTATACTTTAACCATAATTAAGTCTGGTAGCAAATCAATATATGTATAATGAGATATTATGTGCAGGTTTAATTTTAGTAAAATGCACATTCTAACAATATACTATAATATTGCAAATGTTTGTTAGTTGTTTCAAGAAATGTTGAAGAGGTTACTGAGGTCATGATCCTAGTACCTGGCATTGATCTGCCCAGTAGCCTCTTCCTCCCTCTCATCCTCTGTACCGGGCTTTATGACTGGCTGTTCTTCTTCCTTGTCGTAAGCATTCTCTCTAGGACAAAACAAAGCATGCAAGTTGGACAGCAACCCAAAACACACAAGAGATCTAAGGAAATATTATCAGCGAAACAAAATAAAACTGGAAATGAAAGATAAAAAGGATAAATAAACATGGGTTCTATCTGCTAATAAAATGAGATGCAAAGGAGATTGATATGAAGCAGATTTGGGGCCTAAAATATTCCATTCTCAACCATTCTGGGGACTTTTGCTGCTAGACAGAGACACTGGATAACAAGAAAAGATGATTTGTGTATATAAAATGCCATGGAGGGATGGAGACAAGGGAGATGAATTATCTGTGAAGTGATTAAACAAAATTGTATTCAGGTGATTTTAGCAAACAAGCCACCATTGAACTCTGGGAACTAAAGATAATTTTAATATTCATTTCAAGTTATCATGCTTTATTATTTTCAGAGTCACATATCTTATTTCACGATAGTGTACTTTAGCTATTGTTTCTTTCATTTCCTCATCATTCGCTCTATTTTTCTACTTTGTTCTACTTTCTTCCTATGAATTCTCTTCTCCAACGCTTTTATCCAAACATGTTTTTTAAAACAACCTTTCCCATTATATTGATCCTATACATCATATATTTGGTTCATTTTGTAATTTTCTATTTTGTGTAGATAGTTTGGTGTCCTCTTATTAATTCTGTAGGTAGTGTCATCCCCCTCCCTAATTCAGTGTTGGCTCTGTTATTAACATACGTACAGTTTTAAATCTTTTGTCTTATTTCATCTTTCTAAGTGATATTATTCATTCTATGCAGCAGCAGCATCAATTAACTTTCTTTCATATTAAGTTCTTTCCTGTATTTGGAATACTCTTTGTACTGTGAATGTGTGGTAAGATACATATTGTTTATGCCTGTCAGATCTGCCCCAGGCTGCCCTCTCAGGAAAGTAAGATTGTTGAATCCATTGAGTTGAATCAAAAGAACCTTTACTGAGAGAAACTGGATGAAATAAAATCAGGTGGAATCTGAAGATTCTGCACAAAGCACAAATAAATTATTTCAGTTTCCCAATCCCAACCATTATGGCCAGTCCATTGGCAGTCAATCGGTGCTGAGAAGATGTTTTGAGAATGCTGAGGTGCTAGGCAGATAACGGTTCACAATCAGGGCACAATGACCTTGGAATCTAGCAAAAACTGGCTGGGAAGGAGTCCGTCCTATCTCCAAAGACAGTCTCCCTCCCTAATTCCCAAGTGAACAGCAGCAGCAAAAAATCCCAAGCATGCCATCTCCCCGCCTCCTCAGCACAATGGCAGGATACCAGAGTACAAATGGTGGACTTGACATGCTACCCCCTGAACCGCGACGTTAGTCCTGCAAAACAAAACACAATAAAGGTGAAAAGAGGTTAGGGCTGACAGCTTACTTAGGTTTATCAGGATATTGATTATGAAACTATTTAAGGAGCCTAGCAGTTTTAACATGGTGTTGGTCAACCCATTCATTTTGGGATTCAGAAAAATCTTTCCATGCAACCAAATATTGAAACTTTCCCCGATGTTTGTATGAATCTAAAATATCCCTAACCTCAACGTGTTGTTCCCCTTTTATTATTAAAGGCTCAGGCAGTGATGGCAATTCAGATCTAAGTTGGGAGGTAATCTCAGTAGTGAATATGTCATAGGGATTTGGGAAAATCTAGTCCCACTGTTACTGGGTTAATAATGAGCTTGATGGGGAAGGGACCTACATATTTGGATCCTAACTTCTTCGATAGTTGCAGAGATTGCAAGTATCAGGTGGATAGGTAAATGTGGTCATTGATATAAAAGGTTTTTGGTTCCATGCACTTTTTGTCAGCTTGCTTTTTGTATGCTTTCCTAGAATCTGCAAAGAACTTCCTCACAACTGACCAGGTATTTCATAATTGGGAGACCCATTCTTTTACAGAAGGCATAGGGGGATCATTCAAAGGTAGCTCAGGCATGGGAGTGATGTCTTGTCACATTGCTACCTTGAAAGGAGTGAACCCTGTACAACTGTGTACCAAATTATTGTATGCTACCTCCACAAATGGTTAAAAGGTATGTCCAGTTGTCCTGTTGATAATTAACAGGTATTGTTCCAATACAGAGTTTGTGTGTTCGCACCCCTATTGGTTTGGGAGTGGTGGCTGGAGGCAAGCTCTTGATCAGTCCCTAGAAGATTTAGGAATGCTTACCAGAACTTGGAAGTGAATTGTACCCCCCTATCGGAGGTTATGTGTTGTAGGGCTCTGTGCAGTCAGTAGACATGTTGCACAAAAAACTTGGCTAGCGCATATGCCGAGGGAATTTTTTGGCATGGGACAAAGTGCAACTGCTTGGAAAACAAATCAGTTATAACTCATATAATTGTATTTATTGAACTTTCTGGGAGTTCTACTACAAAATCCATGGAGATTTCTCTCCAGGGTGCCATTGGCTCAGCCACTGGTTGGAGGAGCCCTGGGGTTTGTCCTTGCCACCACTTGGCAGAGGCACAAATCAGGCAACTTGCCACATAACTATTAATGTCCTTCTTTAAGGGTGGTTAATTAAATGTGAAGTTTTCAAAAACCAAAATGCCCAGCAGTTTTTGAATCATGGCTTTTATCCAGAACCAGTAGCCTCTGACTCTCTGATATATATGGTGTTTTCCCAAAAATAACACCCAGTCTTTTGGCTCCAAAAGATGTATTATAGCTTATTTCCAGGGAAACACGGTATCAGGGTGATCAGCCCGGCTGGGTGCCCTAGAGTCAGATAGTGCAAGGGGGACAAAGGTTTCAGCAACAGCTGCAACCTGCCAGCCCCTTAGCCAGCACACTCTGGGGCTGCGCAGCCCACACAGCGGTGTGTTGATTATTTGTCCAAACAGCAGTTGGAGGCAAAGGCATGGGGGAGGCATGCGATTTGGATGCACCATGTGGCCACCTGCCCTAGCATGGCCATGGGTGGCTTGTCCTCGTGGCGGCAGTACTGGCAGCAGCAGCAGGCAGAGACAGGTACAGAGGGGAGGCAGGCAATTCTAATGCACTGCCTCCTGCCTCAGTGCAGCCACAGACAAACTGAGAGACAGTGGGACAGAGTAGACAGGCAGCTGCGTAGTGCATCAGGATTGCCTGCCTCTGCCTACTACTAGTGCTGCCATATGTTGGGATCAGATGCCTCAGCTTGGGAGGCCAGCCCGGTGGTCGCAGCACTTGGTACAGTTATACTGAAGCATTCTTGACAGGGCATCACCCAGAAAATTTTTGCCTCCTGGGAAGTAGTGCAAAATAAAGTTAAATTGGTTACAGTACTGTGCCCATTGGACTTGTTTGGGTGACAGCTTATGCGGGTTTTCAATGCCTCTAGTCTAAATTCTTGTGGTCAGTCGACACTTCAAAAGGTAATTTGCTCCCTTCAAGGAAGTAGCTCCCTGTTAAGAATGCTCAGCACATGGTGTAAGCTTCCTTTTCCTAAACTGCCCATCTATGTTCAGTTTCTGACAGTTTTCTAGAAATACAGGCACAGGGTTATGGGTTGCCTTGTTTGTTTCCTTGCAAGAGTATGGCCCCTACAGCCACATTGCTAGAGTCTGCCTGAATGGGACATTTGGATCTAGGTGTTTGAGGACAGGTTCAGTTGCAAATAAGCTTTTAAGTTTCTTGAACTGACACTCCATTTAGAGGTTGAGCTAGGCTTGGGCTTATCTTCCCCTTTTGTCTTTGAAAGATTAGTGATGGGGAATGCAATCTGGGCAAAAGATGGGATGAATTGGTGATAAAAATTGGCAAAGAAGCTTTGCAATTGCTTTCTGGTGCATGGTGGGCCCAATCCAATACTGCCTGGACCTTTTGGGGGTCCATCTCAATTTCTTCATGCGATATGTGGTAATTTAAATAATCTATTTTACCTTGGTGTACAACTTAGCAGCTTTTAGTTTCTTGAGCACCGCTCTTATCAAGTTTACATGCTCAGCTTTTGTTTTGGTGTAGATCAGAATGTAATCTAAGTATACCTGCACCCCTTTGTATTGGTGCTCATGCAGCACCTCATTAATTAGCTACGTGAAGACTGCCGGAGAGCTCTGGAGGCCAAAAGGGAGGACTTTAAACTGGAAACATCCCAGTGGATAATTAAAAGCGCTTTTCCATTTGTCCCCCTCTTTGATCCTCACACGATAATAAGCCTCCCATAGGTCTAACTGAGTAAAAATCTTGCCTTGCCAAGTGAACTAGCATGTCCGTCATTGAAGGTAAGGGGTGAACGTTTTCCACACAAACCCCATTTAATCCTCTATAGTCCACAAGTGAAGCGATCCATCTTTTATTCCCCCTGAAATAAAATGGGGGCAGCCACCTGAGGTTGTGCCAACTGGATAAATCCATGGGCGAGGTTTTTAATCAATGAAGGAATGCAATTGCTCTAATTCCCTTGGGGTCATCGAGTAAACTTTTGGCTGGGTAGTTTAGCCCCTGATAAAATCTCTATAGCAATCTATTGATTGGTGAAGGGGGAGCTCATCCAACCCCTTTTCACTGAACATCTCCCTCAAGTCCCAGTATTCTTTAGGGATAGAGCCAAGGTCTCTTCCCTGTTCTTGCGCTGCGGCTCCTGCCTTATAGCCCACTGGACAAGCTTTCTGAACTTGTTCCGGGCCATGTGCTAGGCAGGCTCGCCGGATTTTCAGCAGCCCCTCCTCCAATTTATGTTCAGGTTCCACTTCTTGAGCCAGACCAGCCAACTCTCCATTCTGGGAGCCACTATAAAGCTTAGAATATCGGTATGGTCCCCCAACCACATTTCCATTGGCTCAGTAACAAACATTGCTAGATGCCACCTGCCACAGATCCATCTAGCTGGTAGAATGCCACAGGAATCCCCAATCTTTTTACTAGGGCTGGGTTAACCAGGCATCCGGTGCAACCCAAGTCCAGGAGGGCTAGGAAGTTGGCTTTTAGCCCTGACGACTCAATAATTAACTCTATGGGAACCATTACTTGGGTCTGGGCCACTTACCAAGGGATCAACAATATCAGTGTCACTCAGGCCGACCTTTGGTCAGCAGGATTGGAGTTCCCTCACCACTTTTGGAAGACAGGGTGAACTCAATGATCTTCACTCCTTTCAGCACCATTTCTTGGGATCGTTGTGGCTGTTTAGCAACTTTTCCCATGGGACTAGAATAGAATAAAATAGAGCTGGAAGGGGCCCTGGAGGTCTTCTAATCCAGCCTCCTGCTTGAACAGGAGAACTTATACCATTTCAGACAAGTGACTGTCTAGTCTCTTCTTAAAAATCTCCAGTGATGGAACGCCCACGATTTCTGAAGGCAAGCTGTTCCACTGATTAATTGTCCTCACTGTTAGGAAGTTTCTCCTTAATTCCAGGTTGCTTCTCTCTTTGGTCAGTTTCCAACCAATGTTTCTTGTCTTGCCCTCTGGTGGTTTGGAGAATAGTTTAATGCCCTCTTCTTTGTGGCAGCCCCTCAAATACTGGCATACTGCTACCATGTCACCTGTTTCTTCTTTTCTTTAGACTAGCCAAACACAAGTCCTGCAGCTGTTCTTCATATGTTTTAGTCTCCAGGCCTTTGATCATTTTAGTTGCTCTTCTCTGAACTTTTTCCAAGGTCTCAACATCTTTTTTGTAGTATGGTGACCAAAATTGGTTGCAGTATTCCAGGTGTGGTCTTACTAGGGTTTTATAAACCGGTACTAATAGTTCATGTGATCTTGATGCTATGCCTGTTTATACAACCCAGGATTGTATTAGCTTTTTTGACTGCTGCTGCACACTGCTGGCTCATAGTCAAGTAATAGTCCACTAGGACTCCAGGGTCCCTCTCACGGTTGCTGTTTTTGAGCCAGGTCTCTCCTAATCTGTACTTAAACTTTTGATTTTTCCTGCCTAAATGTAAAACTTTGCTTTTCTCTACATTAAAACTCATTTTGTTAGATAGGGCCCATTGTTCAAGTTTGTCAAGATCTTTTTGGATTCTGAGCTTGTCTTCTGGAGTGTTGGCTATTCCTGCCAGTTTAGTATAATCTGCAAATTTGATAAGCTCCCCTTCTATTCCCTCATCTAAGTCATTAATAAAGATATTGAAGAGTACTGGTCCTAAGACAGAGTCTTGTGGTACCCCACTGCTTAGTTCTCTCCATGTGGATATAGTACCATTGAGGACTAATCGCTGAGTATGGTTTATCAGCTAGTTATAGATCCATCTGATGGTGTTTTTGTCTATCCCACTTTTTCTAGCTTACTTAGCAGCAGGTTGTGGTCTACTTTGTCAAATGCCTTACTGAAGTCTAAGTATACTACGTCCACAGCATTCCGCTGGTCTACTAGTTTAGTCACTTTATCAAAGAATGAAATAAGATTGGTTTGGCATGATCTGTTTTTGACAAGCCTGTGCTGGCTACTGATTATAACTTTGTTTGCTTCTAGTTGTTTGCAGATCTGTTTTTTGATTATCTTTTCCAGGATCTTTCCAAGTATTGATGTTAGACTGATTGGTCTATAGTTTCCTGGGTCTGGTTGTCCCCCCCTTTCTTGAAGATGGGAACCACATCAGCCCTTTTCCAATCATCAGGTACTTCCCCGGTGCTCCAGGATTTTTGAAAGATATGGTACAATGGTTCTGAGATAATATCTGACAGCTCCTTCAGAACTGTGGCATGCAATCTGTCAGCTCCTGGTGATTTATATTCATCAAGGTTGGGTAGGTGTTCTCTTACCATTTTCTTGCTTATTTTAATTTTTGTTTCTAATTTGTCTTTTGCAGTAGTTTTTTTGGCATGCTGAGCTATAATTTCTTTTTGTGTGAAGACTGATGCAAAGAATGAGTTAAGCAACTCTGCTTTCTCCCTACTGCCTATTACTTCCTTGCTACCTTCTCTCTTTAGTGGACCTTCTTTCTTTCTTGTTATTAATATGTTGAAAGAAACTTTTTTTTATTGTCCTTGATCTGTTGCAAATCTTCGTTCCTTCTGAGCCTTTGCTTTCCTGACTTTCCTGACTTCAGAACATCTTTGTATGTTCTGGCTGTCTGCTGATAGTCATTCAATTCTTTGATGAAAGGTTTATTGGACAGCAGGATGATAGTAGAGTATTTGAAGCAAGAAGGGATAGAATACATCTCCAGTGATTTATAAAAGATGAGGATGAAAATGGGGGTCAGTTGATTAGCACAGACTTTCAAGCAAAAGGGAGTTAATGTAAGGACCCACCCCACTTTGCATCTTAAGAAAACAGAACTCTTGGAATAGTTCTTCCAACAGGCATCCTTTATTAAGAGAAAATGGTTGCAGGCATTCTAGACAGGACTTGGGGTCCAAGCTCTCCCATTCAAGGTTTTAAGGGGTTCCCTAGTAGCCCCACCCAATCACCCCCTTCTTCCAGCAACAGTCTCAGGCATTACACTCCCACCCCCTTTTCCTTACTGCCAGCTGGATGGAGACTTCAGAGAGAACTACATGAAAGGTAATAGCCTCCTTTGTTATGGTTAGTTCTTTTGGTGATATCCACATCCAGTCCCTTTGAGGGCCATAAAGCCCCTTTGTTCACCCCCTTCCCTTCATCGTATGACAGAATCCAGAGAAGGCAGAAATGGGGTTTTCTATAGTTGATAACTAGAGATGAAATATAATTGGATTCTGACAGTTACTCTGTTTGGCCCTGCTGTTTTTCCATCTTTGTGAAATAGACTTTGCATATATTTTCCTGTGATCACTGGAGAAGGGGGACCCAGAGTGATGGAGTCGGATATAGGAGACTTAGCTGCTGACTTTCAGTTTTTCACAGTGGTGCAGTAGCCAAGGGATCATGGGGCTCCACTCCTTACAGCTGATTTCTGCCTGCCAGGGGAACCTAAATGGGCCTGAAGTTGCCCATAGAAGCAACACAGAAGGGGAAAAGCCGTCCAGAAACCGGCAGAAGAAGAAGCTAGCTCAACTTCTGAGTCTAACCCAAGCTACAAGCAACTGAAGTCCTAAAGTACTCCTTCAAGCTGACTGTAAAAAATGTGTTTGGAACTGGGTAAGAACAGTGATTTTCTCTCTTCTATTTTGAAACTGATTTCCTGGGGAAAAAAACCCAAGAAGCAAAAAGCCTCGGAAAGTGAGAAGGAGTGGGACTTTTGCCCCACCCTCCTGGAGATGGAAGTGGCGAATTAAACCTTTCAGGGGGAATAGAAATATATTGAAATAAAAAGAATATAAGACTTAATTTGGATAAGTTTGAAATCGGTGGAATCTGTTAAGATTTTCCTTTTATATCATCAAAACAGAAATAAATGTTTATTACTGAAAGAACTGGTGATGACATCTAGTGGTGGATGAAAATATTACAACAGCTGCTTTATTACAGAGACTGGCAAGGCCCAGATAAAAAGATAAAATTTGATCTTGGTGACCTTCAATGTCTTAATAACAAAGAACAGCTGTGACAAAAAAAGAAGGAAACATCTTGGGCTTTCTATAAAGTGAGAATTATAAACTCTAAAAAAAAAAAAGAATTGACCTTTCTGGATTACAAATACTAACTCAACTGTGACTTTAAAGCTGTCTGCAGAGAAAGGAAAATTCTGATTTTTTGCTATCATGGAAAACCAGAGATCTGCAGAAAGAATATACCAAGAAAAAACAAATATTTTTCAGAAGGAGATCTATGCTATATTGCAACTAATCTAAACAATAATAATCTCAAACCATGAGGAAATTAAACATAACCTTGAAAACATAAATAAACACATCTCCAATTTAACTTTACAACATAAAAATTCTCAGAAAATAAAAAGAGAGTGAGCAGATAAAACAGACAACTGATTACGAGACAGAAGAAAGAGATTTCAAGATGGAATTTAACAATACTAGGAAATATGACTTATCATAGATGGAAAAAAATTTACAGGGAACTCTGGACATGGAAAAGACAAACTTTAAGACAAATTTTAAGATTACAAAATAAGTTTGAAGATAAGAAAAAAGATTTGGTAAAATGGATTTTGCTAGGGGAATTATGAGATCTTGAGAGACAAAAAATAATAAATAAAATCAAGAAAGACAAAAAGGAAAAGATTTTCAATTAATATGAAGGGGCGAAACCTTCCTATAAAAACATTTTACCTGTTTTGCCTTTTGTATCTACAACAACATTTATAAAATTATGGAAAGACTCTTTGACTCATTGAAGCATATTGAACAGGAATGATGTTGGAGGGGAAAAAAAGGCTAAAGTGAGAATCAAGAAATTAGATGATGGGAATTACCAGAGGGAGTATTTAAAAATTAAACATTTGTTTGAATATGTTTAAAGAAATAGAAAGATTTTGAATATAAATGAAGATTAGTTTAAGAGGGATGAGCCCTTAAAGTAATATAGTATGCCTTCTTTCCTTTTTCTTTTGTGTGTGTGTTTTTTTTTACATGCGAAATATAAAAATGTTGGGATGGTTTATATAAAAGAAATGTTTTCTTTGTTTTTGTCTTTGCTCTTATTTTCTTTTTAAGATATGAGAAATGTAAAAATGTGATGGCTTGTATGAGAAAAAAGATTTAAATACTTAAGTGTAATTAATTTTGAGAAAATCTTAGCCAGTAAGAATGATTTAAATACTGTGGGGAAAACAAATTTAAATAAGGATGTAAACAGGATTTATGATGAGGCAATCAAGATGATCAATGAAAAGAAGCTTTATACTGATGTTTTTATTATTTGCAGAAAACATTTGAGAAAAATGTTTATATTAATTGTTATTTATTCAAATAAGAAGTGTATTAATTTAAGGTTGGCTAAAGAGAATATTATTGGAAAAAGAGGAAATCAAGTAAAGTCAAGTAATTCTATATGGATTATAGAATTATAGAAATTAATTGTTATTGTTTTTTAAATACTAACACGGACAACACGATGTTTACCAAATATTAAGGTGTATGTTAAAAATCATAAAACATTTTTTTTTAAAAAAGGAGACTTAGCTGTTGTTCTTGTATCTGAGATGGAGAGGACAGTGATAACTGACAGTAGTCTACTCCCAAACCTACTCTAGAACACATTCAGGTCATCTGCCAGTTGCTGATTCTCTTCTGCAAGGGATTGTAGCCAGTGATATTTTTACTGGTTAATTTGCAGAGAGCTGAATCCTCAGCTTTTTAGAGTAGCTTCTTTTTGTTGCCCTGATTTACCTTACTGCCTGATTGTACAACATTCTATCTCCTTTCCTGTAGGCTTCCTCTTAGGCATGACATAGATGTTTGAGCTTAGCTGTAAACCAAGGTTTATTATTACAATGACATAATTAGTTTTTAAGACAAGAAGACTGTTCAGCAGAAATGCTAGAATATGTACATTTTAGGGAGAAAACTATATATGATGAATATGCTAACATATAATCATACATGGAAAAAGGATTTTTATTTTTTATTCTATACACATGTTATTATTATATACACGTCCTCTAGCCTCCAGAATCAATATGACAAATAAAATTGATCATTTGATCTCTAAAATGTAATAAGGCTCTTGGAAAATGTTTTTTACTCCCAAAACTCTTTTAAGACTCATAGTGATTGGTGAGCAACAGTTAGCAGAGCTGTTTGTTCATCTATATCAGCGGTTCTCAACCTGTGGGTCATGACCCTTTTGGGGGTCGAATGACCGTTTCACAGGGGTCGCCTAAGACCATCGGAAAACACATATTTCCGATGGTCTTAGGAACCGAGACACCGCTCCACATCCATCTCCGCATGGCCTCCTCCGCCATTTGCAGAGAGAGAGACAGAGAGGCACTTTCGCTTCCCTTTTCTCTCTCTCAGGTGGACTTACTTCCTGCAGGGCTCCTGATTGGTCTTATGCCTGTGTGCCCCACCCCTGGGAGAAGCAAGGCCAGGGCCTCGTGGCCTTGGAGCTGCCCAGGGAAGCCCCGGGATCCCTGTTGGGAGCGGCCTGCTGAAGGCTCTGCTGAGCAGGCCAGCCCTCCCACAAGCTGCGGCCCAAGGGAGACCAGCCCCTGCAATCCCCAGCCAGCTTGACTATTGGACCCGCTGGCGAGGAAGGCACGCCAGTGTCCAGGCTGCTGGGAAGGAAGAAGAAGATTCAGCAAAGGTAGAAGAGGAGAGCTGCCTCCTGGGGCCCAGTGCTAGTGGCAGCTTACTTGCCATCCTCTTCCTCCTCCCCTTATTCCTCCTATTGCCCCCAAGGCGGCTTGGGCAGGCGCCAGGGCAAGAGGGGTGCCTGGGGGGAGCAGCTGGGTTGGCAGGCTGCACGGCACCAGCCCCCACCATGGCTCCATTGATGGACGGAGGACCAGGCCAGGCAGCATGTGGGCGGCGGGGACCCCTGATGATGCAGCAGCAGCTGCCGCTGTCCCCACTGCCCCCATGCTGCCCGGCCTGCTCCTCCGTCCATCAATGGAGCCATGGTGGGGGCTGGTGCCGTGTGGCCTGCCAGCCTGGCTGCTCCCCTCAGGCACCCCTCTTCCTCCCAGCTCCCGCCCGAGCTGCTTTGGGGGCAGCAGGAGGAAGGAGAGGAGAAGGGTGAGAAAGCCGCTGCTGCCGCTGCCGGCTGAGCTGAGCTGCGGCGCCGAGCCGGTCTCCATGCCTCCTGGTTGCCTGGCTGCGCTCTGCCCCCGGCCGCCCTCCGCATCGTGCAGGAGTTTCCCCCACGCCGCCCAGCCCGCCTCCCTCACCATCGAAGGCTGCCTCGGCCTTCCCTTCCCCTTCCCGTTAATCTCTCCTTCCTTCCTTCCTTCCTTCCTTCCTTCCTTCCTTCCTTCCTTCCCCCTTCAATCTCCTTCTTTCTCCATCTCCTTCCTTTCCCCTTCAATCTTCCTTCCTTCCTTCCTTTCTTTTCCTTTCAATCTTCTTCCTTCTCCATCTCCTTCCTTTCCCCTTCAATTTTCCTTCATTCCTTCCTTCCATCTCCATCCTTTCCCCTTCAATCTCTTTCTCCTTCCTTCCTTCCCCCTTCAATCTCCTTCCTTTTCCATCTCCTTCCTTTCCCCTTCAATCTTCCTTCCTTCCTTCCCCTTCCCTCCCTCCCAACATTTTTGAGCAAGGAAGAGCAAGCTTCTCCATCGAGCATTGCTATATTGTTTTTGTGATTAATCACTATGTTTTAATTATGTTCAGTTTGTAACAATGAAAACACACCCTGCGTATCAGATATTTACATTACAATTCATAACAGTAGCAAAATTACAGTTATGAAGTAGCAATGAAAATAATTTTATGGTTGGGGGTCACCACAACATGAGGAACTGAATTAAAGGGTCGCAGCATTAGGAAGGTTGAGAACCACTGACCTATATAAATACAGTATAAATTAGATATTCAGCCCCTGATCATCAGTGGAAACCGGGTGGAGTGAGTGGTTAGCTTTAGGTTTCTGGGTGTTATCATAAAGGAGGACCTAACCTTAACCCTTTTGCCAGGAAGTAATAGTATTCCAAGTGCCTTTGGTGTATTGCCATTCTGGCCACACGACCATAAAAATTGTCTTCAGACAACGCTAACTCCCTCGGCCAAGAAACAGAGATGAGCAACATGCTCTAGAATCGAACAGTGTGTGTGTGTGTGTGTGTGTGTGTGTGTGTGTGTGTGTGTGTGTATACACAAACACACACACACAAATACAGTAGACCAGAGTCAAAAAAATGTGGAATAAACAGCATTGCTACCAGATGGATTTGAAATTGGCTGACCAACTGCACTCAACATGTAGTCTTCAGTAGAACTATATCTACATTCAGGGAAGCATGCTGTGGGGTACTACAAAGTTCTGTCTTAGGCCTATTATTCCTCAGCCTCATGATTTAGATGAAAGGCTATAAGGGGAATCATCAAATTTGCAGAGAACAAGATGAGGTGAATTGTCAATACGTTAGTAGACTTGAATATTTGGAACTATCCAACAAAATGCAATCTAATGAGAAAAGAAAGATTAACCTTAGATAAGAAAAACTGAATGCATAGGTATTGCTGATACCTAGCTCAACAACATTAACTGCAAAAGAAATCTGGGAGTCCGAATGGACAATCACTTAAGTATAAGCCAGCAGTGTGCTGCAGCTGCCAGAAAAGCCAATGCAGTCCTATCAACAGAGGGACAGTATCAAGATTATGTGAAGTGTTGGCACTGCATTATATTGTATTGATAAGATCACACTTGGAATACTGCATACAGTTTTGGTCAACACTATTCAAAAAGATGCTGAGATTCTAGAAACTGTGCAGAAGAGACCGATGAAAATGATTAGGAAACTGGAGGATGAACATATGATCCAGGTACTGGATATGTCTAATCTAACAAAAAGAAGAACTAGGCATGACATGATAACAGTATTGCAATAGTTGAGGGGCCATCACAGAGAAGAGGGGGACAACCTATTTTCCAAAGCACCTGAGGGCAAGACAAAAAGTAACAAAGGGTAGCTTATCAATTTATAACTAAGGAGAAATTTCCTGGCAGTGACAACAATTAACCAATGGAATGGTTTGCCTCCAAAAATTGTGAATGCTCCATTACTGGAGGTTTTAAAAGAAATTGGATGGCCATTTGTTTGAAATGGTATACAGGTTTCCTGCTTGAGCAGGGGATTGAACTAGAAGATTCCAAGATCTCTTCCAATTGTTATTCTGTATTCTAAGCAGGCTTCCCTTTGCAGAGAACCCATGATTGAAACTGAGTGAAAAGATGTTGACATACAAATTTATATACAAGCTGGTTCAACAAGTACTTAGACCTAGTGTGAGAGAAGAAAAGTTATAAAGAACAGACAAGGAGAGCAGCTAATATTTCTCATTTTCCAGCTGGAAAATTAGAATAAAATTGCAATCTATAAATTGAATTGAATTAATGTACGATGTAATTTTTTTTTGTAATTTTGTACCTCAGATTGCATTGCCTGTTTCTCCCAGATTTCCCTATCTTCCTAGTCTTCATATCCTTCATCCCAGCTTATAAAGATCCATTGGTGTTCATAACCATGGAATTTTCACCAAATCAAGTCACATTTGAATTAATAGTTTGATGTCTATACTGTTCCAGATAAAATAATACTCGTTCTCAGCTGTGTAGACTGGTCTTATAAAATACTCTATTTTGATTTTCAAATTTGAAAACTATTGTACCATAAACATTTATGGCAAAACATCTTCCCTCCCACATACCAAATTTTTAAAATGAAGGTAAATTTGTAAAATAAAAGTTTTGATGTAAAGTATATGTTTGAATTTGAAATATATACCAGATTACTGTAAATGTAGCAGTGGGAGTATGGCTCAGTGGTTAAAGATGCTGAGCTTGTCAGCTGGAGAGCTGACACCCTGGGTTCGAGACCCAAGTACCATGTAACAGGATGAGTTCCCATTACTTGCCCCAGCTCCTGCCCATCTAGAAGTTTGAAAACATAAAAATGCAAGTAGATTAATATGTATCACCTTGGTGGGAAGGTAACAGTGTTCTGTGCATCTTTGGTATATAGCCATGCTGGCCCCCAGACCACAAATATTGTCTTTGGACAATGTTGGCTCCCTTGGCCAAGAAACAGAGATGAGCATCATGCCCTAGAGTTGGACACGACTGACTTTACCTTTACTTTACAGTATATGAGTCAGACCTATCTATTCATTTCATTTTATCTTTTGGGTATTGCCATTCTGTTGGGAGGGGAGAGGTTTTGCTCTTTGGGAAGGGGGGAAGCTCTGTGGGCTCTGAGATGTAGTTCCTTTGCTTTGTTCTTTTCACCTTTGATGCATCTCTCTGGGTATGAAAGGGAAGAGGAATGTGCCTAGGGCCATGTGTCTTATTTCTATTCTGCTGGAAAGAGGCCGGGAAGAAAACAAAACGAAATGACTGAGAACTTCAGTTTATCACTTTGGTTCTCACAACAACTTTGCACCTGTGGATTGGCTGAAATCAAACAGGATAGTTGGGCACTGGGGAGGGGTTTAAAAGGAGAGTTTTAATGTACTGTTTTGCATGAGAATTATTCAGATCTTGCCTTGCAATTCTGCTATCACTATCTCTCAATAAAAGTTCCTTTTGAAATGATGCCAGTTTCAGAAATTCTGTTTTCCTGGGACTGCTAGCTGAGGCAGGACCTTAAAATATGCACTTCTTCACAATAACGAGCAATGACAAAGATTAGTTGATATATCAGCAAGCATAAATGATCAAAGATTTCTAAAAAGCATGAAAGCAACATTGCCGTAATATGGATGTTATATAACTGAAAAGAAGTTACTAATTTTTTTAATTAAAAAGCTAAGTAGGTATTAAGAAGCCAGCACTGAAATGATATATTTCAATGAATACATTAAATAACTTCTTTTATAGCAGCTTCTTGCAGTCTTTTGAATTCTTATATGATTGTGATTACATCAAGCCACCATATTTTTATTTCCCCCATATACTTTATCAGTAAATAAAAGAAGATGTTTCCATTCATTCCTTTTTGTTTTAATTGGAAAATTGTTAAACTATCAACTCCTACAGGTTGACTATTTCCCTAGGAATTAATTGCTTGCCTTATTTCATTTTTGGTAACTGAGCAAATAGTATATTGTGAAAATATTACACGAGTATATGTCATTTTAAGCAAAATGAATCAGAACCGTGGGTGTGAAGTTTTATCAGCCAATTATAAGTCACAGAAATTTGAAAATATAAAAGGCAAAAAGAATCTAGGAATATTTCTTATTTCTATACCTACTTCTCACTATATTCTTCAGTGCTCTGTCTATGGCCACACATGAAATTAGGGCTTGAATGAGTGAAGGGGCTGGCAGGGGCTGATAAAGTATTCTTGACACTCTGAATGGAATGCCTCCTGCTCTTCCTACGTTCCAGCCCTCTTCTTTCACTGGAACCAAGACTGGCCCTTCTTCTGTCTTTGCAGGCAATAAGAAGAGGTTCTCCACTATCATCATCATCTTCATGTCTCAATGCCATCTAAAAAAATGAAAGGGAAAGTGTAGGGAATAATGCATATAATACATTATACAATGATTTATATATTTGTTTTGTCTCAGAAAGATATATGGAAATGTCTTTTGATGACTGTTATTTATCAAGGCTTCGATAATCTGGATTATGAAGGGCAACAGGAGATTTCAGATGCTTCTTACAAATGTTGAAGAATCAATTTATTTATGTAGAAATTCCAAATATAACATATGTTTCCTGTGTGCACACAAGAGAAATGCCCCCTGAACCCTCAGAGACTGAAAGTAAAAATAATGACATCTTAAGTGCAACTCTCACCTAAAATATTTCCTGTTCCTTGTTATGTACCCTTGCAATGAAAAATACAGATGTTGAAATTTCAAAGAAAGATGGAGAGATGTGTATTTGTGGAAGATCAAAAAGGCAATATGAGAGGGGACTTTCTGCTGTTTTTAATCCCTATCAATCTGTTCCTTGTGTCATTACTGAAATAGCCTCTCTCATTCCTACAATTCTAAATACCACCCTTTCATAGCAGAGAGGCTGTACCCAGGTTTAAAAAAAAATGGTTTTATTTTGAACTGGGAATTAAAATCTTTTGCTATCAATAGTTTAGACAATTATAGTCTCCATCAGCTAAAAGGAGGAAGTTAAAACTATTGTGAAAATTTGAAGAAATAGTATTCATGGAGAAATATATTACCACAGAAAATGAATTAATCTAAATGTATTTATTTCTCTATTCCTTTACCTGTCTCTTAAAGACCAACCCCATGTCCACATTGTGGGAGGTGGAAACAGGAGAAAGTAAGGGATTGCTAGGAGTGGGCAAAGTATAGCATAGCTTTGTGGCCCAGGACCTTTACGGCAGCCATGGCTATCCTGGGTCTCCCAGAAATGGCCTTGCTAAAGGAGTTCTGGTGAAGTTGCATCAGAATCATAACAAAATACAAATGGACTGATCAAACAAAAAATTACCATGGCAATATTAAAGGACTAAGAGACAGAACAGAGAGAACAAAATAGCTACTTTGAACACAGCTGCCATGCGGAATAAAACAGAAGAAATTGTAGAAATAATGGAAAAAAGAGGGATCAAGATAATGGGACTAGCTGATATAAGATGTAAAGGACATGGCAGTAAGAAAGTTTTCAAAGGCTTCTTGTTTATTTACTCTGGAGGGGCCACAGCAAAGAATGGAGTAGGATTCTTCATATATCCAGAAACTGCAAAATGCATACTAGACATCAACTGCTATTCAAATAAAATAATAATATTGAAAATCAAGAGAGAAAAACAAACTGAAACATATGTACAATTACATGCCTCATGCAATGATAATTACACACAAGAATAAATGGATGAGTTCGTCAATGAACTATCTTAAAAGATAGAGAAAGTGGAAGCTAAGAGTATGCTGTATGTAATGGGAGATTTCAACAGTAGAGTAGGTACTAACAGAAAAGAATATGAACAGTTCATTGGCCCATCTGCTTTTAAGAACAGTGAAAGGAACAAAAATGGGCAAAGGATAGTGGACTTGTGCAACCAACACCATCTTTTCATTATTAATACATTTTTGAACACTGAGACTCGCAATATGGTATAAATGGAATGACAACATCCCTAAAAGCCAGACAGATTATATATTAACGTGTAAAAAGAAGGTTCAGAACATTTGATCCAAAAGCTATCCCCAATGGACTATGTGACATATATCATAAGTTGTACAGCTAACAGCAAGACATGATAACTTTAATATTAACAGAAAAAACCAAATGAAAACCAGGAATTAATTAAGATAGCAAAATTTAAGCTAGAAATAACAGAACAAAAGGTGAAGACAGTATTTTATCCACTATCACCAGAGGTGGGAAATGTGGAGAATGAATAGGTTTACAGAACTACCCTGCTTAACACTGCAGAAGGATTATATGGAAAAGGGAAAAGTGGAAAAAGGTGGAATAGGACCAAATACAGTGCATGGTGGTGTGAAGAGGTTAAAGAAGCAGTAAAGGTGGGAAAAAAGTTATATAATGTTGTATAAAATCAGGAAAAGAAGATTATATAAATTATAGATTTCACAGATACCAACAAGATAATCAAGAAGGCACAACAAAAATCCTGAGAGGGCTTTGGAAAAACATAGACATTAGCCTGCAGAATGTTTTTTAGAGTAGTCAAAAGTATATGGAAAAGAAAGGAGAATTATAACATGAAGGGAAGGCCACTAACAGAACCATCAGAAATCATAGAAAGATGGAGAAATACTTCAAAGAGCTCCTCAACCCACTAGGACAGTATCATGAAGAAGCAACACAAGACCACAAAATGATAGAGCTAAAGCCAGAAATACTGATTGATAAAGTAGCAAGAGTTGTTAAAAAGTCACCAAACTACAAAGCATCATGAATAGATAGGCTATCAACAGCAGTAATTTAAATCACAGGGTCAGATGACTACATAGAATCTTTAACACAGCATGAACACAACTAATGGACTTACTGATTGGCATAAAGCAATAATACCACTGTGGAAAAACAAAGGGAGCAAATGAGAATGCACACAGAATTGAGGCATCTCATTCTTGTGTCATGTAGGGTAGCGGTCCCCAACCTTTTTGGCTTTGTGGACTGGTGGGGGAGGAAGGGGATGGTTTTGTGTGCTATTTGTGAAAATGCAGCTTCGAGTGCTTGTGCGCTGCTTGTGCGACCTGGTTCTCAATGGGTCGCAGCCCAGTACTGGACTGTGGTATGGGGATTGTAGACACCTGATGTAGGGAAAATGTACATCAAGATAACAGAAATCAAATTAAGACCAATTAAAAAACTACAACTAGCAAAAGAGCAGATAGGTTTTAGAACAAATAGAAGCTGCATAGATGCAATTTTTGTGCTTAAACAATTAATAGAAAAGAATAGAGAATACAGAAGGATCTCTTTATTGCATTTCTAGACCAAGAGAAAGAATTTGATAGAGCTGATAGGAAATTGCTATAGAGAACATTGACCAAATATAGAGTAAGTAAACATCTTATTAAAGCATGCAAAAGTTTATACAGCAATTGCAGAAGTGTAGTTACAACAAACCAACAAACATTGGAACCCTTCACAGAAATAGCCGTAATAAAACAGGGATGTGTACTATCAACACTATTATCATTTATATTGACAGCATAAGCAAAGAAGCTAAACCCAATAATGGACCTTCCTTAAATAGTTTATCACTGATTGTTTCACATTACTTCTTCTTTGCTTGATTTTTGCAAATGTATAAAAGCTGATTTCATACATAATCAATCATCAAAGAAGCCAATGTGCCCCATGTCCTCATAAAGTTGCTGTAATTTGTCTCTTACTCCAAGAGAAAAGCTGTGCAAAGAGTTGTGGGACAGGGAATATGGGAAGTCACATTTTATCCCACTTCATGAATCCTGTAGTCTCCCCCTCCTCTTAAATAATGGGGCAACATTAACCTCCAGAGTGATGCTTCTATCCTATGAGTTACTATCTGATATATCCAGTGCTGCAATGAGGGAAGAAAAGGAAGGTGGAATGGCACTGAATAACTGCTCCTTGAGCACTCCCACATGGGCCAACTCAAAGAAGAGATGACTGGTTCAAGGAAGAAGAGACAGAGATCTTGGATAGTGCTAATAATATGCTCTTTATAAAGAATATGCTCTTTATAAAGAAAGATGGGAAACAAAGCTGGAAGTCTAGTGGGAAATATCATTAATATAAAGTGATAAAAGAACTTACTATATAATTAATGCATCATTCTGAATAATAATCATGCATGTGGAATACTTCGAAGCAGATCCTTTTCTTAATGCTGTATGTTTTTATTTCCTATTAGTGTAAAACTAATGTACTGCATCAATATTACAGTTATCAATATTAACCCAGTTCAACTGTAGTCACACAGTTAAATAAATACGCTTGCTTACATTTGGGTATTATCCCAGCCTAGTAAAAAATGCATTTTACAATAAAATATACTACTATGTTTCTGCATCTGTAGTGCATATGCATATCTTTGCCTCTCCGAATAAAAGTAAATAGGCAAGTAGTACTACAAATGTACTTTTCCTGCAAACTCATCTATGAAATATTCCCAAACTGTAAAGGAGAAGGACATTTTATATTACCTCATAAATGTTGAATTGCTCTACTAAGTCCAAATCTAATCCTTTCTTGTTCAGATGCTTCTGGGAAATAATTTCCATCCCAAGCTCTTCTAGACAGTCAATAACATCATAGAAAGAATCTTGATCTGGCAAACCAGATAGTGTCTAAAAGTAAAAATAGAATTATTTCAATTTTTGTTTTGAAGAGAATATCAAGTGTGACTTAAGTGTTAGTCCTATACATTGCTTGATAAAGGCCATCAATGTCTTTTGGGGTAATTTTGAAAAATGAAAAGTTAATGAGATGATATAAATCGTACGAACAAAGGCTTATAAAGAAAAGTTATTTCAACATATAAGAAAGTTAAGACTTATTGGAATCAGTTACATATTTTAACTCAGAGAATTCTTAAACTGAATGTATAATTGAAGTCAGGCTTTTCTTTTAGGTTTGATTGACAATCAGATAGAAAAAATGTAACTTTGTTTTTATATATGACAACAGCAGCAAGGCTTCTCTATGTGCAGAGATGGAAGAAATCACATATACTAACAATGGAAGAATTAATAAATAAATTAATGATGATAAGGCAAAATTGACTGCTTTGATGACTATTTAATTTGGTTTCCACTTGAAAACCATTCTTGCTATTTTTATTTGAAACTAAAAAAATGAAATTTAAACTTAAGAGTTTTTATGATAGTGGTGGTGATAAAAGATTTGTTTGCTATGGTTTATTGTAGTTCAAAAGGGCATTGTTTTTAAATTTTCATCCTATCGAAAAAAGTTAAAAGTTATCTTTTTCTATAGTTTTTTTCTTTTTTGTTTTCAGGCCTCAATTTTGCTTTTCCTTATCCCTTTCCTTTTTAACTTTTTTCTTTGATTTCTTTGTTTTTTTTATACTTTTAAAAAACATAATAAAAATTTAAAAAACAAAGAAATGTTTTCAGATGTGGTGGGAAGGATTACTTTTTAGGATCAAATGGAGGAAAAATTGTTAAATGCAATATTCTTAACTATATATTTTTTAAAATTACATTACATTAAATTAATTATATTCTTTTACTAATTGGTCTATTTTATTTTTCCTTTGACTTTGCAATTTTTTTGTGCAGGTCTCTGCACTTCTAAACTAAATGATCTAAAAATGGTTTCAGTATGCCTCTCTGACTTTGGGCAAAACATTACACAATAGTATAAATAATTGAGATTTCCATGAGCTGCCCCCCAAAGTCCTGCTAATACAATTACTGTTAAATAAAAGGGATTTTTTTAGTCAAACATTGATTTTTGCAGATAATATTTTTAGTAAATAATATTAATTCTTTTAATGCTTAGCCCAATGGTGACGAACCTATGGCACGCATGACAGAGGCAGTACTCAGAACCCTCTCTCTGGGCACGCAGGCCGTCACCCCAGCCCCACATCCCCATACATCCCCCTCCTCACCAGCAGCCCCCCTAGAGGAAAGTTTCCCCCGGGTGCAGCCCACACGGAACAGCGCAGCCAAGGACATGGCAGCCTGGTAGCGAGGACAAGACTCCGCCCTCGTGCCCCGTCATATGCAGCTGATGCTGTGGGGTGTGGGCAGAGGGCGTGACCACCATGGTGCTGCTGGGCCACCTGGGCGATCTGCGGCAGGCCATGGAGGCAGTGGGTGGCCTGCGGGGCAGGAGGGTTGAGCATTCGGTCTCTAAAAGGTTTGCCATCACTGGCTTAGCCTATTATATTCTTACCTCTAAATCTATTTTAGCTGAGACCATATATGATGATTCCCTGGCTTTAGTTATAAATCCTGAGTCTCAACTACAGTACTTTTTCTTATCTTGTGTTGCATTTATTTGATCAATTCTATAACTGATCTAATTTTTACAGTGGGAATGGATATGTGAATGCCTCTGAAAAATAAGATATCTTTGATAGGTGGGAAACATAATTTCAAAAAATACTTATACAAAATAATTATACAAGTAGTCTTCAGCTTATGATGGCAATTGGAACCAGAATTGTAGGGGAGATGCTGCAACATCTGGAACTCGAAAAACTGTCATAAGTTCCTTTCATTCAGTGCCATACTTTTGAATATTTACTGAATGAATGGTCGTAAGTTGAGAACTACCTATGCTTCATTCATAGAGCAAAATGGGTTTAGCTCAGGGCTTTTCAACCTTTTCACCCATTGTACCACTTTTAGGATATGGCAATATCCGAATACCACCAGTCACCTAGCAAGGTGTCAAAAACTTGATGACCAAAAAAAAAAGGAAAAAAGTGATAAATTACAGATAGTCCTCGACTTACAACAGTTTGCTTAGTGACTGTTTGAAGTTACAATGGCACTGAAAAAGGTGCCCCCCAAGCCACAGCGAGTAAGACACCTACCTGCCCACCCGGCCGCGTTCTTCCTCCTGTCTGAGGTTTTCATTGTTGTGAGCATTTCTGTTGAGGACTGGCAGAGGGGTTGGGGTGGGAGGTGTTTGGTTTTTATTCCACCCATCTGCTGGGTGGTTGCAGCAGGTTTTGGTCACTTCACATGACCCTGGGACACTATGACCATCATAAATATGAATCAGTTGCCAAGCATCTGAATGTAAATCACAAGACCCTGGAGATGCTGCAACATTCCAGCTGATCGGCACTTCTTCTGGGCTCAGCAGAAGGGCCAGGATCAGCGCCAGGCTCCAGCTGGAGCCTGGAGCTGATCCTGGTGCTTCCACTGAGCCCTGACAGCCCCGAAGAAGCGCCGATCAGCTGGAAAGCGGCACTGATCCTGATGCTTCCGCTGAGCCCTGACAGCCCTGCAGCTCCAGACATCTCTTGCTCAGGCTTGTGTGGTGCTGCCATTGGTTCAGCTCATTCCCCCCCCCCGCTACCACTTTTCTAGGATGGTCGCGTACCACCTGCCAGGTGCCAATGTACCACAGATGGTACCTGTACCACTGGTTGAAAAGCCCTGGTCTAACTTATATTATAAGTAGCAAACAGTATATTCTCCCCTTGCAATATTATAACAATCAAACAAACATGACACAAAAAGAAAGGACTATGTATAATGGGATATGAGAGAAAGAAAGCTGCCTAGACAACTGTCTAATAAACAAAATTTGAGTCCAAATCAGAAATGGGGTGGAAAAAGTATCTTAGAATATATCCTCCCCATTTCTCTAGAACATAAAGACAGGGCAGGAGGAATTGGTTTCAGGCTTGCAAGATTCTGTTATTGCAGCCTTCCAATTAAGGTCATATTGGCACTCTTGGTTTTGGTTTCCTGGTCTGGTCTGCCCTGTAGGGCATTTTTTTTAATTGAAAAAGTTTTATTGACAATTAACAAAAAAAATTTTAAACCCACAAACCCACCCACCCCCACCCTCTACCCCCCCCCACTTCCCAGAGCCGAGTACAGGGTTATTACAAACATATTAAACAAAATCTAATTAAATTTAACAAATTATACAATAACTAAATTCATACTTAACCCTTAACTCCCTTTAAACCTTAATATCATAATATTATAAACAAATCCATTTTAAAACAATTATTATAAAGAACCATAATAACAGTAAATAAACTAAATAATTTCCATTATAAAATGCTATTAATAATAATTATTATTTAAAATTTAATCATAAAATAAATGGAACTTTTTAGTTTCATATTTAATCTGAATATAATCTATCCATCTTCTCCATACCATAATATATCTTTCTTGAGTATGATCCTTTAAATAAGCAGAAATTTTAGCCATTTCTGCTAAATTAGAAACCTTAAGTGTCCATTCTTCTATAGTAGGCAACGAATCTTTCTTCCAATATTGACCTACCAATAGCTTTGCTGCTGTTATTAAATTCAACATTAAAATAGTTTCTTTAACATCAAAATCCTCAAAAATCCCTAGTAAAAATAGTTGAGGAGTAAACTTTATCTTCCTTTTAAAAATATTTTGAATGTTCCACCAAATCATAATCCAAAAAGCCTTAATATTTTTACAAGTCCACCAAACGTGAACATAAGTAGCGTCAGAACTACCGCATCTCCAACATTTAGGCTGTAAATTAGGATACATACAAGACAACTTTTTAGGATCCAAATGCCACCTCTAAAACATTTGTAAAAATTTTCCCTTAAATTTTGAGCCTGTGTAAATTTAACATTTCTGATCCAAATTATCTCCCATAAATCCAATGGAATCAGTTCCTGGATAATCTGAGCCCATTTAACTATACAATCTTTAACCAATTCCGTTTCCGAATCCAATTCTATTAATGCATTATAAATTATTTTTATGTGAGCCTGATTCTGATCTTTAATCTGAATTACCAAATTTTCATCTCCTAATGTTATTCCTACTTTCTTATCTAAAGTCCACCTATCCACTATTTGTAAATACTGGAACCATGACTGTAAAATATTTTCTTGCCTTAATACATCTAAAGAGTTTAATTGCCACTCAGTACCTGACCAAATAAGTAATTCTTTATACAGAATTTTTTCAAAATTCATCCCCTTAGAAATCCCCTCAATTGCATGTCCAGGAATCCCTCAAATAAGTATTTTGTAATTTAACCTGTAATAATACTTCTTCCAAACTCGAAGTAAGGCATTTCTTAAAATATGCGATTTAAAAGCTCGATCTACTTTCTTATTGAAAATTAAATACGCATGCCAACCATATAATAAATCCCACTCTTCAAGAGAAAGAATATTTTTGTTTGTTAGATTAAGCCAATCACTTATCAAAGTTAGTGTGGCTGCATCATAATATAATTTCAAATTAGGTGCCTTAAGCCCTCCTCTTTCTCGAGCATCTTGCAAAATCTTAAACTTCACCCAGCCCATATAAATTTATTGATACCCTTCTGCCACTCATACAAATTAGAATCTTTTTTTAAAATGGGTATCATTTGAAACAAAAAAAGAAACTTTGGTAGAACATTCATTTTTACAGCTGAAATTCTCCCCAACAACAACAGTTGTAATTTTTTTCCAATCATTTAAATCCTTTTGTATTTTTGTCCATAATAATTCATAATTGTTCTTATATAATTTTTCATTAGAAGCAGTTATATATACTCCCAAATATTTAACTTTTTTCACTATCTGAAAACCTGTAAGTTTAACTAAAATTTCATTTTCTCTCTTAGTCATATTCTTAGATAATATTTTATTATTATTATTATTTACTTTAAAACCAGAGACTTTCCCATATTGAGTTATAAGTTCCAACAAATGACTAACCAATTGAGTCGGTTGTAATAAAGTTAAAACCAAATCATCCGCAAAAGCTCTCAATCTATACTCATTCTTGTTTATTTTTATTCCCTTAAGTACAGTTGACTCTCGAATCTGAATTAACAAAATCTCCATTGTTAAAACAAATAACAATGGGGATAATGGACATCCTTGTCTTGTACCCTTTTCAATATTAAAAGTCTCTGTCAATCCCCCATTAATAATAATTTGAGTAGACTGTTGTTGATATATAGCCTTGAGAGCATATAAAAACTTATCTCCAAAATTCATTTTCTCTATAAATAAAAATTGCAGGGCAATTTTTATAATGATCTGATTTTGAAATTAAAATATTATTTAAACACCAAAATAAAGAGTAAAATGCAAAGTATAAAAAGCAGAGGAAAGCATGGTTAGAAAAAGTATTTTAAAGTTGAAACTTAATTAGAGCAGGGATCTCCAAACTTGGCAACTTTAAGACTTATGAATTTCAACTCCCAAAATTCCTCAGTCAGCCATGTTAGCTGGGGAATTCTGGGAGTTGATGTCCACAAGTCTTAAAGTTGCCAAGTTTGAAGATGCCTGAAAGTAGAGTGAGAAATGGACTTACAGATAACTCAAGTTCTCAGATTACTTTTGTGGGCTCATCAAGAAAGGGGAATAGGGTTTAGGCAAAATGGGACATGAAAAATTTAGGAACCAACATACAATAAGAAAAGGAATCATAAAAGGAATCTGGAACAAAAACGGTGAAGTACTGAGAAGTACTCTACAAGGATACGTGGTTCATTGTGGGTCTAGAGATGCCAATCACAGATGCTGATGGAATGTCGAGAAAGCTAGATCATGGCCATTCGGCCTCAAAGTTTATCATTGCTTCATCTATGGTGAGTGTGCTGTATTACTGCTTTTTTGAGGGGTATGCCTTTAAGTTAATGTTGACACCTGGCACTGCCTGGACAAGTCCCTGAAGTTTCCTTGGCAAGATTTTGGAAGTGGTTTGCCATTGCCTTCTTCCTAGGGCTGACAGATAAACTTGCAAAAGGTCAACCAGCTGGCTTTATATCAAAGGCAGAACCAGAACTCACAGTCTCCTGGATTCTAGCCTGATCCTTAACCAATATAGGAATTTGGTTCTCTGTAACACTGAACGCTAGTATACAGGTAGTCCCCAATTTATGATTAATTTATGACCAACCATTTGAACTCTTTCATGGATTACTGCCATCATGGTGAAGCGGCTTGCATAAGTCAATGAAGCTATGAGCTATGTCGTGCAGGGCCACCCAAGATGGACAGATCATAGCAGAGAGTTCTGACAAAATGTGATCCACCGAAGAAGGAAATGGCAACCCACTCCAGTATCTTTGCCATGAAAACCCCATGGACAGTATCAAAAGGCAAAAAGATATGATGCTGGAAGATGACTCCCTCAAGTCGGAAGGTGTCCAATATGCTATTGGGGAAGAGCAGAGGGCTAGTACTAGTAGCGCCAGAAAGAGTGAAGCGACTGGGCCAAAGCTGAAAGGACGTTCAGCTGCGGATGCATCTGGTGGTGAAAGGAAAGTCCGATGCTGTAAAGATCTTTTCTCCATAGGAACTTGGAATGTAAGATCCATGAATCAAGGCAAGCTAGATGTAGTCAAACAAGAGATGACAAGACTGAACATCGACATCTTAGGAATCAGTGAACTAAAATGGACAGGAAAGGGTGACTCAGAGGACCATCAGGTATACTATTAAAAACAAGACCAGGAGCTGACTGTGGCTCAGATCATGAGCTTCTCATTGCAAAATTTAGGCTTAAATGGAAGAAAATAGGGAAAAACACTAGGCCACTCAAGTATGAACTAAATCATATCCCTGATGTATATACAGTAGAGGTGACAAATAGATTTAAGGAATTAGATTGGAAATATAAACCCAAATGAGTGGGGTTTTTTGCTAGAAACCAGCAAAATATAAACTGACCACACGCTGCTACAAATAGTTTTAAAGGCAAGCCAAGTGCCAAGCATCTGAAATTTAGTCATATAACCTTGGGGGATGGGGTGACACAATATTTTACAATGGTCAGAAGTACTTTAGGGACTATAAAGCATCTGTACTTGTTGGTGGCTGCGAGGTCGTGTCCAACCCATCACGACCCCATGGACAATGTTCCTCCAAGCCTTCCTGTCCTCTACCATCTTCTGGAGTCCATTTAAGTTCACGCCTACTGCTTCACTGACTCCATCCAGCCACCTCATTCTCTCGTCCCCTTCTTCTATTGCCTTCAATCTTTCCCAGCATTAGGTTCTTCTCCAGTGAGTCCTTCCTTCTCATTAGGTGGCCAAAGTACTTGAATTTCAACTTCAGAATCTGGCCTTCTAAAGAGCAGTCAGGGTTGATGTTCTCTAGGACTGACCAGTTTGATCGCCTTGCAGCCCAGGGGACTTGCAGGAGTCTTCTGCAGCACCATAGTTCAAAAGACTCAATTCTTTGGCGCTCAGCCTTTCTTATGGTCCAACTTTCACAGCCATACATTGCAACTGAAAAAACAATGGCCTTGACTTTATGTACTTTTGTTGGCAAGGTGATGTCTCTGCTTTTCAGTATGCTGTCTGGATTTGCCATAGCTTTCCTCTCCAGGAGCAAGCATCTTTTAATTTCTTGGCTGCAGTCCCCATCTGAGGTGATCTTGGAGCCCAGGAAGATAAAATCTGTCACTATCTCCATTTCTTCCCCATCTATTTGCCAGGAATTGAGAGGGCCGGATGCCATGATCTTGGTTTTCTTAATGTTCAGTTTCAAGCCAACTTTTGCACTTTCCTTCTTCACCCACATCAAGAGGCTCTTTAGTTCCTCTTCACTTTCTGCCATTAGAGTGGTATCATCTGCATATCTTAGATTGTTGATATTTCTCCCGGCAATCTTAATTCCAACTTTTGATTCATCTATCCCTGCTTTTTTCATGATGTGCTCTGCATATAAGTTAAATAGGCAGGGCAACAGAATATAGCCTTGCTGGACCCCTTTCCCAATTTTGTACCAGTCAGTGGTTCCGTGTCAAGTTCTCACTGTTGCTTCTTGACCCGCATATAGGTTTCTCAAGAGACAAATAAGATGGTCTGGTATTCCCATCTCTTTAAGAACTTGCCACAATTTGTTATGATCCACACAATCAAAGGCTTTAGCATAATCAATGAAGCAGAAGTAAGATATTTTTCTGGAACTCCCTAGCTTTCTCCATGATCCAGCATATGTTGGCAATTTGATCTCTAGTTGCTCTGCCTCTTCGTAATTCTGCCTGTACTTCTGGTAGTTCTCGATCCACATACTGCTGGAGTCTAGATTGTAGGATTTTAAGCATAACTTTACTAGCATGTGAAATGAGTGCAATGGTGTGATAGTTTGAACATTCTTTGGCATTGCCTTTCTTTGGAATTGGAATGTAAACTGACCTTTTCCAATCCTGTGGCCACTGTTGAGTTTTCCAAATTTGCTGGCAAATTGAGAGTAGCACTTTTACTGCATTGTTTTTTAAGATTTTGAATAGCTCAGCTGGAATACTGTCACCTCCACTAGTTTTGTTATTGCTCAGCTTTCCTAAGGCCCATTTCACTTCACATTCTAGGATGTCTGGCTCAAGGTCAATGACCACCCCATTGTGGCTATCAGGGACGTTAAGCTTGTTCTTGTATACTTCTTCTGTGTAATTTTGCAACCTCTTCTTAATCTCTTCTGCCTCTGTTACATCCCTGCCATTTTATCATGCCCATCTTTGCATAAAACGTTCCCTTCATATCTCCAATTTTCTTGAAGAGATCTCTGGTTCTCCCTATTCTATTGTTTTCTTCTATTTCTTTGCACTGTTCATTTAAGAGGGCATTCTTATCTCTTCTAGCTATTCTCTGGAATTCTATATAAAATGTTTTATAGATGGCACATGACACTAGTAAGGTTAGCGAAAATGTTTAAAAATGTTTCAAATAACTGTTGGAAATGTAAACAAAAGCCAGGTACCTATTATCATATCTGGTGGGTATATCCTAGTGCAAAGAAATTTTGGTTTAAGATTCATACATGGCTGGAAAAGACAGATAGAACTTAGGCCAGAATTGTTTTTGTTAGGAATACTAGGATCTAATTACGGGAAAGAGAATGAGTATTTAATATTATATATATTGACAGCTATGAGAATAGTATTTGCCCAATACTGGAAAAATGAAAAGTTATCATCTGTTGAGATTATAATTAGGAAAATCCTAGAATGTGCAGAAATGGACAGATTAACACTAGAGAGAAAATTTGTGCAAAGATCGATGGCACAATGGAAGACACAGTTGCAGATCAATGGTGAGAGACAGGAAAAGGTTAATATTAAAAGAGAAATATTTCAAGGAGATTCATTATCATCATTACTATTTGTTATTGCACTGTTTCCTCTGTCAACAATACAGAATAACTCAGGACATGGCTATCAAACATCAAAAACATCTACCAGACTATCCCATCTCCTTTACATGGATGATCTGAAGCTGTATGGAAAAACATCATCTGAAATAGAATCGCTGCTCAACACTGTCCATTATATATAGCCAAGATATTGCAATGGAGTTTGGCTTGGACAAATGTGCCACACTTACTATCAAACAAGGAAAAATAGTGAAAACTGAAGGAATCAAGATGACCCACGAAAATAACATTAAGAGTCTGGATGAGGAAGATTACTACAAATACTAGGGTATCCTTCAAGCTGATAATATCAAGCACACTGAAATCAAGAAAAAGATTAGAGGTGAATACATCAAGAGAGTGAAGAAGATCTTAAAGTCCAAACTCAATGGAGGAAATACCATAAAGGCAATCAACACCTGGGCAATTTTAGTCATTAGGTACACAGCTGGAATAGTGGACTGGACTCAAGCAGAACTAAAAGCAATGGATAGGAAGACCAGAAAAATAATGACAATGAATCATGCCCTTAATCCACGCAGTGACATTGACAGACTTTATCTACCAAGGCAAATAAGTGGGCGTGGAATGCTGCAAGTACATCAGATGGTTGAAGAAGAAGAAATGGCTTTGGAAGAATATCTGAAGGACAGTGATGAAGATGCACTGAAATTAGTATATCAGGAAGGCTTACTGACTACTGGAGAGACAAAACTGGCCTACAAGAAAGACCAAATGAAGAACAGAATAGGGGCATGGGAAGACAAAGCATTATATGGCCAGTACATTAAAAAAAAAAAACAGCTGGGAAAGCAGATAATAACAAGATCTGGCAGTGGCTAAGAGCAGGAAAATTGAAGAAGGAGACTGAGGGACTGATTCTGGCTGTGCAAGATCAAGCCTTAAGGACAAATGCATATAAAGTCAAAATTGAGAAGACAGCAACAGATAATAAGTGCTGCCTATGCAAAGACGCTGAAGAAACAATGGACCACCTGGTAAGCTGTTGCAAGAAGATTGCACAGACTGACTACAAGCAGCGGCATGACAAAGTAGCAACAATGGTGCATTGGAAGATCTGCAAAAAATATCATTTGCCTGTAAGCAAAAACTGGTGGGATCATAAAATAGAGAAAGTCATAGAAAATGATAAAATTATACTGCCCTAGGACTTCAGAATTCAAACAAACACTTGCAACATAACACTCAGACTTAACAATTGTCGATAAGAAAGTCAAAAAAGTCTGGATAGTGGACGTGGCAGTGCCTGGAGACAGCAGAATAGATGAGAAAGAACTGGAGAAGATAACAAAATACAAAGACCTACAAACAGAAATAGAAAGACTGTGGCAAAAGCAAGCAAAGGTAGTACCAATAGTAATAGGCACCTTGGGTGCAATCCCAAAACAACTGGAGCACCACTTGAACACCATTGGCATTGACAAATTTGCCATCAGTCAATTGCAAAAGGCGGCCTTACTAGGAACTGCTTCCATCCTGCGACGATATCTGTAATAACATCAAGCATCCACATCTGCCTATCCCAGATCATTGGGAAAAATTCGATAGGTAGACAAAATGCCAAATCCAGTCTGAACATCTGGCTGACTTTACGATAATCATCATAATCATCAATAGTAATAATAATAATAATAATAATAATAATAATAATAATAATAATAATGAAACAGTGGACCACTTGGTAAGCTGTTGCAAGAAGATTGCACAGACTGATTACAAGCAGCGGCATGACAAAGTAGCAACAATTGACAAATTCGCTATTAGTCAATTGCAAAAGGCCTTATTAGGAACTGCTTCCATCCTGCGACGATACCTGTAATACCATCAAACATCCACATCTGCCTATCCCAGGTCCTGGGTAAGGACTCGATAGGTAGACAAAATGCCAAATCCAGTCTGAACATCTGGCTGACTGTGCGATGATCCATATATAATAATAATAATAATAATTTAGAAACAAGAAACAAGGAAGCTCAAGGAAGCACTGGAAATAATAAAGCAACAAATAACAGCTATAGCCAGGAAAATCAGTAGATATGAAGTTCGAATTGCAAACTATAGGCAGAACTTCCAATTTCAATCCAATCAGAAACGTTTCTACCAATCCATCAATGGAGAAACTGCAATGAATCAGTCAGTACCTGACAAGGAAGAAACAGTGCAGTTCTAGAAGCAGATATGGGATAACCCAAAGAAATACAAGGATGCAGCTTGGTTAAAAGAGGTGGATGCAAATAAAACAGAAGTTGAAATGAAAGAACTAGTAATAACAACAAAAATGGTAGAAAAAAGAGCAAGGAAAATCAAAAATTGGTCAGCACCAGGTGAAGCTGAATTGCATGGGTTTTGGTTGAAACATATAACTGTTATCTATCAAACAAGGAAAAATAGTGAAAACTGAAGGAATCAAGATGCCCCACGAAAATAACATTAAGAGTCTGGATGAGAAAGATTACTACAAATACTTGGGTATCCTTCAAGCTGATAACATCAAGCACACTGAAATCAAGAAAAAGATTAGAGGTGAATACATCAAGAGAGTACCAATAGTAATAGTATTGTACCAATAGTAATAGTAATAGTAGCATTGTAATAGGTGCCTTGGGTGCAATCCCAAAACAACTGGAGCACCAATTGAACACCATTGGCATTGACAAACCCCTGCTCAGGCAGGAAACCCTATACCATTTCGGACAAATGGCTGTCCGGTCTCTTCTTAAAAACTTCCAGTGTTGGAGCATTCACTGCTTCCGGAGGCAGGTTGTTCCACAGGTTAATTGTTCTAACTGTCAGGAAGTTTCTCCTTAGATCTAGGTTGCTTCTCTCCTTGATTAGTTTCCATCCGTTGCTTCTTGTCCTGCCCTCAGGCATTTTGGAAAATAGCTTGACTCCCTCTTCTTTGTGGCAGCCCGAGATATTGGAACACTGCTATCATGTACCCCCTCGTCCTTCTCTTCATTAAACTAGATATACCCAATTCCAGCAGCCGTTCCTTATATGTTTTAGCCTCCAATCCCCTAATTATCTTTGTTGCTCTTCTCTGTAGTCTTTCTAGAGTCTCAACATCTTTTTTACATCATGGTGACCAAAACTGGATGCAGTATTCCAAGTGTGGCCTTACCAAGGCATTGTAAAGTGGTATTAATACTTCATGTGATCTTGATTCTATCCCTTTGTTAATGCAGCCTAGCACTGTGTTGGCTTTTTTGCAGTTGCAGCACACTGCTGGCTCATATTTAAGTGATTGTCCACTAGGACTCCGAGATCCCTCTCACAGTTACTACTATTGAACAAGGTACCCCCTATATAATACCTGTACATTTGGTTTTTCTTGCCTAAATGTAGAACCTTACTTTTTTCACCATTGAATTTCATTTTATTAGATAGCGCCCAGTGTTCAAGTCTGTCCAGATCCTCCTGTATCTTAAGCCTGTCTTCTGGAACGTTGGCTATTCCTGCCAGCTTGGTGTCTTCTGCAAATTTGATGAGTTTCCCATCTATCCCCTTGTCCAAATCATTGATGTAGATGTTGAAGAGCACTGAGACCTCCATATAGATGCGGTTCCATTGAGAGCCACACACTGAGTACACCCAGTCAGCCAATTATGAATCCATCTGGTAGTGATACATTTTTCTATCTTATCAAGTAGTAGGTTGTGATCTACTTTATCAAATGCCTTACTAAAGTCCAAGTAAGTTATATCCACAGCATTCCTCTGATCCACTAATTTTGTCACTTGGTCAAAGAATGCAATAAGATTTGTCTGGCATGATCTGTTTTTGACAAACCCATGTTGGCTTTTAGTAATGACTTTGTTTGCCTCTAGGTGTTCGCTGATTCGTTGTTTGATTATCTTTTCCAGAATCTTCCCAGGTATTGAGGTCAGGCTAATAGGTCTCTAATTTCCTGGATCCATTTTTTCCCCCTTTTTTGAAGATGGGAACTACATCAGCTCTTTTCCAGTCCTCTGGTAGTTCCCCTGTGCTCCAGGATCTTTGAAAAATATAGTTCAGTGGTTGAGATCACATCTGCCAGTTCCTTGAGAAACTTGGGGTGTAATCCATCTGGTCCTGGTGATTTGAACTTGTTAGGCTGAACAGGTGCTCACTTACCATTTTCTAGCCTATCTTAACTTGTCTTTCTATTCTGTTTTTTATGGCACTATTTTTGATAGGTTGGTCTGTTTTTTCCCTTTATGTAAAGACAGATGCAAAAAACAAGTTAAATAGTTCTGCTTTCTCCCTGTTGCTTGTCACTTTCTTGCCACTTTCACCCACTTGGGCTATTTGCTGTTATTCTGACTTAGTTATGTGCCCCTCTTTCCACTTCCTATACTTGTCCTTTTTATCTTTCAGTTTATCAGAGTTCTTTATGCAGCCATGCTGGTTTCTTTTGAGAGCTGTTATTTTTCCTCTTTGTTGGTCTTGTGCTAGACTGAGTTTTTATTATCTCACTTTTCCAAATTTCCCAAGCTTCTTGAGTTGTTTTCCCCTTGAGGGTTCTCATCCATGGAATCTTTCCCAAGCCATCTCTAAGTTTATTGAAATTAGCTCTCTTAAAGTCGAAGACTCTAGTTTGACTATGTTCTATTGCTTGTGCTTCCATAATGCTGAATTCCAATATTGCATGATCACTTCCTCCCAAGATTCCTGTGGCTTCAACACCTTCTATCATTTCATCTCTGTTAGTGAGAATTAGATCCAAAATGGCTAATCCCCTAGTACTTCTCTACTTTTTGGGAGACAAAGTTGTCTGCTAGGTTTGTCAGGAATCTGTTTGATCTTCCACTTGGTGCAGAGTTTGTCTCCCAGTTGATGTCAGGGTAGTTAAAATCCCCCATTACTATTGTGATGTGCTTCCTACATACCTTAGTTAGCTGACTAGCAAAAAGTTCATCTATTTCCTCTGTTTGGTTGGGTGCTCTATAGCAGTGATGGCGAACCTTTTAGAGACTGAATGTGGGATTAATTGCACAAATATGTCCATGGGCATCTCCCACAAGGGCCTTGAGATAACAAACGGACTACTCCAGACACAGGATGCATTCATCAACCATTTGGACAGAGTCTGATAAGAACACCTGCGTAGCCTTGCATCTGGAGAGTGTCTGTTATTTGATACATTGTAACCACCCCTATATACGTCTTTTGATTACGCTGTGTGATGTAAAAACCTTAGTAACAATAAAAGAGGGTGTTGGAGTCAGCTCTGGGCTCTCATCCCGAGATACCTGCGTGCGTGTCTCATTCTCCATGGGAGACCACCACATCTGGTGACCCCGACGTGATCCACTGAAGGATACGTCCCTGCCGACCCTTTACTTATCGCCTGGAATAGGCTTGGTGCACCCGACGAAGTTGCTGGCAACTGACTCCTCTTCGTAAGTATGGGGGGTGGAATGTCTCATGCTCAAAAGCAGCATGTGGAAGAGCTGAGGCTACTTGGCAGGAAAAAATATCTTACTGATCAGGAACAGAAATTAACCCGTCATCTTTCTAAATCTGAGGCTGTTAAATTGCTTGCTTACGTATGGGCTAACTGCTCATCTTATCCGGAGTCTGGATCTTTAAAAGTAGATACATGGAGGAAAATTGGTACCGTCCTCCATCAGTCTCCAAGAGCCCCCCCCCCCAGAGATTTTGTGTCTTTGGAAAATTGCCTATACCCTGATTCAAACCCATGCTGACTTGCCTCATCAGCCTTTATTAGACCCTCTACCGTATAAAAATCCGTCTGTTATGTTGGCCACTCCCTTGCCCCCTGGAGCAGGTTTTAACCCTCCTTCTGCCCCTGCAAATTTTATGGATCCTGATAAACAACAAACAGCCTCTCCTGTTCCTGCCACGTTGCCGCCTCTCTCCCGGCCCAGAATCATCCATGGTGCTTTTCAAACTTTAAACAATGGTGATTTAAGTGTTTCTGAACTATCCGAGACAGAGTTGTTCCCTGTTACTTACCAACAGACTGCAACAGGCATAGTGGTCAATTGGGAAGCACTTCCCCTGCTATGATCAGAGAATTGAAAAAGGCTACAAAAGATTATAGCATAACCAGTCCCTATACTAGAAGACTAATACATTCAGTTGCTAGTGCATATCGAATGTTGCCTCAAGATTGGAAAGATCTGTTCCGCATGCTTCTTAACGGAACACAATACGTAGTTTTTGAATCTGAATATAAAAGAGAGGCACAATACAGAGCTAATCACCCAGGTTCACAATGGACAGCAGAACAACTCTTTGGAGAAGATAATTTTGCTACCCTTAATGCTCAGGCTCAAACTTTTACTCCCTTTGCATTTCCAATTATTAATACTTGTGTTCTTTCTGCCATGGCTCGTGTTGATGAGTCTGGCACTCCGATTCAATCTTTTTCTGCCATTCGCCAAACTGCAATTGAATCCTATGCAGACTTTGTGAATCACCTGCAAGTTGCCATTGAGCGTCAAATTTCAAACAGAGATGCAGCAAATGAAATCCTCATAAAATTGGCTTATGAACATGCAAATGCAGACTGCCAGTCCATTCTTAAAACACTTGTTTCCAGTCCCATGGCCACACTAGCAGACTTTCTTAAAGCCTGCCGCATTGTGGGAACCAATGCTTTTCAAATGGACACTCTTGCAGCTGCAATCCAAAAGGGGAATCAACCCCAAGGCACTTGCTTCAATTGTAAAAAACCTGGTCATTTTAAAAAACAATGCAGAGCTCCAGGAGGCAGCGCAGCTCGACCCGCTGCCATCCCCGGAGCCAAGCCCAAAACTGTGTGCCCAAAATGTAAAAAGGGTTTTCATTGGGCCAATCAGTGCCGCTCCTCTCAGTCCAATCAGGGAAACTAACAAAGGGGTCTGCAGCTAACCCCTCTCCAAAGGCTGCATCCTTTTCAGACTTCACTTCTGCTTCGCAATGTTTTTCTGGCATAGATTTAAAATTGGCTTCTGCTCTTTCTGTTACTTTTCCTAACCTACTCACAGTTGCTGAAACTCTTTATTCTGGACCCTTGCCTCCGGAAACGGAGGGAATAATTCTTCCCACACCTGTTGCTCGGGAACAAGGAGTGTTTGTACTTCCAGGTATGATAGATCCCACGTATAGAGACACCCTAAAAGTCCAATTTTATACCAATCTCCCTGTCACAATGAACCGGGGGGATACGGTGGCACGCTTGGTCTTATTACCACGTGCAGCACCACCCATCCCAGAGGCTGCATATGCACCTCACTCTGGGAATTCTTCCTCTGATCTATTGGCACTAACAAAGCAAATTACTCTCCAAAAACTTTTTTTTGCCTTTTTTAATCAATGGCATTCTCTTTTCTGGTCTTGTAGACTCTGGTGCGGATGTCTCAGTCATAAGAACAGCTGAATGGCCCTCTAAATGGCCCCTGGAATCCTCACCAACAGTCAGGGGAGTGGGAGGACTTCAACAAGCAAGCTCCAGTAAAAATTGGCTTACTGCACAACGAATCAGAAAAGGCATTTCTGCTAAATTTAAACCTGTCATCCTCCCTCTTCACACAAATTTATGGGGCAGAGACTTACTCTCTCAATTTAATGCGAAGTTAACTCTGGAAGACTAACAATGCCTTCTTCACCCATGAAGCTTACGCTCCTTTCTGACACCCCCGTGTGGGTGGACCAATGGCCACTCACTTTAGAAAAACAAGAAGCATTGCAGAAACTGGTATATCAGCAAATACAATCTAGCCATTTGGAACCAACTACCAGTCCTTATAACACCCCAGTATTTGTAGTCAAAAAGAAATCAGGCAACTGGAGAATTATTCATGATTTACGCCTCATTAACAAAATAATTAAACCCATGGGTCCGCTACAGTGCGGAATGCCCAACCCAAATATGATCCCCAAAGACTATGATTTGGCAATTATTGATTTAAAAGACTGTTTTTTTACCATTCCTCTGCATCCTGATGACAAACAACTTTTTTCCTTTTCTTTGCCTCAAACTAACATGTCCCAACCTACTCCTTGCTATCAATGGACTGTTCTTCCCCAAGGCATGCTTAACAGCCCCACCATATGTCAAGCTTTTGTGGACGCTGCATTGTTGCCTTTTCGCAAATCCTATCCTAATGTTTTGCTTTATCACTATATGGATGACATTCTCCTAGCTGCCCCGGGTCCTCCTGGCACAGTACAAACTGTCCTACCCCAACTCATTCAGCTTTTAGCTTCTTATGGCTTTATTGTTGCCCCGGAAAAAGTTCAGACCCAATCTCCCTTTTTATATCTGGGACACAAAGTCCTAGCCTCTCATTCTGTTCCAGTACTCCCTGCCATCCACCTTCCTTCTCCTCTCACTTTAGTTGCTTTACAACAAATCTTGGGCACCATAAATTTTGTGCGTCCATTTCTTGCGCTCACCACTGCCCCATTGGCACCCTTGTTTTTGGCTTTGCGAGGCCACACTTCCCCCTCCTCTGTTGTTGTTCTTAACCCCACTCAAAAACATGTTTTTGCCTTAATTAATAGTGCCCTCTCCACCCGCTGGATGGACCAAGCCATTCCCAATGAGCCTTTGTCTTTGGCCATATTTAATACTCCCTCTATTCCTACAGTTGCCCTTCTCCAACATCAAAAGGGGAGCGTCTCCATTGTTGAATGGATTCATCTCCCCAATACCCCTTGCAAATCTATCAATCCACTGCCATATATGTTTGCTCTTTTAATTACAAAGGGCCGTTTTCGAGCAAAATGTTTAATTGGATTTGATATTGTTTTTTTATATGTCCCCATGTCTCTTACTATATGGGAACCTTTATTTGCCTCTTCAGATGTATTGCAACTTTCTCTTGCTGACTGGGCAGGATCTGTTTCCTGTCATATTCCCTCTGACCCTCGCTTCCAACTCCTTAATAATGTTTCAATTTCTCTGCATTCTCCCATTTCCTCCTCTCCCATTCCTAACGCTGTCACCCTGTATGTTGATGGCAGCAAGACTTATGGTTCATGTGTATGGAAGGAGGGTGAACAATGGCACACAAAAATTACTCCTCCTCAAACTTCTGCTCAGCGTGCTGAACTTGCCGCTACAATTCTGGCCTTACAAACTTTTTCTTCTGAACCTTTTAATCTTATTTTAGATAGTCTTTATGTATATAAAGTTCTCACCTCTTTATCTGACTCATATGTGTCACCCTCACTGGATGACTCTCTCCTCAGTCTATTTCTCACACTCCAATCCCTTCTTCATTCCCGCTCTACTTGTTTTTTTCCTGCTCATATTAGAAGTCACCAACCTTTCCCTGGTATTATCTCCGAAGGCAATGCCAAGGCGGATGCTGCCGCTTCGGCCGCCTCCACTCACCAGGACGTTTCTGTCCTTGTTTTATCTCCCATAACCCCATGGGACAGCCATTCATATTTTCATCAAAATAAGAAGGCTTTAATGAAACAATTTTCTTTAACAGCTACGGAGGCTGCGGCTATCATACAACAATGTCCCACCTGCAGCCTCCAAGCACACTCTGTTCCTCAAGGGGTCAACCCAAGAGGGACGCAGAGCTGTCAACTTTGGCAAATGGATGTTACGCAATATTTGCCATTTGCCCCTTGGAAATATTTGCATGTTTCCATTGACACCTATTCAGGTTTTATTATGGCCACCCCTCAAAGGGGTGAGTCTGCTAAACATGTTATTAATCATTGCATTCGTACCTTTTCTATCCTGGGCAATCCAAAAGAAATTAAAACTGACAACGCTCCTGCTTATACCAGCACCTCCTTTGCGCAGTTTTGCTCTCGCTGGTCTATTGTTCATAAATTTGGCATTCTATATAACTTCACTGGTCAAGCGATCGGGGAACGAGCCAATCAGACCGTAAAAAGGGCTCTAAACATGCATGCAAAAAAGAAAGGGGAAAATACCCCCGGCTTGCCTGGGATACAAAACACTCTTAATCTTGTACTTTTTACCTTAAACTTTTTGAATGTTTCTGGCACCCCTGGCTCAACTGCCGCAAGCAGGCATTTTTCTGCTTCTCCCACAGATTCTTCACGCCCCCAGGTATACTATCGACGTTTGCCTGATCCCACCTGGAAAGGGCCTGCCTCCCTCATTACCTGGGGTCGAGGCTACGCTGCAATAGACGACCATGGCGAGATCATTTGGACTCCAGCTCGTTGTGTTCGTCCTTATATGGCTCAACGTACACCACCTCAGCCAGGCATATGAGGATCAGGGACTGTGGGCTTTTAATGCTTTTATACGGGATGCCAGGCGCATTGCTCTTACACTTAACGTCACGAACTGTTGGATCTGCATGCAAATTCCTGGTGACAGTCGTGGTGGCCTTATTTTCCATGCCATCCCATTCAATGAAACAGGATGGAAGCAGCTGCGGAAAATAACTACAGAGACATTGAATATGACATATGCTGTGGGTGCTCGTATAATGGAACCTGCCAGATTTTGTTTTTATAGCACAGGACTATTCCGTACTGCCATTTATTTGGGAACTTATAGTAATTGTCAACAAGTTATTATATGGAATTCAGCAAAGAAATGCAAATCCATCAAAAGCAACCTTATTAAGATAAATGACACTTATCGAAGCAATCAATGGACAAACATCAGTACCTACATGGCTTGCCTTGACATGGAATCCATAATAACATTTGCTAATGAGTCTCACCAGGGTTATTATGAGTTACCCGATATGTGGCTACTATGTGGCCGTAGAGCCTATCGCCAGGTGCCTAAGGATTGGAAAGGCACCTGTACACTGGGCCTTTTGACCCCTGCTGTATATGCTTTGCCTCATCTCCCTGATGGACGCCTGCGGAACAAACGTGATACTGGCTCCTTGGATCCACCCCTAACATTGGGTGGTAGAGACTCAAATCAGCAGAGGAATTCTACCCAATCTAGGAGTTGCCATGAACTATAGGGACCTTCATTTGCTTAACAATCGGACTGTTCATATGTTTAATAAAACAATCAACAGCATTAAAATGATTAATCAAGAAATGGGGGAAATAAGGGAAGTAGTTTTGCAAAATCGGTATGCTTTAGATATTATTTTAGCAGCAAAAGGCGGTGTATGTGCCTTAATTCATTCTCACTGTTGTATGTATATACATGATTTTCAACCTAATATTTCTGCTACAGCAAGGAAAATGGAATCTATGCTCCAAAATAATCCCTTACGCAGCGATGGATCAGGCACCGTGGATATTTGGGGTGCCCTTTGGTCCTGGCTACCGGATGGATCCTGGCTACAATCTTTGATTTCTATTATAGTAACCATTTTGATATTATTTGTATTGCTATGTTGTTGCATTCAATGTATTCCCTCCCTCCTGCAAATGTGAAAAAATGTTACGCCCTCCACTAGAAAGGACGCCTTAATTAGTGAATCAAGATCCCTTCTGGAACTGGAAGTGAGTAACATTGAAAAAACAGAAAAGGAGGAGATGTGGGATTAATTGCACAAATATGTCCATGGGCATCTCCCACAAGGGCCTTGAGATAACAAACGGACTACTCCAGACACAGGATGCATTCATCAACCATTTGGACAGAGTCTGATAAGAACACCTGCGTAGCCTTGCATCTGGAGAGTGTCTGTTATTTGATACATTGTAACCACCCCTATATACATCTTTTGATTACGCTGTGTGATGTAAAAACCTTAGTAACAATAAAAGAGGGTGTTGGAGTCAGCTCTGGGCTCTCATCCCGAGATACCCGCGTGCGTGTCTCATTCTCCATGGGAGACCACCACACTGAGTGCCCAAACTGCAACCTAAAACCCACTTATGCATCATTGAGTGCTGGGTGGGTGTGGCCCATTGGGTGGGCATGGCCTATTGGGTGGGCTGGCTGTGGTGATAATGGCAGACTGGGTGGGACTAAAAAGTTCAATTAATCAATTTCAAGTTTGCAAGATCTTTTTTTTCCCATGAGAAGTTGAAATTGACTGATTGAACTTTTATTTTTATTTTTTTTGCACACGGCGGCAGAGGCCTAAAGCGAAAAGGTTTTATAAAAAAATCCAGCTGAAGGCCTAGGACTGGGGCGATGGCATGTGTGCCCACAGAGAGGGCTCTGAGTGCTGCCTCTGGCACCAGTGCCCCAGGTTCACCACCACTGACCTATAGTATACACCTATAGCAATGTCATTTTTTTCCCTTTTATATTGACCCAAATGCATTCAAGACAGTTTTCATCATTGTTGTGCTCTATTTCTGTAGAGATATAATTATTTCTTATATTAGAGAGCTCTTTTATTTGGTCTGTTTCTTTTAAATAATTTAAATCCCTTTAGCTGTGTGTTCCATTTGTGGGTTTCATCCCACCATATTTCCGTAATGGCAACAATGTCATATCTGCCCTCATTAACCTGAATTTCTAGTTCACCCTGTTTGCTGTTCATATTCTGTGCAATGATGTATAGACATTTGAGTCCTTTATGACTGACCCTGTGTTTACTTTCTACATAACCTGTGTAGTGCCTGAGTTCCTCTATTGTCTTACCACCTATTTGGTTAATGCACTTTGTGTGGCATTCGCTATTAGAAGCTTGATTTTGCTTGACAGCAAGGTTGATATTCTTGTCCACACATACATCTATGTTACATGCACTGATAGCCCTATAATTTTTAGATTGCCGGGGACAGGGATGTTCTGTATCAATGAACTCACTGTCCCCGCTGTTTAGTTTAAATATCACAATAGTAATGACCTATGTCTGGAAAATTGGTCTTGTAGTTGTAAGGCACGGTATAGTTACATAATGATATGACATATGTTGACAATTTCTGTATTAGATTAACACTCAATATGGCTAGTAGATTGGATGAATGGATGGGCAGATTCATATGACATTGTTTGGAAATCATATTGATAAAGTCATTTCATCAATATTTTACATATTTCCAAGAATCAAGTTATAAAGGGAGGCTCTTTAAATAATTCTCACTCCTAAATCCTGCAATCTACTCAGCACGGCCTTTTATCTGACTTTTCTTCAAACTTTAAGAACCATTCCACCATTTCTGCACATATAAACTTATTTTCTTTAAAAGGGGGAGTATTCTTCACTGTATTTAATAAAATCAAGGTGATAAAACATAAAAACAATATTGGTCAGAAAGCAGATTTGTCATCAGAGGTACATTTAAGTTTGACTAAACCATGTGGTTGGAATTCTGCTGAGTTGATCTTATTTATTAACTGACTCTGTAGATCAGTATATAATATATAGTCTGGAAGAGGCTTGATGGATTACCAAGGAAAGAAAACATTAAAAAAATTCCATTCCGATATTTATCTCTGATGACTTTAAAATAACTTTCTAATTATAAATTTAATACATAGAAAATTCTGAATATATTTGAATACATGCATGTCAAATTAAAACAAACCTTATTTATTAAAGTCATTGCATAAACTAGTAATTCTGTATCAAGTCCATCCTTTTCTTCCAAAATCTCTATGACACTGGACCATGGCTTGAGATCTGAACAAAGAAATATTAATATTACAAAGAAGCATTTAGTTTATTTATATTAGTTAATTCTTTTTTTAAAAAATTAGTACAGAAAGCATATAATTGATTATTACTTAAAACAGTCCAATTCTATATATTATTTCTGGAAGTAAAACCACCTGAATGTTGAGTTCAACATTCTTAATACTGAAGTCCATAATGTATTCCTTCCACTTCTTCCTACAGTGTGCCTGTTTATGCTACTTGCTCAAATGTCTTATTCGATAGCCTCAAACCAACAAATGGTTATAAGAATGAGAGGCAAATACAATTTGCATTATTATAGAAGTAGATCTCAACTTACAACCACAATTTGGAGTGAGATCCCAGTCACTGAGAAAATTGGTTGTTAACCGAGATGCCTGCATGATTGTTTCATTCAATGAATGCAATCCTGGCTCTCTCAAGTGGCAGTTGTTAAGAGATCACATGGGATATTAAGAGATCACATGGGGAAAATCTGCCATCATCCCAGACAAATGATTGTCCAATCTTTTCTTGAAAACCTTCAATCATGGAGCACCTACAACTTCTGGAGGCTAGCCATTCCACTGATTAATTGTTCTCATTGTCAGGAAATTTGTCCTTAATTCTAGGTTGGATCTCCCTTTGATAAGCTTCCATTTGGTGCTTCTTGTCTTACCCTTAGGTGCTTTGGAGAAAAAGTTGACTTCTTCTCTGTGACAGCCCCTCAAACATAGAAGACTGCTATGAAGATGTACCTAGTTCCTGCGAGCATTCATCATATAGTACATATTAGCTTCTGGTCCTCTAATCATCTTTGTTGATCTTCTCTGCACTCTTTCTAGAGTCTCAACAACTTTTTGTATCGTGGTAACCAAAGCTGGATGCTGTATTTCAAATGTAGTCTTACCAGTGAAGTATAAAATAGCTTTATCATTTCACATGATCTTGAAACTATCCCTATGTTGATGCATTGACTTTTTTTGGCAGCTGCAGCATATCCTGGCTCCAACTTTAATAGTTGTCCACCTAGATCCCTCCCACACTTATTGCTGTTGACCCAGGTACCATCTATTCTATACCTATGCATCTGGGTTTTCTTGCCTAAGTATTTTCTTACCACTGAATTATATTTTTGGGGATAGGGCCCTGAGTTCAAGACTGTCAAGAACTGAAAGTTTTGGCTATCCCCCACCCCTAGCTTGATGTCATCTGCAAATTTGATGAGTTCTCCTTGTGAATTATTTATGAAGATGATGGAGAGTACCTAAGGCAGAACCTTGGTGTATCCAATTTCATGCTTCCCAATATGTAGAGATAGTTGTTAAATGTCCAGCTAGCAAATTTAAGAAAGGAACTCCTGGGACATGGTTCTTCCCAAAAGTAACACTTTTATTGAATACGCTACATTGGCACAAAAGAAGCAAAACCAGCTCTGGATTTCCCACTCAAAATCCACATAATTAAACTTGAATTACTCTTTGACCGTCCTTCAGTCCACTGAGTTGTTCAATCAAATATGCTCGTTTTGTTATGAGAACTGCCTGGATCATTCAAACATCTGTGCAGCATGGCCTTGAAGGGAGAAGCAGGGTCTCCCAGTCTGCAGACAGAGTCTTGGCATTCCATTCCCACCCCAGACATTACAACCACCCCCTCCTGATTGTTATCAAGTTGAGAGAAAAAAAGAAACTAGGTAAAAGAGTGAATCACTCTTGACAATAGTTCCACTGAGGACTATATGTTGAGTGCAGTTGATCAACTAATTATAAATTCATCTGCTGGTGACAGTCTATTTCACATTGTTCTATCTTACTAAGAAATAGACTGTGGATAAGTCTTGAAAACCTCATTTAATTCTTTGAAGTTCTTTAATAAAGAGAAGGTTTCAGAGGGAGCAGTAATTTCACCATCAAAGATTCCAGATTTTAAAAATGATTAAGTTGAATCAATTGTCAATTGCTCTGGGGTAAAGCAAACTCAGATTTTCTCCTTTTTCTTGTTGTTATTGTTTGCACCCTGGAATCAGGGTTGACTTTTGTGACTGTCTCTATTAGTCCCTGCAGTTTTCTTGGCAGGTTTCAAAACTGATTTGCCACCTTCTTCCTAGGGCTGAGAGAAAATGATTGGTTCAAAATCAGCCAGCTGGCTTTGTGCCTAAGGCAGGATTAGGATTCAAAGTATCCTTTGAAGCTAAGTGCCTTGACCGTCACACCAATCTGTCTCTCTTTAACTGCTACAAAAGTTTTAATTTAACTAATTTTTAATGTAACTAACAACTAAAGAAAAACATATTGTTTCTACTCAATGTCCATTCCCCAATCTATCATAAAGTAGTCTTAAAGCATCATTTAATTGTCTTCATTTTTACAGACTTTAAAACATTGAGAACACAAAGAGATCCCCAGGAGATAATCTTCAAAGTGACTTGTAAAAGAGTTAAAGAACATTTGATTCATGCATCTTTTGAATTTCAGAAGATTTTTAAAAATCCTGATACTGTTCCACAGGATGGAAATAAAAGACATTTTCTCCTACAACCTCTGTTCATACCTTAGTACAAATTGTTGTGTTTGTTTGATCATTTTGGAAAACAACAACAACCTAAGCAGTTTATCTTAGGAGAAATTCTTGGTTCTAAAGATGCCATCCCTCTATTTCATTAAGCAATCTCTTATAATCCTTGAGGATGATATGATATATCAGTATTTGTACAATTTTCTTGATAACTAACCAATATTGTATGTTACTAGGTTGTTGGATTGGGTAAAATTCTAAACAATCCTTACAGACAAACATCAGCAATATGACGGGAACATTACAAGAATGGAGGAAAGCAGTAATTGCTGTTGGTTCCAAGAGATTGGAAGTGAAATAAGATAAATAAAAACCCCATCTTTATTTCATATTACTTCATATAGAGAGTGAACTTGGTCTAGTGGTTAAGGCATTAGGCTAGAAAGTAGGAAACAGTGATTTCATCTTAGCCATGATTAGGTTGAGATGGAGTGACTGGCCCAAAATCAGCAGCTGGCTGACTTTGGGCCAATCACTCCATCTCAATCTAACCAAACTTACAGGGTTATTATTATGTGGAAAATAATAGGAAGGTGTGTTGGATATGTTTGCTGCCTTGAGTTATTTGTACACATAATAAAGGCGGGATACAAATAAATAAGTAAATAAATGAATGAATGAATGAATGAATCTTTAAACAAACCTTTGCAGTGTTAGAAAACAGACTTAATCCAACTAAAACTGTGAAATTAAACAAGTTTGGAAGTCTCTGTAGATGGATACCAAATTTCTTATACAATGAATTAATTCAGACAAATTCTAACCAGTTCTATGTAGAACCTGAAAAATAGTATTATTGTCTTCTCATACTAATCTTTGAGTCACTTGTCAATCCTTTAGTCATCCACAACACCGGTTCACTGTTGTTTATAACATGCCAAAGTAACCCGTTCTGTAGAACATTCATTGCAATTGTCTCAAGAAAGATCCAACCAATGCTGTTGTATAATATATATGTATTTGGAGACTATGACTGATTGCTCTTTTGCTTCAACTAAATATTTACTTATTTTTGCATCCCTTTTAATCTATCCTCCATTTTAATCATTCCTTTCAACCATCTTACTGTAAAAAACCAATTAATTTTATAAACATCTGGGTTTGGATTTGAATACTAATGTATAGTTTATGTAAGGATTTTTAAGCATGTTGATTACTTTGGGGCTTCTTTTCCCAAGTGTAACCAAAGGAAAATATTAAATGATCCACACTATTTTTGTAGTGAAAATATCTTTTAACAAACAGAATAATCCACAATTAGTTCTCCTCTTTCTAGAAGTATAATAATAACTCACCCCTTTTTGCATCCACAGTAGCTACTGCTTCAATAAGAAGAGATGAATTGGATTCAGTATACTCCACGAAAACAAGGAGCAATTTTAGTGCTGTCTTTACAACGAGGCGAAACTGAAAGGGAAGAAACAAGTATTCATAAATCAAATTGTAAAATTTGCAGAATGGTTGTTTTCTTTTACTGCAATGCAGGGTAATCCAATGTGGAGATAAATCAGTGCAGTAGCAGCATCACTATTCCTACGTCACTGATTGAACCAAAATGTGCCTCATCTTCTAAATTAAATGCAAATCCATAAAATATGTACAAATAGAACTGGTTAGTCTAGCCTAGCCCCTCACTCATTTAAAATCACTCTTTGGGGCAGGGGTTCCCAACCAGGGGGGGCTCGGACCCCCTGGAGGTACAAGATGATATTCCAGGAGGTGCGAAAACTTGGGTTTTCAAAATTATAGTGTATATGCATAATTCATTGCCGTTATTTCAAAGTTTTGTAAGGGGTGTGAGAATATATCAGAAGCATTCTAGGGGCGTGGGGTATAAAAAAGTTGGGAACCACTGCTTTAGAGGCTATCTAAACACCTTTAATTACTGATGCCATAATTTAAACCAGATACTGTTAAAGCATGTGATCTAAAACTAATTTTATTTCCACCCAAAAATATGGACCTTCTTTATCCTGAGTCAGAACCATTAATTTAAGTGATCACAAAATCAATTTGTTTTGGCTCAAGAATCAAACCGGCTCTGGATAATCATATCAGAAGTTGAATACATAAATGGATGTATTGTATTGTATTGTATTCTGAAATACTCTGTATAAAGTAACAGAAATCCCCAGTACAAAAAATTTCCAAATTCTAGCACTAGCTTTCAGTAACAGTCCAATGGATTTGAGCAAGTGATTTTGGCACAGGATAATAAAAGATATCAGAACTCCAGCTACTGAGTCAGTTGCAGGACATGCTCAATTTTCCTTGGCAAATTGGCTGTTTTCTAAAAACTACTTATCTCATGTCCTCAGCAGCAAGACAGGAATAATAATATTTTACCATACATACTTTTTAAAAAATTATTTTATTGCTTTTAAAAAAATAACAGAAACCAAAGGAAAAAAAAAAACAAAATACAAAGATAATTAAAAGGTAAATACATACAAAAACTACACATAGAAAGTATTTTAAAATGAAAAAATACAACAGAAAGAAAGAAACAAAGTATAGTACACTATTATAACAATTAACAATTCTACATATAATTATCTAATATAAACATTCATATATTTCTAATTAATTTATATAATTACCATTCTTTTGTAACCTACTGTATTTTGAGAACACATTTCCATATTTCATTTTATCTAGAGCTTAAAAGCAGTGACCTGGCTGCATTATATTAAATATTAAACTAATGAACAGTTCTTCAATTGCGCTTTTCTAAAAGGGAATAAAATCTTTCAGCATTTTATTGGTTCTTAAATAAAACCATAAATTACCATATCACTATTATAAGAATTAAAAAGGCTACAGAAAGGGTCTGCAATATGCGCTTCACTACAATTTCCAACCATGATAAAAAATAAAATAATTTCTAAATAGACCTTTTTCTTAGTAGCAATTATTTATGCTGAATTTTCTGCATATCACATTCCTACATTTTTTCCTCCCTAAAATTCTAAAAAATTCCTCTTACTGAAATCTACAGTGTTGTTGATTTCAGGAAGCAAAAATACATTATGTATATGTATGATAACTGGGTGGATAAAAGTACCAGCAAGAGGCTGCTTAGTTATCCTTAATACTATATTCCCTTTACTAGTGCATGGCTCTTTATTGTGTTACTATTGTGTAGTGGGCTTCAGTAGGCAAGGAGCAGACCAGCATAGTTGGTCTATCTTGGAAAGTCAGTTTCTCCATGGCGAATAGGCACTGCTGTAATTCTCTATTATGCAGGCTGCAAATGAGCCTGTCTCTGAGACAGTCTTCCAAGTCAGGGAATTCCCATTGGCACGAAGCTTGGCAAAGGGCTGCCACAAACTCTGCTGCAGATTACCTGGATCTCTACTCATGTTGCTTGAATGCATGGTGCCAAGTGATTACTGAGAGTTTCGGCTCAAAATGTTCCCTTATTTTTTTCCTCAGGCCTGCGTAGGCCACAGTCTCTATACTTGCCGATGCTATCAGGTTTTCAGCGATATCAAACATGGCTTCTCCGCAGACACATAGTAAGGTTGCCGGCTTCAGGCCATCATCTGTGATCTGTTTAGCCCAGAGATAGTTGTCTACTTGGGAGATGTATGAGCTCCACTGTTCCGGATAAGTAATATCGAACTTGTTGAGCCTTCCCAATTTAGTCATTTTGGGGAGGCCCCTATGGTGCTGGTTAATGCCTCTACTGCTGCAGTTGGAGCTGTGCTGCACTTTGGGATCCTGGGGATAGATCCCTCAGGTATATCTGTGCCTCCAGTGTGTCTTACTGGCAGGCGGGTGGGGGGGGGGTGAGAACTAGGCCTGCCAGGGCTCCTTACCCAGCCTATCACTCAGTGATTTTAGCATCCCATCCTTGTGCCACTATTGTATAGTGGGCTTCAAGAGGCAAGGAGCAGACCATCATAGTTACAACATTATTTATTGATTCAAACTAGAACTGGAGAACTGCAGGCAATTGCCTGTAATTTATATTCTGAGCCCACAGGGCCTTAACCAATCGCAATACTTGAAAAACCCGCCCAAATATGAATGTTCAAAGTTTCCCTCCAAAACAGTTGGAGTTAACAGTCAGGGCCATCTAAAGGTTACTTTCATTTTAGCTTCACAAGCAGTTGGAGTTAAGTTAGTTTCACTTTAGCACAGATTAATAACTTTATATATATTCAATACATAACAGTTACACTGCAAGTTTAACCCAAATCTTGTCTCTGCTGGAGAAAGAAAGACTTTAGTCATTTTATCAGAGCAAGATTGCTAGAATATGTGAACTGAAGTTGGGAAACACAGATCTAATAATGCTAGTTTCAAACTTTCATTTGATGTCCACTCTCAAATTAACGTTTGGAATATTCAGGACCAATGGAATTTTAGGAAGATTGAAATTGATAGAATATCTATTTCTAGAGAATTCTGTTTTGGTAGAAACAAGTGATATTCTAATTTAGAATTGCATTAGTTCTTTTTCTTGATTTTTTTCTGTGCGGTAGTAAGTCTAATCATCTTTAATTTCCTTGTTCAAATTCAGACACTATGTGTAACCTCCACTTTTTTTTTTAAATCCTTTATCATTAAGATACAACTGCTGAAAAACTTTGAAAAATCTTACTCATCTTGTATTATCTATTTTTGTATTTATCTTTTAATTTTTTTTAATTTTCCTCTATAATTATGATTATTTTTAAAGGTGATCTTGAATAAAGAAAAGGAGATTGATTCCTAATTCATACATAAAAACAGTATTTTCTATAATGAAATGTGCTATATATATTAAGAATTCCCTCAGTTAAATGAATGACTGAATACATAGATTTAAAATGATGTACTTTTGGGAGGAATTTGGACTGATACAAAATTTTAAAAAGCATAGAATATATTCAGAAAGAAGCAAATAAAATGTAGAAAATATGAATTATTCAGGCTATGGAGGGGAATGAGAAAATACTATTTTGTGGAAAAGTAAATTTAAGTATCAAGTCCCAAATCACGTTAGCAATATAAAGATATGCAGTGTTATCCAATGGTTTCAAGTAGCTACGAAATTGGGAAATTCCTAAAACAGCATAGCTCACTATTTTTTTGCTAGTTGGGAAGCATTGGTCTATTTGAAATGCTTAAAAAGTACTGATATGGCTCAGAACTATGTTTAAAAGAAAAATTGTAGTAAAAAGTCTCCAAAAAAATATTCTTACCTTAGACCCTATTAGTATGTACAGCCACTGGATGGTTTCACTGTGATTTATTACTCCATTCATCCCATCAACATATAGCATAATTTGTCCCAGCGCTAAGGAAATAAAGAAGATTTAAAAGGGGTCACTGAGCTGATCAAGAGCCAAACTTTTATCAGCCTGAAATGGAAGTTTTCACAACCTGAATACAATTTCTCCTGATGTAAATATATTGGTTTGGCTTTTGATGTTATAAATGCAGCTGCTTATAGAATATACTGTACTTATTTACTTATTTATCAAATTTGTATGCTGCTGCAATAACAAGACTATTGGCTTACAGATAGTCCTTGACTTACAATCATTCATTTAATGACCATTTGAATTTACAATGGCACTGAAAAAGTGACTTACAACTGTTTTTCCCATTAACAATTACTGCAGAATCACTATAGTCATCTAATCAAAATTTGGATGCTTGGCAACTGACATATGATGGTTACATTATCCTGAGATTATGTGATTAACTTTTGTGAACTTCTGGCAAAGTAAATCAATGGGGAAACCAGATTCATTTAACAACCATGTTACTAACTTAACAACTGCAGTGATTCATTTAACAATGACAGCAACAGAGTTCATAAAATGAGAAAATTCACTTAACCATTATCTTTCTTAGCAATGGAAATTTTGGGCTCTGTTTTGGTTGTAAGCCAAGGACTACCTGTGTTAACTATTGTTATAACAAATAGTACACTGAATGGTGGGACAATTTTTTTTCTTGGCAACAAACACCTGAATTTGCCACCACAACCAGTCTTTTGGCAGTGCGCTCCCCAGATTTTAACAGGACAACTAGGAGTGACCTAAGATGACCTTTGGACAACTGTGTACTTGCCTGGTTATAGAAATCTAGACTATTTTCTTCTTTTTTGTTGTTATGGTTGAATGTATGCTTTTGTTTTGTTTGAGTGTTTCACTGTTTTGTATTTTATTCTCTGTGATAAAACAATATAAGGGAAAAAAAAGAAAGCTAGACAATTGCAATTTTCAGTAAGAGTGGTCGGAGGATTGGGTCTCTATCTTTTCCTGTCACTATTTGCTTTTTTTAGGTGTGCCTCAGGTTTAAAGATTATATTTTGAACATTTTCTTGCTTTTGACTTACATCTTTAATTAATCATATGTTTGAATGCTGATTTATTTTTTAACCCTTTGCTGGAATATAAAGGTGAACTTTTTACCTTTTTTTTTTTTTTACTGCTTTGCTCTGGAGCTATGAAACATTTTGCCACATGGAAGCTGACAGCTCCAAAATTTTCTCCTTAATGGTGAAAGTCATTTGATTTGATTTACATTTGCACTGGATTTCTACTACATGGATTTTGTATTTTATTAATTTTCAAAAGAACTTTGCTCTGTATGTGTGTGTGTATGTGTGTGTGTGTGTGTGTGCATACATACACACACACACACAGAGTATACATATAGTCTTTTTTCTTTTTAAAGAGATGGAAATTTTCCCTTTTGTTTCTATTTACTCTCCATTGTGCAGAATATTATCGTAATTTTTCCTGCAGACACTTTATTATCCTGAGATAACTGGATAATTTTATCCTGAGAGGAACTGCCTATGCTTTGTTGTGAAAGTCAAGCTACAAAAGCAATTTGGATTATATTAAAAATAAACACAACAATAAATTAAAGATTTGGACTATTATGTATTATATATAATGCCCAGAGAGAAAGACAAGAGCCAGATCAACTTAACATAAAATCCTTCTTGGAATCCTTTGGGGGGAAAATGTTTTTTTTTTTACAAGTTCTGAACAAAAATTTAGGTGAAAGGTTTGATGATTTTACAAAAATTATAAATGATGCTCAGATACAGCTAAATCAGACTTGCAGTTGGGTGGATTGGAAGTCAATTTGTTGCTGATAGAATTGAAGGAGAAGAAGCTCTGAGAATTCCAAGCTGGTTGGAGAAGGCTGAAAGGGGCAAAAATTTAAATGGCTTATGGATGGCAGTATGGATAAGTGATGAACTGGACTTTATCTTTAGAGAACTGATGAAGATTGTGGAATAGACTTATTATACTCAATCAGAAAACAACTGCTGGACTTGTTCTGACTTGGTCATTAGAAAGAAAAAGCCTTCGGACTGCATTCATAGTGAAAGGTTTACTTTTACTAAAAAAGCCAAGTGGTTACAAGATAGGAAAAAGGCAGATCTGAGGTTTGCATGCGAAAACTGCCTATTTACTTTCCTGTTTCCCAGGTCCTCCCCCCCCCATTATCCCCATGGTGTCCAACTAAATTCAAACAGATTGTTTTGGTAACAGTGCTGATGCTTATCAGCCTCGATGATGGTCCACATTCTATTCCTATGCTTGTGACCTTGGGGTCCGCTAGCTGATGTTTCTGGCAGACACTTGCAGTGATTCTGGTTTCTGATTTCCCCCTACCCTGTTGGCTCCTCCCCTGCCCCCCCAGGTTATGGTAGTCTGGCAGCAATAGGGTAAAGCAGGATGGTAGCACTGACATTCTGCTCCCCTAAAAGGAAAGGCTCGTCCTAGAAGAGAGAGAAAGAAAAAACCCAAGTGGTTAATAGGCTACTTCAATGGAGTTTATTGGGATATTTACCATGGAATTTTCAAAGGAGACATGGGGCTCACACATGTTGCATTTAGAGAGACAAAAGTCTTCCATAGAAGGTTTCCCTGTTCATGTGCTGCTGCTGTGATTTTCCTTTTCAGTTTTTCAATTGATGGCATGGGGACATAAGACTGCTTTCACCACAGCGTTTCCTCCAATTTGCCTTTGCTGGATATTCAGGATTTTCCTCCTCCAACCTACTGATGGGTTCCACTTCCTTTACCAGGCAAGACCCTATTTTATGGGTCTGTCCCTATCTGATGCCATGACAAAGCTGAGGTTTTTCTCATGGAAAGTATCCTTACTGGCTCCATAACGAATCTGGCATCCCACCTGCTATTGACCTATCTAGATAATAACAATAATAATGATAAAGTTGGAAGGGTCCTTGGAGGTCATCTAGTCCAACCCCCTGCTCAGGCAGGAAACCCTTTACCATTTCGGACAAATGGCTGTCCAGTTTCTTCTTAAAAACCTCCAGTGTTGGAGCATTCACCGCTTCTGGAGGCAGGTTGTTCCACTGGTTAATTGTTCTAACTGTCAGGAAGTTTCTCCTTAGTTCTAGGTTGCTTCTCTCTTTGGTTAGTTTCCACCTGTTGCTTCTTGTCCTGCCTTCAGGCGCTTTGGAAAATAGCTTGACTCCCTCTTCTTTGTGGCAGTTCCTGGGAGAATGCTATTGGGATTTTCAGTTCTCTGAGATGCATCCTCAGTTTCTCCACTACGTCAGGACTAATGAGGCATCTGGTGCACCCAGAATCCAGTAGAGTGGTCAATACACCCTTGCGTCTGAGGAAGTCACCACTAGTTCTACTCGGATAGTTACTGGTATTATGGTGCCACATACTAGCACATCATCATCTCCTCTGCTGTCATTCTCTGTTCTGGTCTTCGGGTCTTTGGTTAGAGTTTCCTTGCCATCACTGGTTGAAGGGAGGATCTCTATGACTTCCACTCTTCTAAGCACTATCTTGATGGGCTTGGTGAGCGCCTTTCTGCCCCTTTTTGGCTCCCATGAGGAGGTAGGTGCTGGAGTTTGGCTGTCAGCAGCCTGATGACTGTTTCCCAGGTTTTGAGACACTTGTTTTTCTGTTCCAAATGATCATCACTGTTCTCGATTGGTATGGGAATGGTACCTGGCCAGGTCGATTTCTACCTCCTCCACCAGGCCATACCAGCCCTGGAAGGTCCTTGGAATGAGTTTGGGCCAGTTTGCCAGCTTGCTGACCATGCTTTGGAACTCTTGAATGTAGGCTAAGATGGGCTGCTTTCCTTGCTTGAGGGTTTTGATCCTAGTTTGGATCTTCTAGTTGGCAAGTAGCTCTTTGAACCGCTTCCTCAAGGCAGCCATAAATCTGTCAAATTGGCACAATTCCATGGTGGTTGTGTCATGGAGGGCCATGAATAGCGATGGGGTGAAGCAGGATGGCAGCACTGACAACTGTTAAGAGATGCTGTGGTTCAACTGGCACAAAATCCTTCTGAACAATAAGTGCTGCAGAGATATTAACAACAAAGATGGGGAATGAGATTGTTTAGAAAGAGCCCAATTATAATTTTAAGAAAATGTTTCATTATTAAGAATCAATTGAAGACATTTGATCCTGGGCAGATTAGAGATAATGACTACAGTGATTTATTGTTGATTAGAAACTGTTATGGACTTGAGGCTTCCAGTTTTGTGCAGTAACTCAGCAGCCGAGGGATCATGGAGCTCTGTACCCTACGGCCGATTTCTGCCTGCTAGGGGACCCTAAATGGGCCTGAAGTCACTCCGTAGAGGCAATAAAGGAGGGAAGTCCCGCTGAGTGCAGAGACAGTGGTCGATCCGATCGGTCCTGGAAAAGCCTTCCAGAAACTAGCAGGAGAAAGGCTAGCTTAACTTCAGAGCAGCCGAAGCTGAAAAGTACTATTTTAAGCTGACTATAAACAACGTGCTTGGAACTGGATAAGAACAGTGATTTTTCTCTCTTCTACTTGATAACTGATTTCCTGGGGGGAAAAAACCACAAGAAGCAAAAAGCCTCCGAAAGTGAGAAGGAGGGGATCTTTGCCCCACCCTCCTACAGATGGAAGTGGCGAATTAAACCCTTAAGTGGGGACAAAAATATACTGAAATGAAAATAAGACCTAAATCTGGATAAGTCTGAAATTGGTGGAATGTGAAGATTTCTTTTTTCAATCATGAAAATAGAATAACATAATTGTTTATTTTGAAAACTGGAAACTGAAAAACAATCCGGTGCTGACATCTAGTGATGGATGAAAAGGGGCGTTGTCTTACCTGAACGCCTTTTCTCAGCATGAAGATGTAGCATCCACCGATTGGGTAATCAAAGCCTTCCTGCTCAGCTTTAGACTAAGATCAAATTTTTGCCACGCCTCCCTTGGGCGTTCCTTCCCCAGTTTTGACGAGGCAAAGCTCCTTAGGTCTAACACAATAGCTCCTCCTGCAAAAAATCTGCTTAGACTGTTAGGGTGGGTGTGGATGCTACATCTTCATGCTGAGAAAAGGTATTCAGGTAAGACAACGCCCCTTCTCCAGCATGACAAATGTAGCATCCACCGATTGGGACATACCAAAGCCACCCATGTCCCTGTCGGGAGGGAAGTCTAGGCTTGAGATCCGTGATTAGTAACAACCTGTTGCAAAATCCTTCTACCAAAGGAAGCGTCTGATGCAGCAAACTTGTCAAGTTTATAGTGCCTTATAAATGAAGACCAGGTGGATGCCCTGCAAATTTCTTCAATCGAAGCCTGGGTAGACCAGGCCGCAGATGTGGCCGCGCTACGCGTCGAATGAGCTGTGATGTTGGCAGGAACAGGAAGAGACTGAGTCTTATATGCATAAGAAATGCATGCCCTAATTCATCTTCCAACAGTTGAAGATGACACCTTCAGACCCATGGAAGAAGGTTGGAATGACACGAAGAATGCCTCTGTCCTGCGAAATGCTGCCATTCGCTTCACGTAGTGATGCAAGGCCCTGCACACATCTAATGTGTGCCACAACTTTTCCAGGCAATGAGACGGTCGAGGACAAAAATCTGGAAGAACCAGATCCTGAGACCTATGGAACCCGGTATTGACCTTCGGAATGAAAGAAGGATCCAATTTGAGGATCACTCTGTTCTCCAGAAAGATACACAGTTCACTCCTGACAGATAGTGCGGCTAATTCTGAAATCCGTCTAGCCCAGTGGTTCTCAACCTGTGGGTCGGGATCCCATTTGGGGTTGAACGACCATTTCATGGGGGTCATCAAACAATGCAGTCTGCCATTTTTCCCCCTTTTCCTTAGCTGTGCTACTCCCTTTTATTCTATTGGCTTTTGAAAGCCAATAGAATAGACTCTCTTGAATAGAGTCTAATTCTATTGGCTTTCAAAAGCCAATAGGAATTGTCCAGGCTGTCTCTGCCCTGCTGAGCCCGCCAAAAGTCCCATTCTGCAAACGGTGCTGCACCAGTTGAGTAGTCCTCGACTTACGACCGGTTGGGGGTCGCGGCATTAAAAAGATTGAGAACCACTGGTCTAGCCGAAGTGACAGCTACCAAAAAAGCCACCTTCAAGGAAAGAAAGTGTAGAGAGCAAGATCTATTCAGCTCGAACGGTGACCCGGTAAGGACCTGTAACACCCTTGGCAAGTCCCATGTGGGGTATCTGTGTACCACAGGAGGACCAGTGTTAACGGCTCCCTTTAGGAAGGCCATAACTGAGATAACTGAACCTGATTTTCGCAACTGAGAACAGTTGACAATGCTGCAATCTGCCTGCGAATGGTATTGTGTGACAACTCCTTGTTCAGACCTTCTAGAAGGTAGTCTAATAATACCAGAATGGAGACGGTCAGTGGGTTCACCCACTTTGTGGTACACCACGTACAGAAATTTTTCCACGTGGCATTATAAATTCTGTTGGTCGAAGGTCGTCTGGAGGCAGTTAGAGTGCAGTACTGCAGGCCACTTTAGCTGACTGTGTTCAGCAGGTCAGCGGTTCAAATCTCACCGGCTCAAGGTTGACTCAGCCTTCCATCCTTCCGAGGTAGGTAAAATGAGGACCCAGATTGTTGGGGGCAATGTAAATATATATATATATATATATATATATATATATATATATATATATATACACATTGCTTACTGGTGTACACCGCTTAGAGAGTGCTTGCACTTAAAGCGGTATATAAGTCTCATAAATAAATAAATAAATAAATAAATCTCAATCACTCCAGATGAGTAGGACAGCCTAGCTAGGCTCTCCTGCTCAAGTGCCAAGCGGCTAGCTGAAGCCACTGTGGCTCCGGGTGATGGAGATAACCCTGACTGAGGGCAATGTGATCTGATGGGATCTTCCACGGCGGGGAGACCGATAGGTCCACGAGGTCGGCAAACCAAGGTTGCCTTGGCCAGTGAAGGACCAGTAAGATTAATTCTGCTTGTTCTGAGAGAAGCTTCCTGATGATGGCTGGAATCAGTGGAAGTGGAGGAAATGCATACAGAAGTCCCCTGGGCCATCTGCTGTGTAGAGCATCCGTTCCCTCCGCCCCTTGTGAGGGAAACCTCATGAAGTATCTGGGTAGTTGAGCGTTTGCTGGTGAGGCAAATAGGTCTACCTGAGGCTGACTGAATCTCCCCGATATTTCCCTGAAGAGGGCTGGATCCAATCGCCACTCCGAGTGTTCCATCGTCGCCCTGCTCAGAGAATCTGCTTGGCGATTTGCCTCCCCTGAAATGTGTTCTGCACAGATGGATTTCAGATTGGCCTCTACCCACAGTGCCAATGCCAGGGCTTCCTGCATGAGTGACCAAGATCTGGTCCCTCCCTGCCTGTTGACATGAGCCTTGGCTGCAGTGTTGTCCATCATTATGAGGATGTGAGTCCCTGCTACTATGTCGGAGAATTGGCGAAGAGGCAGATGTATTGCTCTGAGTTCTAGCCAATTTATGTTGTGTGTGAGGTTGGATCTGGACCATTGGCCCTGTGCCGTGTGTGTCTGAATGTGTGTGCCCCAACCGAACAGACTGGCGTCCGTGGTCAGGATGAGCCTGTGCGGCTCCTTGAACAGTGATCCCCTGTGTATGGCTGGCGAGGCCCACCAGTGTAGTGACATCAGGGTTTGATGTGGAACTCTCACTTTCCGCGTGGAAGCGCTCATGTTCCGCTTCTGGAAAGGGAGTAAGAACCACTGGAGATGTCTGGAGTGAAGTCTTGCCCATGGCACTATTCCCAGACATGAGATCATTTTCCCTAACAGTTGAGACAACTGGACAAGCGGAACTGCCTTCTCTTTCTGTATCCTGTGAACTAGGGATCTGATACTGTCCTTGCACTCCTGAGAGAGATAAACCATACATAATTTTGAATCTATCACCGCCCCTAGATGTAATATCCGAGTGGTAGGAGTGGTGTGGCTCTTCTTGAAGTTCAGGGAAAAACCATGTCTCTGTAGTGTACCTATTGTGGTCTGCAGATCTATTTGTGCCGAGAGGAATGAGCTGGACTGGATGATAATATTGTCCAGGTAGCATTGTACTCTTACCGGGATCAGTCTGAGGTGAGTTGCTAATACTGCCAGTAGCTTTGTGAACACTCGAGGAGCCGATGACAGGCCGAAGGGAAGGGCCCTGTACTGAAAGTGTCTGCGCACATGGCAGAACCGGAGGAATCTGTGGTAATGGGGACGGACGGGGATACGAAGGTAGGCCTCTTTTAGGTCTATGGAGGAGAGGTAATCTCCTCTTCTGATGCTGGCCAAGATGGACCTGAGAGACTGCATTTTGAACTTCCTGTACACAAGGAAGCGGTTGAGCCCCTTCAGATCCAATATTGCCCTCCAACCCCCCCCCCCGAGGCTTTGGGGACAATGAAGAGGATAGAGTAGAACCCTTTTCCCCTTTGGTCCGAAGGGACTGGTTCTATGGCTCCTATTTCTAGTAGGTGTGATATTGCTGTGGCTACTAACTTGGCCTTGTGTGCATGTCTTGAGACCGGACACTGAAGGAAGCGATCTGGGGGGATGGATTTGAACTCTAGGGCCAGACTGAATCTTATGGTCTCCCTTACCCAGGAATCGTTTGTGGTAGCCTCCTAGGTGTCGCTGAACAGAGCTAAGTGACCGCCTATAGGAGGTGTTGTGATTCAGTGCCAGCCTGTGCTCCCAACAGCTGAGTCGAAGGACTCTGAGGAGGAGGTGGAGGAGGCATTTGAAGGGCCATCAGAGCCAGAGGGAGGCTTTGAAGTACAAGACTCACAGTTGGATGCAGAGCCTGGGCCCTCCAGTTGTGTTTCTGATGAAGCGCAGCTGGGTGAGGAGCATGAATCAGACTTGGAAGAATCACAACAGATGAACTTGCTAATTGACGCACGCAGGCGGAATCAATTAGCCAGAGTAAGGTAACAGAGGTCAATGAAGCACCTCCAAAGTAAGAAGCTACGTGCTGAGAACGCCGAGCTTGCTCAGCAGCTGGTTTTGTTATCTGCCCAAGTTGCTCAGCTATCTGCCCAGGTTACTGCTGCTCCACCACCACCCAGGAGAAAATGTCAAGTGGCGAGGCCAGACAAATTTGATGGCAACCCGGACATGTTTTCTGTTTTCATGGGACAATGCCACTTGTACATTAGTGTGAAAGCAGATGATTTCCCCACTGACCGGGATAAAGTGGGGTTTATGATAAGCCTGCTTTCTGGTTCTGCAGCTCGTTGGGGCACACCCTTGTTAGCTCAACGTAGCCCATTGTTGGATGACTTTGTGGGGTTTTGTGAGCACATGCCATTGATGTATGAGGACCCCATCAAGACTCAGACACCTACCCGGCATTTGAAAGCCCTGAGGCAAGGCCGACGCCGCCTGCAGGGCTATATCAGCGAATTTTGGCTCTTAGCCAGGATTCAGCCTGGAATGAGGTTGCGCTCATGGACGCTTTCCAGGATGGCTTATCGGAAGAGATGTTGGATGAGCTGGCCCATGTTGAGCTTCCCCCAGACCTTAATGGGCTCATTCATCTCTGCTTGCGAATCGATGCCCGGCTGCAGCAGCAAAGGAGCTGCCGTGCTACCCCAGAGATCCGTAAGCCCCCCATTGTGAATGCGACCCCGGTCCAGAGAGAGGAGCCAATGGAGTTAGGTGCTGCCAGACCTCGTCTATCGGTGGCAGAGATGAACAGGCGGCATTTGGGAGGGGTGTTTTTATTGTGGGGACCCTGGACATTTGGCTGCTTTTTGCCCCAAGAAGCGCGAGAGGAGCATCATCGACATCTCCGTCAGGTCTTGCAGCGGCTTTGAGAACATCAGCTCTATGCTAAATTAGAGAAATGCCAGTTCTATCAGATGACTATCGAGTTCCTGGGTCATCGCATTTCTCCTGAGAGCGTCGCTATGGACCCGAGTAAGGTGGAGTCTTTGCAAAGTTGGCAACCACCACGTCATGTGAAGGATGTCCAGTGATTTCTTGGGTTCGCCAACTATTATCGGACTTTCATCCCTGGATTTGCTACCATGACAGCTCCCCTTACTCGGCTCCTGCAGAAAAAGACTCGGTTTCAGTGGGATGCTCCAGAACAATGGGCTTTCCAGGCTTTGAAGGAAGCCTTCATGAAGGAGCCCATCCTGAAGCATCCTGACCCGCAACGGCCATTTGTCGTGGAGACGGATGCCTCTGACATTGCCATTGGGGCGATGTTACTCCAGGCGACGACGCCCAGTGGTGCCCTCTTCCCTTGCGCGTACTATTCATGGAAATTGAATCCGGCAGAGCGCAATTATACCATCTGGGTGAAGGAACTATTGGCCATTAAAGTGGCGTTCGAGACCTGGAGGCATCATCTGGAAGGGGCACGGCATCAAATCGAGGTCTGGATGGACCATAAGAATTTAGAAAGCCTGCAGACCGCTCAAAAATTGAACCAACGCCACATCCAACGGTCTCTCTTCTTTGCAAGGTTCAATTTCCGGGTGACGTACATACTGAGCGGTCACAATCAAAGAGCGGATGCTCTGTCCAGGAAGCCCAAATATTCCTGAGAAGATAAGCTTCTGCCCAGGACAGTGCTCCCTATTGAGTCTTTTGCTGTGGTGAGAGAGCCAATAGATGTACGGGCTCAGATTCGGGAGACCCAGCAGCAGGATGGGTGGGTGGCTCAGCGAAAGGAGGAAGTGGGGCCCAATTCACCATGGACAGTCGTGGATGGACTCCTCCACTATCGTGATCGGCTCTATGTGCCTGGAGGGCTGCTCAGAGGACTCATCCTCTGCCAGTGTCACGATAATCCAGCAGCGGGGCACTTTGGCCTGTTCAAGACCCTGAATTTGGTATCCCGTACCTTCTGGTGGCCCCGAATCTGACATGACGTTCAGACCTACGTCTCATCGTGTATTTCCTGTAGGCAAGCCAAGTCAGCGACAGGGGCCCCACCTGGATTACTGCAGCCCTTGCCGACACCCAAAAGACCCTGGGGGGTGGTGTCCATGGATTTTTTGACGGATCTACCCCTGTCTTCTGGATTCACGACGGTATTCGTGGTGGTTGACATGTTGACCAAGATGGCGCATTTCATTCCATGCCGTGGCTTACTGTCTGCCTGCGCCACTGCTCGCATATTCATCCAGCAAGTGTTCCATCTGCATGGTCTTCCTGATAAGATCGTGTCCGATAGAGGGGCCCAGTTCACAGCCCGTTTCTGGCAGGAGTTGATGCAGGCGTTGGATGTCAAGATTTGCCTCTTGTCCGCACATCATCCTCAAATCCTCAGCACACTTCCATGCAGGTGACACCATTCTTAGCCAAAGTGGGCTATCACCCTCGGTTTTTCCCTCTTTCCCCACTAGATGCACTGGAACCACCAGTGAACAACTACCTGGCAGAGTTACAGGCGATCCATCGATTGGTGCAGCGACAGTTGGAGAAGGCCAAGGCTGACTACAAATGGTTTGCTGATCGGTCAAGGCGGGATACACCTCCACTATTGTTGGGAGATCGGGTATGCTGTTCACCAGGAATCTACCATCAACCCGGCCAACCAAGAAATTAGATCACCAATATGTCGGACCGTTCCCAATCGAGGCCATCATCAATCCTCGCCTATCGCTTAAGTCTGCCACGTTCCATGCGGGTATATCCGGTCTTTCACTGTTCTCTGTTGGTCCCTGAGAAACCAGCGTGTCCACTCTGCTGAGCCGCCCCCACCGGAACTACGTGATGGAGACAGTGCCCCGTGTATGAGGTTGCCAGCATTCGGGACTCCCGTTGGGTGAAAGGACGCTTCCAGTACTTGATTGAATGGAAAGGCTATGGACCGGAGGACTTCACCTGGGAAGATGCGTCTACCATTCATGCTCCTGCCTTGGTGACCACCTTTCATGAACAATTCCCATCTCGACCGCATCCGGATCGGCAGACCCGGGGGAAGGGCCCTGCGGTGCGGGATAGTGTTGTGATTCAGTGCCAGCCTGTGCTCCCAACAGCTGAGTCGGAGGAATCTGAGGAGGTGGAGGAGGCATTTGAAGGGCCATCAGAGCCAGAGGGAGGCTCTGAAGTACAGGACTCACAATTGGATGCAGAGCCTGGGCCTCCAGTCGTGTTTCTGATGAAGCTCAGTTGGGTGAGGAGCATGAATCAGACTTGGAAGAATCACAACAGATGGACTTGCTAATTGACGCACGGAGGCAGCGTCAATTAGCCAGAGTAAGGCAACAGAGGTCAATGAAGCACCTCCAAAGTAAGAAGAAATGGCAAGGGGAGGCACCGCCTTAGGATTGCTAATTAAAGGGAGGAGGTGTGGGTGGTGCTGGTTGCTGAAGGCAACCGTTTGAAAACCGCATCTTGGAATCTTGATCTGTGACTTCTCTTGTGATTTCTTGTTTGTTTTTCATCGTGCTCTTTTGGACTTAAGTTTGCTGTATTTGACAGGTTTGTCTACAATATTAAAAGGGGATTTTGTTTTTGTTTGTAAGTCTCCAGCCTATTGCAGCAGCAGGGGTTTTGTCCTTGTGAAGTTAACGACAATAGGCTGGAACAGAACAGGAGGATCCGACTTGGCGTCACTTAGACCTCCTGTAAGGACGTCCCCCACTCCCCTGAAGGGACGCTTGTATTGTGATTGGCCCCTGGTTCCTTAATTCTGGCGGTCCTGATGGCGATCCTGTCTGGGAGAAAAGGATCGGGAACCTCTGGGCCAATCCCAGGACTGCCCTGATTGAAAGGGCTGTCTCCATTCCCAAGAACCTTCAGCCCGAAAGGACTGCCTGCGAAATTCCTGTTGTGGTTTCTTATCTGTCTTCTTAGAAGGGTGAGCCAAGGTCTTCCACTTGTCTTTCCCTTCTATTAAGTACAGTTCCAGGACCGGACCAAATAAGTGTGTACCACTGTAAGCATCAGTAGTTAAACGCCACCGTGACTTCAGGTCTGTCTTCCACAGCTTTAGCCACAATAATCTGCGTGATGCCACTGTGGCCGCTATGGATCTAGCTGAATACTTGGTCGAGTGTAGGGATGCATCTGCCATGTATTCCGCAGCTGCAACCAGCTTACCTAATGTTTGCTGTGTACGCACCTGATCCAGAGGGATTAGATCCTGTAACTCACGTAGCCACATAATGGAGGTCCTTGCGAAAAAGGATGAGGACGTTGCAGCTCTGATTGCCCAGGCTGAAGCTTGATGAGCCCTACAAAGGGAAAACTCGAACCTCTTATCCTCCACCTTGAGGAACTCTGCCATATCTCCGGGGATCGTGGATGTGGAAAACAGTGAGGACAAGGGAATGTCTACTATAGGTACCTCTAGGAGGGAAGAAAATGATGATGAGACATTAAACAATTTCTTTTCCGTGCTATTGGGAGTAGGTAAAGTGGCTAGTGAAGACCACTGCTTCTCCACCGTATCACGGAAAACAGCCAGGCAAGGAATCTGTTTTTCCTCCACTACCTTCACTGCAAACAGAGGATTTGACTCCTGTGCTGTGGAGGTAGATGGTTTAGGCTCCTGCTCTGCAACCAGGTTTGCTGTGGTGCAAGCCTTTAGTAAAAGGGATCTGAACAGAGAAGGGTCAAAAAGAGACATATCGGGAGCAGCTTCCTCATCCTCAGACATAGGTATGTCAGTCGTCTCCAGGTCCTCAGATTCCGCCTCTCCAAGCTAAGATGAAGTCTCAGAAACACCAGAGCCCATTGACTGGGCCTGACCAGCGCAGCCTACAGGTAAGTATGAGGGAGGCGGTACCTGTGGAATCCTCTATGCCATGGAAGATGACATAAACTGGTCAAAGGCCCGGTGCATAAAGGTCTGGAACTGTTGCACCCATAATGTACGCTCTACTGGACCAGCCCCAACCCCTGTGGCTTGAGAAATCTATGGAGTGGAGGAAGCAGACTGAACAGCAGGATCAGGATGAGGAGACAAAGAAGAAGGAATAACAGAAGGAATAACAGAAGGAGGAGGAGGGAGAATGGCCTGTTCAGTTCCCCCTTGAGGAGACCAAGCTCTGGGAGCCTGATAAGATGGCACAGGTGTGGACTCAAATGGGGAGTTGCCCAGCGAAACAGGGGGAACCACTTCAGCTTCGCTGGACCTGAGCTGTTGCGCTTTGGAGAATTGTTTCTCCAGTGCCAGATGTCTCCTCGAGGCCTCTCACTCAGCAGACTTGAAGGGTTCTTTGGTGGACAAATGCTCGGTCTTGGCCTTCTTCTTTCCCCCTGTGCTCAATTCAGAGGATATGCGTTTAGCTTGTGCGGGGGGAGCATCAGAACCCTGCAATGTCTGAGGAGCAGCACTGTCTGCCATTGCGCACTAGACCTTCCAGGTAGGAGAAGCCTAGGAGTGGGGGTAAAGACACGCAGATCAAGTTGTCCGGGAGGGAAGCTTCCCGTGCCCTGAACAACCTACAATGACAAACAGCCGGGCAGCTCACTAGAGATACCTGCCTAGGCCCTGTGACACAGCGTCACACACTAAATGAACAGGCCTAAAAATTCTCCCTCAGAAAGAAATCAGAAAATGAATTTAATGAGCTGATTGATCAGCCTTCCAATAAAGGATGTACTCTTGTTCTGATTAAATCTTGTGAAAATGTAGTAAAGGATACTAGATACACCCCCTTTGAGAGCCTTACTCAGAAGGCTACTGCAAAATCTGTCCTGAGTGTTCTCCAAAATGGTGACCACACCCAGATTAGAATCCAAAATGGCGGCCGCCAGTCACCTTGCCGCCCAAATAGCAACGACTTAAAACTATCTGGGATCGCAATCCCAGAAAAACCCTCTCCTGACTTCTCAAAGGGAGCCCAAGGGATTCACAAACAGTTTCTCACTTGCCCCCTTAATTTATAAGGCACCCAAAGAACTTGCATTTCTGCAGTGCAGGCAACCGGCGGTCCAGTTCTCACGATCCTCATCGCCACGAGGCTTGATAGAGACGGTTCGGCTGTAGAGCTCGGTGTTCCTGAGCTCTCTCAAAGACTTCAGAAAAGGTCTCGCAGGTGCTTGGGAAATTCCCCCTCGAAGCGCCCAACAGCTGACTGGGTTTAACCCGCGCTCCGCGGCTTAGATGCTGGCGAACACGAGGGAAGCAACCCCTTGTAGGAGGAGGCAAGCTCCTGAAACAAATACTGATTTTAACAAAACCTTTAGTCCTAATGCACTTACTTATCTAGCAACTTCTTAACCTAAAACTAATGAAATTCCTAACCTAACTCTAAGAATCAAATCCAAGTTAACTGAAGAGCAATCAAAGTTGTGTCTTGCTGAGCCCAAGACTAAGACAAAACTGGGGAAGGAATGCCCAAGGGAGGCGTGGCAAAAATTTGATCTTAGTCTAAAGCTGAGCAGGAAGATTTGATTACCCAACTGGTGGATGCTACATCTATCATGCTGGAGAATATAGTAGTTGCTTCAAAACAGGAACTGGCAAAGCCCAGGAAAAGATAATTTGTTTTTGGATGAACTTCAATGTCTTAATAACAGAGAACAACTGTGACAAAAAGAAAACATCTTGGGCTACTTACAAAGAGAGAACTATAAACTTTAGAGAGAAAAAAATGACCTTTCTGGATTACAAATACTTATTCAGCTGTGACTTTAAAGCTGTCTGCAGAGAAAAAAAAAATCCTGATTTTTGGCTATCATGGAAAATGAAGAGATCTGCAGAAAGAATATACCAAGAAAAAACAAATACTTTCCAGGAGGAGATATATGCTACGTTGCAACTAATTCAAAAAACAATAATCTCAAATCATGAGGATATTAAAAATAACTTTGAATATATAAATGAATCTCTAATTTAACTTTACAGCAAAAAAAAAACCTCTCAGAAAATAAAAATAGAGAGTGAGTAGATAAAACAGACAACTGATGAACCAGAGAAGAGAGATTTAAAGATGGAACCTAACAACAGAAGGAAGTATGATTCAACCCAAGTGGAAAAAAACTTACAGGAAATAATGGACATGGAAAAAGCAACTTATACTTTAAGTTCATAAAATAAGTCTGAGGACAAGAAAAAAGATTTGACAAAATGGATTACAGAGCTACCAGGAGAACTACGAGAACTTAAAGAGACAAAAAATGATAAGAGAAATTAACAGAGAAGGAAAAGAAAAAAATTTCAATGAATATGAAGAGATGAAACCTTCATATAAAGTATCTCTCCTGATTTGTCTTTTGTACCTATAACAACATCCACAAGACTGTGGGAAGACTCTTTGACTTAGAGAAACATATTGTTCAGGAAAGATGTCTGGCAAAATAAAAAGGCTAAAGTGAGAATCAAGAAATTAGATGATGGGATCTATCAGAGGGAATATTTGAAAATTATACATCTGTTTGAATATGGTTAAAGAAATAGAAAGATTTTGGATATAAATGAATTTTAGTTTAAGAGGGATGAGCCCCGCAAGTAATATAGTATTTTTCTTTTTTCCTTTGTGTTTTGTTTTTTGACATGAGAAATATAAAAATGTTGGAGTGGTTTATATAAAAGAAATGTTTTAGATACTTAGGTGAAACTGATCTTGAGAAAACTTCAAATGGATTAAAATGCTTTGATTAGATCTAAAAGATTAGATAATTGGATTTATTTAAATAGAATTTAAAGATTAAGTGTTGAATATGGTTAAAAAGAAGAGAAAAATTCTGGATATAAATGTACATTAGTCTAAGAGGGATATGTATTTTAAGTAGTATACTATCTTTGTATTTCTTTTTCTTTTCTTTTTTTTCTTTTTTTCTTTTTTTAAGATATGAGAAATGTAAAAGTATGAGGAAAAAGACCTAAATACTTAAGTGTAATGAAAATCTTAACCATGTAAGAATATTTTGAATATTGTGGGGAAAACAAATTTAAATAAGAATTTTAAACAGGATCTATGATAAGGCAATCAAGATAATCAGTTAGAAAAGAAGTTTTATATCAATGTGGTTATTATTTGCACAAATATTAGAAAAATGTCTATATTTAATTGTTATTTATCCAAATAATGAGAATTGTATTAATTCAAGGATGGCAAAAGAGAACATTTTTGGAAGAAGAGAACATCAAGTAAAGCTATTATGCGGACTATGGAATTATAGAAACTAACTGTTATTGTTTTTTAAATATAAACCCAGACAACACGATGTTTACCAAATATTAAGGTGATTATGTAAAAAAAAGGTTTTTTTTAAAGAAGCTGTTATGGACTTTCTCTGTGTGAAATACAATAATAGATTGTTAACAAAGGACTTTGAAGTTTAGTTTTGTTGTTGGGTTTAACTATTAACTCTTTTTTTACAGTAGGTAGATAGATCAAAATTAGTTGGGCAAATGGATATTTATCAGCATTCAGCTTGCAGGGACAATTTATGTGTATGTTTTTAAGAACATTATTGTCTTTAGTTTTCCTTTGTTTTTGTTTCCCTTTTTTCTGTTGAAATTTGTATTTTAACTTTGGAAATAAAGTAAAAAAAATTAAAAAACAAGGCATAACAATTCAATAAATATAAAAGGTAAGAAAAATAAGATCCAAACAAAATATGTGGTACCAGGCCCCCAAAGTCTTCTGGAAAAGCTCTATTTTTAGCTTTTATAAGGCAGACAATGTTAGAGACAAGTGAATCTGCAATAGGAGGTGATTCCAGAGGATAGGGCACATCACTGAAAAACAGTACTTCCAGATTTTAGCTCCCTCCACCTCCTCAAAATGGTGGACAATAAGCCATTTCTGCTGGCATGAATGGAAGAGTCAGGCTGACCTTACTGTGCAACACAATCCTGCTAATAAACAGTTAAAAGAAATAAGCTGAGAAAGCTAATCTAAAATGTCTTGGAGAAAAATATTTTATGGTATTGCTGCTGTTGTGATAAAATAAGCAAGTAAGAATGGGTGTATGATCACATGCACTAGATGGCTTGTATTAAAACAATGGTTTCAACTTTAGAATATTTGGAAAGAATGTTCCCTACTAGCAATGAAAATTTATATGTATGATATGTGATACATTAATCACGTGTAATTTTTTGATATGACCACTGTTTAAACATTTGTTTATTTGCAGAAAGTCACTAAAATGTTTGTGAATTCAGAATGAATTAACTGGATACTACTCTTTTGCTCTAGATAAAATACTTTTCCTAAAACAAATTTATGATTATGATTATATTTGTAGACCTGTCAATCTCTTAATTATGGTTCTCTTCTTAATTTTGTATTTTACAAAGAAATGAAAACAACGTAAATACTATTGTGGCCTTCCTTCCTTCCTTCCTTCCTTCCTTCCTTCCTTCCTTCCTTCCTTCCTTCCTTCCTTCTTATAACCCTTCTTGGTTGTATTATATTTCTCATCAGGATATGAAATTTATGCTAAGAGTTTTAAAGGCCCACAGATTTGCAAGACAAATCAGCTTAATAAAAATGATAAGTGTTATTTGTCAAGACCCTTGTTCACTCTGACAGTTGTTTAGAAAAGACAAAAATAAAAATCCTTAATGAGTCAAACATAAGAAAGTATGAGTTTCCCCAGAACTCTTTCAATGCAGAATGGCTAATCCATTCCACGGGGTTGTTATTTGAAGGAGAATTAGGTAGGTTTGTAGACTAGAGTTATAAAAATAATAAAGGCGGGATTAAAAAAAAACATAAAGATAAGACTAAAAGAAAGGAGAAGACTAAGATAGTAATGCCTGATAGATCCTCAAAAAATTAGATGTGAGATATGTAAAGAATATATTAGGCAGTTTATGAACATAGTGGAAGCAAAAGATGTTTTGCGAAGAAAGAAAAGTATAGAGAAATATAATAAAAGGTATCACTATAAACTAAATTTGGTACATTTTTTTAAAAAAATAGTTTTTACTAAGAATTTTGATTACAACAGAAATACCAACTAAGAAAAGCAGAATAGAAAAAATAATAAAAAGTGCAGAAAAAGGAGGAAAAACAAAAAGAAAAAATATAATAAAGAAAAAGAAAAATATATAAAGAAGTTACAGTTTTCATCATAACAACTATAAACAAATTAAGCAGCTCTTCACTCTCTAAATGGTTACAGACCAATATTTATTCATCTCATAATCCATCCCTTATCTATTAAACATTAATTTTTCTGTTCTGGTGTCAGTATAAAGAGTTGACAGAACTATGTAAAAAAAGTTTTATTTTTGATCTTGGTCTTGATTTTAACATTAATCAAATAAACCAATTTTATATTCCTTCTTTTTACTTCTGTCTTACTCTTTAAGTCAATCAACTATTATTTGATTTCTCTTAAATTCTTCTCTATTCCACTGTAGATTTCAAGACTTTAACAAGCCTCTTTTGTAGATTAAATAAGCAAACATTTTCCAGTCATTCTCGTGGTTTGTTATTTGTATTTCCCCTTTAAGTTCTTTTGTATATCTAGTAAAGCATCCTTTTCTAATTTATTATTTTGGCCTGTAATTTGTAGTTCCGTTTTCCATATTTTCTCTGTCTTGTCAAAGTAAAATTGTTCTTCATCTGCCATTCTTTTGTTACATCTTTTAGACATAGTCTATCCATAGAAGATTGTCATCTATCATCGAGAGTATTGATGTTGTAGTAAATCCTAATATTAATCATCATCTTTCCCTTTTGCTTGAAATTTTAGTCCCCTAAATCTCCAGCATTCAGTCATCACAAAATAACTTATCTTTCTTAAAACTTACATAGTCAAAGTAAGTCTGTTTCCAACGATAAACTATTTTTATAGTTAATTCCAAAATCGTATAGCAAATCAATATTCTAAATTTATCTGGGCTTTTATTCCAGGTAAAACTTTGTTGATCAATTCTCATTTAATTTTCTGCTATTTATTTCAAATCCTGAAGATCTTAATTAATTTTTCTTTTGATAAGAATTGAAGATAAACTCACCTGAAGACTTTTCAAATTTGTTATTCTAAATGTTTTTAATAGCTTTACCTCTCAAGATGTAATTCTGGTAGTTCTGGTCTGCCTCAGCTCCCACTTTTATTAAACAAGCCAGGCCTTCTGCTACAACAAATTCATGAACCAAATCCTTGTCATCCTATGAAGGAGAGGACAGGGGAAAAAAGACAAATGATACATTATTTAACATACTGAAAATAAAATGGCAGTGGTTTTAAGTTGTGTCTGACTCTTGGTGACTTTATAGGCAAGTACTTTTCACACTACCCTGTCAAGCACAGCTTTTTCAGTTGTTTATATCAGCTTTGATAGTATCAAGCCAGCATGTTCTTTGCTTGTTCCTTTTTCTTGTTTCACTAAGCACATACAAGCAGCCCCCTTTAGCAACTGTTTGTGGCTATGGCAGTGATGAAAAAGCAATTTTACAACCAATACTTGTAATTATAACTTTCTCAGGTCTGTAAAGCAAAGAAAAGTGGAAGTAGGCTCATAAGCACAGTTGTGATTCACTTACAGACTGCTTCATTTAACAACTGAGTTGTCAGTCCCAGTTAAGGGTTCTACATAAGGACACATTATTTAATTTAAAATATTTTAAATAAATTCTGCAGACAGAGGGACTGGCAAAGAGTACTCGCAAATCTCCTTTCTATTTTTCACAGTAACTTTCTTTCCAATTTATAACTATATTTTTCTTTCTTGCTTCTCCTTTCCATACCATAAAACACAAAGCAAGCTAATTTCTTTTGTCATTTTCAGATTAAAACTGTAGAAAGTGAAAGCTACATTATAAAGAAAAATCGTAAGAAAAAGCTGCATTATTTTAATTTAGAACTCCTGTGTATGGCTAAAAACTGCAACAAAATGACAGCAGAGAGATAAGGAAAACCATCTGGATTTTTGCAATTCAAATATAGTTCTTTGTAAATATATAAATGTATAAATGTAAATGTATAAAGGTAAAGGCTTCCCCTGTCCAATAGCTTCCAACTCTAAAGGGTGGTGCTCATCATGCTTCTTAGCTGAGGGAGCCAACATTGTTTGAAGACATTTTCATGGTCATTTGGCCAGTATTACTATATGCTGAGATGCTACCTTCCCACCAAAGTGACATCTATTTAATTTCACATTTGCATCCCTTTAAATTGCTAGGTATGCAAGAGCCATGGCAAGGAATGGGAGTTCACCCTGGAATGCAGTCCTCGGGTCTTTAACAGCTGAGCCATCATGCCTTTTTAAGATGTTAAGAATGCTGGGTTTTGCAAGATTGATATTGTCTCTTCTATTTCTTTATTAAATTTATATAATTACTTATCTCACATATATGACTTAAATGGTGTACAATCAAAGAATCAAAACAAATTATAACAAGTATGATAAAAATTAAAACAATTTAAATACATAAAAAGGACTTTGGAGAATGGATAGCAACCTATACTTGGGATCCCCAAGCCTGTTAAAAGAACCAAATTTTGAGGGTTGTCTTAAATGCACTGGGATCATGGCTAATCTCATCTCAGGAGGAATGATGTTCCAGAAGAAGGGTGCCACAGCAGAAAAAGATTGCTTCCTCAATATTTTCAGACAGAACACTTTAGCAGATAGGACCCATAACATGCCCTTCCTGTTACATCTAATGAGATAGGTAATGTAATCAGGAAGAAGCAGTCCCTCAAATAACCTGGTCCCACGCCAAGAAAAGATATTAATCTTTTAAAATTATATTAAAGGAATGAGATGTCATTTCAAGAAACAAAGCACACATGCATTGTTATTTTATTTAAACCTGGGTAACAGCTCCCTCAATTGTCTGAAGGCCACATGTTCACCCTTGAAAATGATATGAACTACCTTGTGTTATTCTAGGTAATAGGTACACATTATCTCAATTTTGATGCATTAACCAGAAAAAGGGGGGGGTTCCTATTATCTTAAACAAAGCTGTTTATTGATAAAATGGGATGAAGGGAGGGCATTAAGCACACTCCAAACTGTATAAAGTTCATAGCAACTAGTATAGGAATCTGTTCTTTCAAAGTGCTTATAGCTTTTGTGTGTGTATAGCACTTCTCCCGAAGAGGCCACTGGAAATTGGGCTGTCAAAGTTGAATTGCTAAGTTGCCTGCTAACTTCTATCATTACTCAACTTGCCATAGAAACAGGGGGGAGAGCATAGGGATGAAACGGGAGTCTAAGAAGCCATCCCCAAATGTGAGAACCTACAAGAATGCCAAGGTCACTGACACAGGTGTCTGACAGAGATATGGACGGTTCTAATAACAAACAAAAACTATAGGATTGGCAAACGTGAACATCTGGTGGGTGGGGGGTTAAGGGAAGCTACTGGTAACTAGGTAGATTTTTGTGATAAGATCAGAGCTGGTCTTGCTTCTTTGATTCTGAGATGTGTACTCAATAAAGATTTATCTTTTATGGCACTTCGAAGCCTTGAAGATTCCTTGCTGTTGAGTTCATTAATCAGACAGCTGACCTTAGACCAGCTCTGTACACTGTGAATGCAGCCTTCTCAGAGGCTCCAAGAAGATTGTAGCATAGCAATGTTGTAGGTTGAGAAGAAGATCGATGCTACCACAAAGTCTGGGCAGGTCCTTCCACGGGAGGCACTGGGATCCGTCCTGGTGGACTCTGGGTCTCAGTCAGTGGTAACACAGTCCAAAGTGAGAGCGGAGAAAGCTGAGCAGTCACCAGTGCAAGAAGAGGAGGGGGTGGCCAGATCCCTCCATACCAGCTCAAAAATGCAATGGATAGTTGGTGTGAGGAAAGTGGCCGAGATGGAGTTTCCCCTCATCCCACTGGGGGTTGCAAAAACTTGAAGGAGCAAGTGGAAGGCCAAGAGAGCTGCAGATTGGGAAGAGTCAGCAGAGTGTAAATTTCTGGCTGCCTCCTGCAGCCCTTCGGTGGAGCAGCTGCTTGAGAAATTTGTTGAGATGGAGATGTGAGGAATGGAGCCATTGAAATCCCCCATCCGAGGAACAGCACTTGGAATGGATCAAGTTGGTGACTCCGTCCCCTTCTCCACTCCACCTGATGGTGCTAGGTCAGGTGGGCCAGGGGATAACAAGGGACTGAGGCATGGCCGTGCAGACCCAGCCAACACTGGCATGGCAGGAGATCCAGCCCATGCTGCCCCGTAAGTGTGGGGGGGGTACTTCCTGGTTACTTGTTAGTCTGTAACAACCGTGATCTACCGCTGTTGAAAGCCACATTTGATGGATGGAGAAACTCACCTATTTCCTGAACCAAATGTGGATTTACCTGGAGCAGCACACAGCAATGTTCCCAGATGAAGGGACTTGTGTGAACATGCAAATCTGGAAGGAGAAGCTGCTGAATGGGTGGTGCACTCCTAGAGGGGCTCTAGGTCAGATTTGGGGACCCCACACAAGCCCACTGGACAGAATCTGAAATTTGCTCCATTAGGCAGGGGAGCCAGTCCATGGCTGAATACGTTCATGAATTCTGCAGCATGGCCAGGAAGTTGAAAGGAAGGCCAGAATGCCTATGGGTCTACCAGTTTCAAGATGGGCTAAGCAGAGAGGTGTACCAGAATTGCCTGTCCAGGGGAATCCTTGACGACCTCTACGCATAGAACCAGCTAGCCACCACAGTGGAATTGGACATGATGGAGTATCAGTGACAGGCGGCACCTGAGAACTGCCCCTACCAGAGCCAAGAGAAGCACTTGCCAATGCACAGAGGAGGAGGAGCTTCTCCGATTGCTACAGAGAGCCCATGTCGCCTTGCTGGAGCTTGTTTCTAATGTGAGAAAGAAGGCCACCAAGTGCCAATTGCCCACCCCCACAACCCGTGTTGATGCCCAGGACCCTGAGTCAATCCAAAGAAGACTCCAAAGAAGACAGGCTGGTCTTCTATGAGAGTGACAGTGAGGGGGAAGACAATCCGATGGTAACTCGTGTCATCACCCCATTGACTGCCCAGGTGGAGGTGGTAGTATCCCAGTCAGGAACAAGGGGGAGGTTTACTGCCCTGTTAAACTCAGGATGCACTCGCTACTTGATCAGCCTGCAGATGGTGGAATTGTTGGGACTGAGACTGAAGCAGCCCATGAAATTCAAGCAAGCAAGTAGATGACTCACTTATGGGGGGAGGGGGGTTGCCAGCAACCTGTCTGACTGAGCCATTGAGCCTAAGGGTGGAGAGACCATGAAGAGACTATCCAGTTAATTGTAGCCCCAAAGATGGCAGAGACAATGATACTGGGATTGTCGTGGGTGAAAAAGTAGTCCCCATTCCCCGCCAACCAGCAGATGGGAATCTGGATGGAAGACACCACCATCGACAACGAAGGCACCGATCCATTCAAAGACTCCTGCCGCTGGATGTGAGATTCAAGGGGGAGCCGACACGCTTGGGGAATTTTCCTAACCCAAGTCCTCAGCTACATGGAGGAATATGGGCGGCACATCCCCAGCGACAAAGCCTGTATCCCGATCATGCAATCTGCCCTGGACAGGCTAGCCGCAGATTGGGTGGTAAACTTGCACGACTCAAATGTCCCAGAGCTCAACAATTTCAACCATTTCATGTCCTCTCTGAGAAGGCGATTTGAGGACCCCCTGGCTGATCGCAAAGCCCGCGAAAGGATCAAAACGATGAGGCAAGGCAAACGTCTGGTAGCCGAATATACGCAAGAATTCTGGGCCATTGCCAGCAAACTGAACTGTCCGGAAAACATGCTCCTTAGCCATTTCAAAGATGGACTAAATTACGACCTATATGATGCTTGCCTGCCCCGAGGGGACCCACACCAACTTGATGAATGGTACGTCCTGGCAGAGGAAGCAGAGATCGACATACCAAAGAGGTACCAGCGAGAAAAACAATGGAGCCGCTCACCGCCTGAGTTGACACGTGAACCAGTGAACCCATCGGCTATGGACAAGAAGCAAATGGGGTGTTTCAAGTGCAGGAGAGAAGGGCATCGGGCTGTAGAATGCCACTCAAAAGCCCCCCAGCACAACTCAAGACAGATCACCGGCCAGCAAATCCGGGAAGTCTCCAGCTAAGCCAGAAGAACCTGCCATGAGAGTGATAGAGGCTGTGGAATCCCCCACCTCTGCTCATCAGGGGAAAGAACCCTACACCGCAGGGCCGGTGGATGCCCTAGATGACAGCTCGGAGGGTGAACTTCTGGTAAGTGGATGCATCGCACCCATCCTCAAGACAGTGACTATATTAATTCCCCCCATGCCCGAAGCCGTGAAGGTGAAAGCCTGAATAGACTCTGGCTGCACCCGCTGCCTCATTAGCCCAAAACTAGTGGGGAATCTGGGCATTCCGTCAAGGAGACTGGAATAACCAAACTTATTTGGCCAGTTAGATGGGTCCATAGCAGGGGGTGTGCCAACTACCCTAGCCACTTTACCAATACACCTCTCCCTGGGCAAACATGAGGAAGACATAATGTTTGTAGTGACCCTAGGCATGGAATGCCCGATGACCCTAGGGATGGACTGGTTAAAAAAATGGAACCCCTGGGTGAATTGGAGGATGGCAGAAATCAATTTCCCGAAAGGGGACCCTATGGACTTAAAATCCCAAGGGGAGCTACTAAAATTAAGAACGGAAAAAGCATCCATGGGAGAGGAAAAGGAACTACCAGAAATACCAGAGGAATACAGAGATTTTGCTGAAGTTTTCAGTGAGGAGAGGGCGGATGTGCTCCCTCTCCACCGACCCACGGACTGTGCCATTGAATTCAAGCCTGGGGCAAAACTCCCAAAGCCCAGATTATACTCCATGAGCCCAAAGGAGAAGGAGGAAATGGAAAGATTCATAAAGAAAAACCTAGAAAGGGGGTTCATTGAGCCAGCCAAGCCTAAAGTGGCTGCCCTGGTCCTCTTTAGAGAGAAGAAGGACGGCTCTTTACGTTTATGTGTGGATTATAGGTCCCTGAATACAATCAGTGAAAGCAACCTATACCCCCTGCCCCTCATGATGGACATGTTGTCACCTCTCAAAAGAGAAATTTTTTACTAAACTAGACCTAAGGGAAGCTTACTATCACATGAGAATTAAGGAAGGGTATGAATGGAAGACCACATTTAACTGCCCAATGGGGTGATACCAATTCAAAGTCTTGCCATTTGGATTATAAGGGCCCCCCGCAGTATTTATGTAATTAATTAATGACATTCTAAGGGATCACCAATTTAAGGGGGTCCTGGTTTACTTAGACGACATTCTTATCTTCACCGAATCAAAAGAGGCACATGTCAACCTAGTCAGAGCTGTTTTAAAGAAACTGCAAACCGCCCACCTATATGCCAAACTCTCAAAATGCGAAATCCAGCAGGAAAAGATAGACTACCCAGGTTATCGCATATCCCCACAGGGTATTTAAATGGACCCAGAGAAGGACAGAGCAGTATTAGATTGGGCACCACCCCACACAAGAAAGCAACTGCAAAGTTTCCTGGGCTTTGCAAACTTTTACCGCCAATTCATTCCCTAATTTCCCCAGATAGCCCTGCCCCTCACGAACTTACTAAAAATGAAGGGAGTATCCTCAGTAAAACCTAGCCAGCCACTAACATGGACAATGGAGTGCTGAGCAGCGTTTGAGAGATTAAAGAGACTTTTTTCTGCCAAACCAGTACTGAGGCACCCAGAAATGGATAAGCCCTTTGTAATACAGGCAGATGCAAGTGATGTGGCATTGGGGGCTGTACTATTACAAGAAAACGCTGAAGGGGTATTGCAACCCTATGCATATACATCCAAGAAACTTGTGGAAACGGAACAATGCTGGCCCGTGTGGGAGAAAGAGGCATATGGGATACATTGGTCATTACTCATGTGGCGCCAGTTCCTTGAAAGCAACAAAATCCCTTTCCAGGTGTGGACAGACCACAAAAATTTGGAAGCCCTGAAAACACCCAGGAAGCTCAACCCCAAGCAAGCCTGCTGGTCCCAGCATTTTTACCAGTTCCAATTTATGCTCAAGCATTTGCCGGGGGGAAAGAACTTCCTGGCAGATGCATGCCCGAATATAACAGCACATGAGCCACCGACTCTAAACCGATGATGGTAGAATCACAACTGGCAGCGCCAGTAACTACCAGAGCCCAAGCTAAATTAAAACTACAGCTGGGCTGCAAACCGGAATTGAATTCCGGAAAAGTTTGGAAACAGATGAATGGTTCCAGAAAAACAAAAATGTGTGCACAATGAGAGACGAGCTGCCTTGGGTGGGGAAAAAGTTATATATACCAACAACCCAAAAAGTCAAATTCATGCAGCTTTGCCACAACACAAAATCAGTAAAGCATTTTGGATTTGTAAAAACATTACACTTAATTAAACGGCAATTTTGGTGGCCATCCATAAAAAAGGACATAGAAAGTTACGTGGGTAGCTGCCCAAAGTGTGCAACTGCAAAGAGGTTGTAAGGGAAATCGCCCGGACTGTTACAAACAGTGGCAAATCCCTCAGCCCCCTGGAGGGAAATAGCCATGGATTTTATAGTGGAATTACCAGAAAGCAATGGGAATACAGATTGCATGGGGCACCCCAATGTATCATATCTGATAGGGGAGTGCAATTTACATCTGCATTTTGGAAGGAATTTTTATCCCTCTTAGGGACCACTCAGGGACTGACATCTAGCAATCACCCGCAAGGAAATGGACAAGCAAAACATTTGAACTCAGTACTGGAGCAATATTTAAGATGCTTTCTTAATTTCCAGTAGTCCGATTGGACGGACCTACTTCCTTTCGCAGAAGTTGCCCACAATAATGCAGTCCACTCCAGCATAGGTTACACTCCTTTCAAATAGCAACCGATCAAAGTTTCAACCTCATGCCAGAACTAACCCCAAACGAACCGGCGATCCCATCACTGAAAGAATGGATGGAACAATTACAAAACACCTGGCAATAGTTAGAAAAGCACTAGATGAAGCTAGGCAGGCATACAAAGCACAAGCTGATTAAAAAAAGGGTTGAGCCTACACTATTCATTATAAGAGAAATGGTGTATTTATCTACAAAATACCTAAAGTCACTACAACTCTGTAAAAAATCTGGACCAAAATATATTGGGCCTTTTCCAATTAAAAGAATCATAAACCCAGTAACAGTAGAATTAGAATTACCCACAAATCTCAGACAAATACACCCAATTTTTCATTGCAGCTTGCTGAAAAGAGAGCATCAGTCACCTCTACGGCCAAAAATCCCACCCACCACCTCCAATCATGATGGAGGGTGAACAACACTTCGAGATAAAGGAAATCCTAGATTCTAGGAGATATCATGGAGCAACTCAGTACCTAGTAGCATAGAAACACCTCCCTGCCTCACAAAACGAGTGGGTCCATAAACGTCATGTCAGAGCCCCAAAGCTATTAAAGAAGTTTCACATGGAGTATCCTAACAAGCCAGACTAACTTTTATACCTGGTTTGTTTTCTTCTCAGGTATATCTCTCTTATTTTTAAGGGGGCAGGATGTCAGAATTCAATTATATTTCATCTCTAGTTATCGACTATTGAAAACCCCATTTCTGCCCTCTCTAGATTCTGTCATACTACGAAGGGGAAGGAGGATGAGCAAAGGGGTTTATGGTTCTCACTTCCTTCATTAAAACTTCAAAGGGACTGAATGTGGATGTCACCAAGAGGACTGACCATAACAATATGGCCATCACCTTTCATGTACTCCTCTCTGAAGTCTCCCTTCCGTCGACCATGAGGAAAAGGGGGTAGAAATGTAATGCCTGAGATTGTCGCTGGAAGGACAGTGGGCTGGGGGGGCTGCTTGGGAACATTTAAAACCTTGAATGGCAGGGCTTGGGCCCCAGTCCTGTCTAGAATGCCTGCAACCATCTTCTCTTAATAAAGATGCCTGTTGGAAATATTCCAAGAGTTCTGTCTTCTTAAGATGAAAAGTGAGGTGGGTCTTTACACTCAGAACTTTTGTCTGAGCAACCAGGGCCAGCAACTGCGGAACTATTGGAAGAAAAGGTGTTTACCTGTCACAAATACACAGTGATTGAAAACAAAGAAATAATGATCTGTTACTACAGATCAAGTCCAACAAGAAGAGGATATCTAAAACGAATGCACCAGTTCTAGAAAGAACAACATCCAGAATCAGAAATAACAGAACAGAGACTAGCAGATCAACGCCGATTTATAATACGAAATAAAGTATTCACAGAAACAGAATTGGACGAACTGCAAAGATTTACCCAGGGCAAAGAAATCAAAGCCTTGCCAGAAGTAATTCAGAATGTAGAGGCAAAACAGGGGGAGTTGGCAGTGAAGGAATCCAGCAGAGATATACAACTATTCTCATTTGGAAACCAGGCACCTCTTCCTCAGGAAGAACAAAACCCTCTAACTAAAGAAATAAAAGAATTGAAACAAAGAATAATATTATTAATAATAATAATAGCTGATGCAGTACAACAGCATCTAGTTGAAAACAATCTCTTTCCACCTGAGCAGAAAGGAAACTGCCCCAATAGCAGAGGAACAAAAGATCAACTCCTAATAGATAAAATGATATTTCTTGCAGATCTTCCAATGCACCATTGTTGCTACTTTGTTATGTCGCTGCTTGTAATCTGTGCAATCTTTTTGCAGCAGCTTACCAAGTGGTCCACTGTTTCTTCAGCTTCTTTGCATAGGCGGCACTTACTGTCTGTTGCTGTCTTCTCAGTTGTATGCATTTGTCCTTAAGGCTTGGTCTTGTTCAGCCAGAATTAGTCCCTCGGTCTCTTTCTTCAATTTTCCTGCTCTTAGCCATTGCCACGTCTTGTTATTATCTGCTTTCCCAGCTACTTTTTAAATGTAGTGGCCATGTAGTGTAAATTCCAGGGCTGAGGTCCTGACCAGATAGCCAACCAGGAAATGCTGCTAATGGAACAGGCTACATTTGAAACAGAACAAAATTTGTAGAAAATGAAATGAAACTGATTGCTGGCATTAGAAGAAAGGGAAAGGATAGGATCAGGTCAATTCACTTATCTTTTTTCATGTAAGAAAATACAATCTTGAATCCACGTAAGTATAGCAGTCACAGAGCATCTGGCAATAGTGTGTCATCAAATTGTTGCTGACTCTTACTGACCATGATGTTATGTTCCTAACCTTATTTTTTGATAGCAGATCTACTGCCATTATATCTGAGTTCAGCTGCTGACTGCCCTTCTCTTTTCTTCTACCCTTCTCAGCATTAGGTCTTCTCAAGTGAGTTAGGTTTTTGTGTAATTAGTCTAAAGTAGGAGAATTTGAGCCTGAACTTGAGCCTGAATACTTATTTGTTTTATGATCTTGTCAGAACTGTGAAGCTGGACTTGTCAGAACCTTAAAGAAACATATTACTGGGTGCGGGTGACAAGTGGAAAACCGCTTTTAATTGTCCAATAGGTTGCTTTCAGTTCTGGGTCCTCCTGTTCAGTTTACAAGGGACACCTGTTGTGTTTATGCAACTAATTAACAAGGTGCTACACAAACACCTGTTTAAGAGAGTCCTGGTTTTCCCAGATAGCTTTCTAATTTACACAGAAACCATGGATGAACACATAAAGCTGGTAAAAGCTGTTTTGGAAAAGCATCCAGCAGCCCATTTATAGATTAAACTCTCCAAATGCGAGTTTTACCAATCTAAATTGGATTATCTGCAGTACTGATCTCTCATAAGGGGGTGGAAATCGATACAGGAAACGTAAGCCTAGTACTAGATTGGGAGGCATTATGCACTGTAAATAGCTGCAGAGCTTTCTAGGCTTCATGAACTTTTATAGACAGTTCATCCCTGCTTTTTGCTCAAATCACCCTACCATTAACCAATCTGCTCAAAGTAAGAGGGGAGGGAAAATCAAAGTGGCAAAACCCTTCTAATGGTCCATGAAATGCCAAATGGTCTTTGGAAAGCTGAAGAGACTGTTTGTTGTCAAACCTATTCTCAAACAACCTGACACTGAAAAACTTTTTGTCATCCAAGCTGATCCAAGTTATGTAGCAGAATCCTCCAAAAAGACTAACAGGGCTGCTTACAGTCCTGTGCTTACACTTCCCAAAAACTGTCTGAATCTGAACACGGATAGCTTGGGAAAAGGAGGCTTATGCAGTGAGATGGGCATTACTCATATGGAGACACTTCGTAGAAGATGGTAAAGAGCCTTTTGAAGTATCAACTGACCATAAGAACCTAAAGGCACTAACCCACCCTCTGAAAACTTTCACCCAAACAAGTGATTAAAATTAACTTCACACTGAGATACCTATCTGGAGGGAAGAATTTCTTAGCTACCTCTCCAGATTACCCATATAATAGCATCAAAGAGGATGTGGTGAACTCCATTATCTTTTCCAATCAGATAGTAACACCAGCCAAAACCAGAGCATAAAGTACAGCAAAGTACCATTTGATTGATGACCTAACCCAAGTATTGAGAATGGCCTGTCCAAGGATGAGTGATTTGCCAGCCACAAAGAGGATGTCTCTTGCGCAATGGCCTCACTTGAGTCAGAAACAAACTTTATGGGAGCCAAAGATCTCTAATTTTACAACAAAAACCGCAGAGCACTTTGGCTTTGTAAAAATCCTCCATCTTGTTAGATGCCAATTTTGGTGGCTAAACATGAAGAAAGACATAGAAGTATATGTGGCTAATTGCCCTCTATGTGCATCAGCTAAAGGGCACCCCAGAAAACTACTGGGACCTTTGCAACCAGTTGCTAACCCCCTGTGGAAGGAGATCTCTATGGATGATCTACCTGAGAGCTTGGCAAAACAAGTATATTTTGGGGCATGCTCAAGATCCCTTCTGCACATACCCTTGCAAAATTCTTTGCTCAACACATCTACTATCTCCATGGGGCTTCCGAAAGAATTATCTCTGACCAAGGGGTGCAATTCACTTCCCGGTTCTGGCAAGAGTTCCTAAAGCTACTAGGGACCATCCAAGGACTCAGCTCCTTGCACCATCTCAGACTAATGGTGCCTGTGAATGTGCCAATGGTGTCATGGAACAATATCTCAGGTGTTACCATTAATTACCTCCTCCCCTTTGCAGAAGTAGCATGTAATAATTTGATATACAGGAGCATTGGCTTCGCTTTGTTTTGGGTCACCACCAGCTGGGACTTTGTTGCTATGCCAAAACTCCTGCAAAGTCTCCCTAATGTCTACCTCTGGCTGAATGGGTAAAACAATTGCAAACTACATGGCCTATAGTATGCAAAGTGCTTAGTGATGTTGGGGACACATACAAAAAATATACTGACAAAAAAACATCTCCATAGAACATACAATGGATAGGAAATGTACCTTTCCACCAAGGATCTGCAGTCCAGGCAACCTTCGAAAAAACTATAGGTCCTTACCCCAAAGTAAGATTATTAACCCAGATTAGCAATTGAGCTAAAACTGCCAGGGAACCTTAAAAGAAACCATTCTGTTTTTCACTGTAGTCTCCTAAAATCTACAAAAACATCACTGTTACAGCCACCGGCAGAACCCCATCCTTCCCCCATTCTCATTGAAGGCAAACAACACTTTGAAGTAAAAGAAATCCTAAACTCATGCCTCCATAGGGGCAAACTCCTATATCTAGTTCTCTGAAAACACTTCCTTTCTTCTGAAGCTGAATGGGTGGCTGTTCAACATGTGCAAATTGTGTAAATTTGCATTACCAACAGTTTGACAAAAACCTGAATATAATCAATAATCTCTCTCTCTTTCCTCCAGGTTTAGCCTTTTTATCTAAGGGGGCAGAATGTCAGAACTGCCACTTCATGCCTGCGCTCTGCTATTGCTCAGTACCACTCTGCTATAAACCCTGAGAGGGAGAGCTAGATGGGAGGTGGGGAGACTTCACTGTTCACTGTATCTTCCTGAGACATGGCTCCAAGGTCAGACAGCTGAGAATGGAAAGCAGCTCCGTACCAGCCCGCACTTGAAGTGACCATTCCAAAAATATTTTTTTAAATATGATTGGACAATGGGGGACGAATAAGCATGAGGGAAAGTACCTAAGTGGGGAAAAATACACTTGGGGATTTTTGCATGCAAATTTCAGTTCTGGCTCTGTTCTACTGTATTTCACTTGATCTTTAGTAAACTATATGTTTCTCAATGAATGGAGTCAAGGATAATTCTTATTTAAAGATTCAAGTTGAGGCAGGTCTGACAGATCCATTTGTTTTCATGGCTATCCATAGTACTCTTAGGAGTCTTCCTCACTGAAGTTCAAAAGCATCAGTATGCTTCCACTTTTGTTTTTTCATTTTCACTTCCACTGAGGGTCGTAGGAAATATCATAGGTTATTAATATTTTTTTTCTAATTTTCAGAACCACACTCATATTCTTCCAATCTATTTCCACTAATATATATTTAGCATATAGGTTGACTAATTAGAGAAGAATATTCACTTTCATCACCTTTGCCAATTTGGAATCAGTCTGTTTCAATATGTTCTATGGCTTCATGAAAAGAATGAGATATTCTGTGATTCCCTTTTTTCTAAGCAGATTTCACAACTTGACAAGATTAACATAATCAAAAGCCTTTTGTTACTAAACAAAGCACATACCTACTTTTTTTTTAGTATTGTTTGGCTTTCATAATTATCCAGTGTGCATCAGCAATAATGTCTTGTGTTCCTTTGCCTTTTTAAAAGCGAGCTGGAATATTTGACATTTCTTTTTCCATATAAGGCTCAAATCTGCATTGGATGATCCTAAGTATTATTTTCATAGCACGTAAAAGTATGGGTATTTTTGATAGTTTGCACATTCTGTTAATTCTCCTTTTTTGATATTAGAATATAGACTGACCTCTTCTAATTTGTTGGCTGTTGTATCATTCTCCAGATTTGCTGTGATAGCTTAGTTAGATTCCATACTGATTCTTCTTCTCTTGCTTGTCATATTTCTAAGAGTATTCTGTCAGCTTCTGCAGTTTTCTGACTTGGTAATGACTACAATGCTGATCCAACTTCATCTTCTATTTCTAGAGATTGTTTTTAAATAGGGAAATCTTCTCATATATTTAGGTATGTTGTATGTTGGAATCTCTGTTGTACAGTTTTTCCAGAATACATAATTTAAATATGATTAACTTGAGTAGTGATTCACCTGATGATAGTGACCTTGACGTGGTCCCTTTATGTGCAATGCAAGAGCTAGGATCATATCCCTTGATAGTGTTATTGAAAAGAGACATATATGTGGAGTGATTGGGTCTGCTCTTGTATCAAAGCAGAAACAGCTGTGGGGAACAGCTATCCTACTTGGTGTCCTGATGTGCAATACAGGGAATTGTTATTCCTGTTTGGTTTGGTTGCCACGTCAAGGAATACACCGGGTCCATTTGATAAATGTTGAGGAATATTCTTGACAATTCCTCATTATAATGTTGGACTAAGGAATATGTGAATGTAACTAGTACATCTGTGTATGTATAGGTATATGTTTAAGTACATGTATCTACATATATAGATAACTTTCTAAGTAACCTAGTTATTTATATTTTATATAAATTTTACATAGGATAAACAGGTCAGACTTTTCACAAAATGATTGATGGATACAAATAAAAACAAAAAAAATAGCAGAGCATTTTAATCTCCTAGGACATTTTATTACAGAACTCAAAAGTAGAAGTTCTGCAACACAGAAATTTTGCCAGCACAATTAACCAAGAAAGAACTAAACATATATATATATATATATATATATATATATATATATATATATATATATATATATATATGTATGTATGTATGTTTTCTGAGGTTTTTGCGGGTGTTTGTATGTAGGTCTTTGGTTGTTCGGGTTTTCTCCTGCGTAAAATTGGAAGTGTCTTGGCGATGTTTCGACGAAGTCCCATTCGTCATCTTCAGGCTGGTGCTTTCAGCTTCGTGCTTCGAAGCACGAAGCTGAAAGCACCAGCCTGAAGATGACGAATGGGACTTCGTCGAAACATCGCCAAGACACTTCCAATTTTACGCGGGAGAAAACCCGAACAACCAAAGACCTATATATATATATATATATTAGGTTCCTAACAAAGAATAAAAAGAGAACTGGTATAGCTATTTCGAGTTCCTTTAACTCTCTTCAGCCAGACTTACTCTTCTGAGACTCGAACCTGGGCTATCTGCATGTTAGGCAGTTGTTATAACCTCTAAGCCACAGGCTCTCTCTCACTTTGTTAGCTGTCAGGAGAGAGACAGGGGGAGGAGATTTTACCTTGAATGTGCACCCTGTCAGCCCAAAGAAGAAATCTTCTTTTCTTTTCTTTTGCCTGTATCAGCAAAAGAAAAGAAAAGAAAGAAGATTCTTTCTCCCATATTTGGGCTGACAGGGTGCACATATATCAGCTATGCAAGTAAAAATAGGAAATACAGCATACCATAGAGCGCTCGGATTACAATCGCACATGCCGGGGGGAATGATTTACCCCCCAGGGAGTGAAACAGATACTCTCGTTACGCTAGTTGGGCTGGTTTGTGAGAGGGAGGGGAATAGCTCTGTGGTGATTGATCCCTTGGGAGGACAAAAGACTACGAACGGAGCGTGCCTGAGAGATTCTCCGATGAAGGATGAGGACAGAAGCCCCAAATGGAGTGAGCAACGGATTGATCGGTTATGAGCTAGGCAATGCCTTACTGACATGCACACACTCCAGAACGACTCCTCCCAAGAATATAGGGAGGAGAGTGATGATAGATCTAAGGGAGTGATGGAAAGGAATAGGAGGGAGAGCGGTGCAGGACGGGATGGCACACGGGGGCTACAATCTGAGAGAACAGGAGGATTGCAACGTGGCTCAGAGGGGATGGTTGGAGGAACTAGAAGGAAGCAGAAAACAGCAACTACCGCCCGTGACAGACAGAATCACAAACGGGAAACTAGTGAAACATGCACTAACTGCAAGGAAAGGGGAAATACCCCAGCTAATTTTAGAACTAGCGAGAAAGACACACGTAACAGCATACGTAGAAAGGGTGAGAAACAACCACACCCCAATGCAGGACACACACTTGGATTACAATGCACACAGCTGGGACCTATGACACGATCCAAGAGCCGAGCGCAAATGATTGGAGGCTGCATATAAGCCCTCCCAACGACTGCCGTTTACACCCTGATGATGTCAAGAGCTCTTGAAGAAAGCTAGGTTTAGTAAATAAAAGTTTTAACATTTTTAACTTTTGTATAATTTTATTCTCTTGGTGTTCAACTATTTATTGATTTTAATATGAACATACCCAAGAATCATATTTTTACTTGCATAGCTGATTATATATATATATATATATATATATATATATATATATATATATATATATATATATATATATATATAATTGAAAATTTTTAGAAGTTTTTACAAATAACAACAAAAAACAACAACAAACAAGAAAAACAAAACAAAACAACCCTCACCCAACCCCTCCCAAACCACCCCCTCCATCCCCCCCCCCGAGCTTCCCAGAACTGAATATAGGCTTAATTAAAATTTTAAGAAAACTAAACAAATTTTAACAATTTATAAAATAATTAATAATAGGATATATATAACGTAAACATTAAGAAAAAAAATATTTAAAAAGAAAGAGAAAAAAAGAAAAGGAAGAAAATGAAAAAGAAATAAAAAAAAGAAAAAAGAAAGAAAGAAAGAAAGAAAAAAAAGAGAAAACAATCTATAAAATATCAAAAATTACGTACAAGTTACAAAAAAGCTAAATAATATTTTTTTAAATCCAATTTATATTGTATAAAACTTATCCATTTTTCCCATACAGCAAAAAACTTCTCTTGCGATTGCTCCTTTAAAAAAACCGAAATCTTTGCCATTTCTGCCAAATAAGAAACTTTAAAAAACCACTCTTGCAAAGTAGGCAAAGATTCCTTCTTCCAATATTGCCCTACTAACAGCCTTGCGGCTGTAATCAAATTTAACATTAAAATAACCTCCTTAGCATCACAATCAGTAACAATACCTAACAAAAATAACTGCGGAGTGAATTTTACCCTCCTTCTAAAAATTCTTTGAATATTCCACCATATCTTGATCCAAAAAGTTTTTATGTTTTTACACGTCCACCAAGTATGATAATAAGTGGCGTCCAAACAGCCACATCTCCAACACTTAGGCTGTAAATCAGGGTACATAATAGACATTTTTTGTGGATCAAGGTGCCATCTATAAAACATCTTATAAAAATTCTCCCTTGAATTCTGGGCTTGTGTAAATTTAACATTCCTCACCCAAATAATTTCCCAGGTATCCAGTGGGATTGGTTCACCAAAACTTTGTGCCCATTTAATCATACAATCTTTAATTAATTCAGATTCTGAATCCAATTCCACTAGGACCCCATAAACCCTCTTAATGTGAGTTTGTCTTTGGTCCTTTACTTGTTTGAAAAGATTTTCATCTTCTCTAAGCCAGCCCACATTACAATCCGTCTAAACACAGTATTTTTTTTTACATGCACTGCAATTATTAATTGATAAGATGCTTGTAACTCCCTTGTCAGCTTCATCTACATTGGTATCCTAACTTCCTCTTCCTTCACCCATCCTGTTGTTATGTATTTTAATCCCAGATCAGGGAATTAGTGTCAGGTAAGGAGGATCAAGAATAGTTTTCCGAAGAATCTCACTCACAACACTTCACCTAACAAACCTACATTTGTTAGTCAATAAAATAGCTGAGCTGCTCGTTCTAAATTGGAACAACCCTGATTTTTCTAACTCAGCAGTTTTCTGCTTTGCAGAAACTTGACTCAATGAGACTATTGAGGACAGTATAATACAGATCTCTTGGTTTCAGATTCAAAGGGTGGATCAGGTTACAGAGACATTTGGGAAAAGGGGAGAAGGGGGAATCTGTTTCAAGGTTAATAACTGATAGTGTAAGGATATCACACTACTCAAGAAATTTTGCAACATATTCTTAAAAACACTATTCATCAATTGCCAACCCTTTTATGCTCCACAAGAGTTATCATGTATTTTGATTGGGGCTTATATAAAACCTGAGGCTTGTATAAGTGCTGTGCTGCAAACCTACCTGATCAGATTCTGTGCACAGAATGGAAATAACTAGATTCCCTACTCATTGTTTTAGGGGATTTTAACAGAGCTAAACTCACTTTTGAGTTGCCCAGATATGCTCAGCACATCAGCTATCTCTCTAAAGGCAACAACATATTGGATCTACTGCAGGCATGTGGAACTGCCGGCCCAGGGCCAGATGCGTCATGCCGAAACTGCACTCACCCCATTACCGGCAATGGGGAAAAAGTCCCGATACATCACGCAACGTCAAGAGTTTGACATGCCTGATCTACTGCTACACTATGTTAAAAGGTGCTTACTGCTCTCTCCCAAGAGTAGCTGTAGATCTCTCTGATCATTATATGATTCATCTCATCCTCACCTATAGGCAGAAACTTAAAACTGCAAGGTCTGTGGTCAAAAGAGTGAAATCTTGAACTGAGAAAGCAAAGTTAGAGCTGCAGCCTTGCTTTGATTGCACAGACTGGAGTGCTTTTGAATGGGACTTCGTCAAAATGTCACCAAGTCACTTCCAATTTTACGCGGGAGAAAACCCAAATAATCAAAGACCTATATATATATACATCCCGGGCATATTTGTTCAATAATGCAATCTTCGATCTCCGGGAAGAGTATAATCTAGTTATTTATTGTTAAAACAATAAAAACAGTTATATACAAAGTTAAAAACAACTTAGCTTTCGCTGGTCCTCTGCCAGTGTCCTCAGAGTGAGGCTCAGGGGGTGGGGAAGTTCTTTTTATCCTCTTGCTGATCTAACTGCTTGCTCATTGCTCGCGTGACAAGGCCAAATATGGACGCACATGATTAACAACGGACATTCATTCAATTTAAGGGGGCAGAAACCATCGCCCAGGACACCTCCAAGGGAGGACGCCTAGTAAAGGAGGCCTGGTTTTCCAACATGGACTCCATCAATCAATGTATAGAATTGCCCCCAGCATACCAGGCACTAAGAGTACATGAAGAGCATGTCAAGAGGTGGATGCCAATTGTCAGAGACGGAATCAGGACTGGGGGGGATACTTACTATATGGCTAAGCAAAGGGAGGATCTCAAAGACATGGAAAAGGTAGGGACGGATGAGGAAGCATTAGAGTCACAGACAAGTAAGGGTACCAAGGAGGGAGGAGGTGGGTATAATGAGGAGGAGGAGGGGACCAGGGAAGGGTCTTGGGAGTATCAGATCTGACTGTACGACCCAGAACACGGGGGAGAGGAATGCCCGACTGATCAAAAGGGAAGGGGAGGGAAAAAAGAAAAAAAGATGAGGCACGTAGGAATGGGGGCATACCCATGGGGGGAGGAAGGACATCTGAGAGGGGAAGACTGATAAGAATGGAGGATGAAAGTCAGGAACAGTATGCAGAGCAGTGGATTGGAGGGGGGGGGGAGAAACAAGAGAAGGAAAGACTGACAGGAATGGAGGAGGGCAGGCATGAACAATATGCAGGACGGCAGACTAGGGGGGGGGAGAAAAACCTGGGAAGGAAAATCCAACAGGAATGGATGTCGGAATGTGGGAACACCCAATCAGTTCATACCCCCACTGGCAGTTAAAAGGAAGAAACAGCTACGATCACACATTGCTCCTAGAAGCACAAAGCCAAAAACACCAGCCTGAAGATGACGAATGGGACTTCATCGAAACATCGCCAAGACACTTCCAATTTTACGCGGGAGAAAACCCAAATAACCAAAGACATACATACTGTACAAACACCTGCGAAAACCTCAGAAAACAATATATATATATACACACATACATACATACATATATACACATACACACACACATATATATACATACACACAAATATACATACATACACATATATACACATACGTATGTATGAATGTATGTATGCATGTATTAACAAGGAAGATCAGGGTAGCAAAGAGAAGCTACTCCAAACAGCTGAGAATTCAGTTTTAAAGTCCTTTCCAGCCCTATGATTCTATGTTCAGACACATTATGTTACCATTACATAAAAATAATTTTACTCCTTAATTTTTAATCCCTTTTTTTAAAAAAAAAATCTTTAAGGAATAAATATGTATTATCTGGTTGTTGCTGGTCTTGTAGTCCTAATAAATGAAAACAAAAATAAAATTATTTCAATGATCAGTTTATTCAGTGAAGATAACAAAATGCTAATAGTAATAAACCAAAGGCAGAGCTGCTAAACTCTTTCTCTTATATATTTTTCTTATTAATATCCCTAAAAACTGCGATTAGCAGGATGAAGACATGGGAGTTCAATTTAATACAAATATGATTAGATAGTAACTGTTTATTTGAAATAAGTTTATATTTCCAGAGTCAGATGGATTGCATCTTAGAGCATTGAATGGATCCACTTGATTGTCTGGGTCAAATTTTATATATTACTTTTCAGAAATCCTGGAGAACTCCTAAAGTGCCAGATGACTATAGAGCAAATATGGTTTCTTTCTTCAAACAATGGAAAGTGGAAGATCTGAAGAACCACAGAAGACTCAAGCTTTCATTGGTATCTGAGGTTATTGTAGAGCAGATAATAAGGAGATTGATCTGTAATCAACTTGAAAGCAATTTGATTATTACCAGGTCAGCATGGATCTGCCAGGAAGAATTCTTGTCAATTAACTTTATATGGTTTCTTGATTTTTGTGTGATTCATCAGTTCAACAAAGCATTCAAAAGAACATTTCAAATAAAAAGAATATTTTGATTAGCAAGTGAATAAAGACATATGTTTTTAGGGGAGACGGGCAGCATAAAAATCTAATAAATAAAAATAGAAATAAATAATTTAAGTATATACTGGGTAGCATTTAACAATGAGTGGACTGCACAGTTAGCTTTAAAACGATGCTTAAAGAGTGATGATCAATTATAGCCTATCAAACTTGAAAGGCAAATTAGATGGAATATCACAAAATTCCTTTATATGTGTGTGTACATATGTATGTGTGTATGCATGCGTATAAATATGTATAACATATTTATGAGTAAGATGAAAAGGTGTAAGAATGTTAATCAATCTTTCAGAAGACATAACTTTAGATAGGATAGCTTATGATCTGGACGACAGACTTAAAATATAAAATGCTCTAGGTTAAAGAAATGGCTGAAAATTATCAGGTATATATTGGGATACCTTTCTTAGTAATGGTGTTGATGACATACCTATGAATTAGTAATTTATGGTAGCAGCAAAAGAAACAAAATGCAAATATAGGCTATATCAACTGACAACTATTTGTCCAGGATGATATAAGGTCTTCTGCCTTGGACTGGGGGTTGAACTAGAAGACCTTGGAGGTTCCTTCCAGGTCTATGCTTCAATTCAATTTGATTCCATTCCATTCTATATAACTGGAAAAAAATACTTTTCTTTTGTTATTCCTAGGTTCATTTCCAGTTTGGGCATTGTACCAGTTTTAGGCACCACATTTTAAGGAGGATTCAATGAAATACAACCAGTGAGGATGATTTGAATGAAATCCAATGAGGATGATTTGAATGAAATCCTATGCAGAAGACTGAAGGAGCTGAGTATATTTAACTTTTAAGGGAAAAAAAAAAAAGAGGGAATATGGCACTTTTCAATTATCTGAAAAAAGCCAAGACTTGTTGCTCTTCAGTGGAGTACACAGAATAATGTGTTTAAGTAATAGGAAGAATGGAATGATGGAATATTAGAAAGCAACTTCCAATCATAATGAGCAATTCAGCCATGGGAGCAAATACCCAGAGAAATAGTTTCCCATTCTTTCAATGCATTCAAGGTACCAAAACATATTATTCCTTGCAATTATTATATTTTAAGAGAGATTCACAGAAAAGGGCAATAAAGAGTATCAAGATGATAAAGGAAATAAAGTGCTGTGAAGAGAGATTGAAAGAGTAGGGCCTTGAAGAGATGACTGAGAGAAGAAATGATAATATTTTCTAGTACCCCAAGAATGTCAAGACACTTTCTCTTTTATTCCAAAAAGCAAGATCCAGAACAATGGAATTAGCTTAGAACAAGACAGAATATAATCAAATGTTATGAAACAATAAAATAAAATCTTCTCTATCTTTAAGAAAAAATTCTGGGTGAACCTAATTAGTCAAAGACATGCACTCCAGAGATGTCCAAATAGAGGCCAGACAGCCATCTATCTGGTATGGAATGGAAACTCAGATTCAATGGCCTAATGGAACCTTTTCAAGTGTATAGTTTTGTAATTCTTATGACTTTGGTTTTGCTCATATTATGTATAAAAATAAAAAATACTTTGGACATATGCATGCATTATGTGAATGGGCTTATGATTATTATCATTTTTTGAGTTTTACACACAACGTGTCATGGCATAAAGAAGACCTTAGGATTCAACAACATTGCATAGAAATCCATAATAAATTCCAAATGATCCATCTGCTTTTGTGCATGAAAGTAGTAACTTTACAACACAGTGGCACTGTAAAGTAACAGAAACATTATTTATTTATTTAAAAATTGTGTTGATTCTGATTTTTATTTTCTGACACAATAAAGAAATCTCACAATTTGTAAATCCCTACTCATTAGTCCTTTCATACTTTCCCCACATTTCCACACTATGTCACATGTTCCAACTAATGAAGCACTTCAAAGAACTTTCAGGCATGTTTCCTAAAATCTTTATTGCAGAGCTACAGTTTTGCCGGTCGCCATGATGGACTGGTTGATGCCAGAATCTGAACTTCCTTTCGCTGGCATCAAGCTTTCCTTGCTAAACCCCTCCCTTCTCATGCAGTCACAGGTCACATTATCCAATTAGTGAGAAGGTCAAAAATTTGCTTCCTCTTTCTTTCCCGGGCTTTTCCCCCCGCCCAGTCTAAGCTAAGTATTAACCCAATAAATGCCAGACAGTTTTGCATATTGTCAAAGCAAGAATATACAGTATTTGCAGCATTGACATCCGCCCCCCCTTACAAGAAGGACAGATCCTGTAAAGTAAACAAAAGCATATGTTAAGTGTTATCTGTCCATTCTGCTTTTGAAGTCTTCGCTCTCAGCTGGGAAATCTGCCAAATTTCTCTCTCCCCCGGCTTGCTGGCTGTCGCTTTCCCCCCCGGGGAAACTGTTGCAGCTACGGGGCTGGTTTCAGGCAATCTTTCTTTCTCTATAATGAGATCTCCCCCGAAACTTTGCCAGCTCCTCTCAGGCATAGAGGCAGCTGTTGGAGATCGGGACGCAGATCGTTTGAAAAGAGTGTTGGATTCTGGCATGATGTCACATGTTCCGACTAATGAAGCACTTCAAAGAACTTTCAGGCATGTTTCCTAAAATCTTTATTGCAGAGCTACAGTTTTGCCGGTCACCATGATGGACTGGTTGATGCCAGAATCTGAACTTCCTTTCGCTGGCATCAAGCTTTCCTTGCTAAACCCCTCCCTTCTCATGCAGTCACAGGTCACATTATCCAATTAGTGAGAAGGTCAAAAGTTTGCTTCCTCTTTCTTTCCCGGGCTTTTCCCCCCACCCAGTCTAAGCTAAGTATTAACCCAATAAATGCCAGACAGTTTTACATATTGTCAAAGCAAGAATATACAGTATTTGCAGCATTGACACACTATATACTAAATAAAATTAAGAAGTTTCCTATTTATGTTAAGAATATATGGAGGTTTTTTCACTGAATTTATTTTCCTTGTTGAAGCTGGGTCAAAAAAATTAAGATAGTGCTACAATCGCACGATGAAATTCTATCCTTTTCTTGCACGTGACTTGTGTAAAATGGGATAGGTTTTAACTGCCTAGTTGTGGCTGTCATATTGATTGCTCATCTGGCTCTTCTGCAGATGCCCCTGCTTCCTCAGGAATTACTTAAAAGCTTCTTTGAAACATTCTGTGAATTATCCTCAGTGTGGTTGGAGAAAGACATTAAGAAGCAATAATAATAAATAATAAAAAAGCAAATAAAAATATTACGCCTAGAAATTTTCTCTATTAACTGTGTGGCAAAATAATAACTCCTCTCCCCCAGCAATAATAATGAAATACATTAGTTTCTGAAAAAACAAAATTTATATTAAGAGGTAATGTTCACTTACTTGAAATATCTGTTTCAAGGAGAAAAGGGCCCGCCTTAACTCACGTCCATTTGAGTTGTACAATTTTTCTGAAAGGACAAAATGTTAAATAATTATATGATTATTATATTCAGTTATGAAGCCTGTTGTTTAGTGAAAAAATATATTATCTCCACCCCCCTTCCCTGTTTATAGTCTAAAATATCATGTATATGTAAAAAAGGTGCAATAAGAATAAAGAATAATAAAAAAAAAATGTCAACAACTCAGAGCCAGATTGGGTTGAGAAATTCAGTGCCTTATCTCTAATTTAAAAGAGTAATTTGGAAGTAGTAATAGGATAACTTAATGCATTAATCATTTACATATAATGTAAATAATTTCCTATAACAACATTATTAATTAAGTTTAAAAAGCTTGTCAAATTTTATAAATCCTGACAGTAGGAATTGACTCACTCATACAGCCAAAGTGTAGCATACTTTTGCTATTAAGCCAACACAGTTTACCAAGTGAAAATATTTCCAAAAATGTTGTGATACTATCTGGGAAATTATATTTAAAGAGAAAAACACTTTGTATTGTATAGCTATGGAGACTACAGGAATTTCTTGACTTACAACCATTCATTTAGTGTAGTGGTTCTCAACCTGTGGGTTGGGACCCCATTTGCGGTCGAACAACCATTTCACGGGGGTTACCAAACAATGCAGTGCCATTTTTCCCCCCTTTTCCTTAGCTGTGCTACTCCCTTTTATTCTATTGGCTTTTGAAAGCCAATAGAATAGACTCTCTTGAATAGAGTCTAATTCTATTGGCTTTCAAAAGCCAATAGGAATTGTCCAGGCTGTCTCTGCCCTGCTGAGCCCACCAAAAGTCCCATTCTGCAAACGGTGCTGCACCAGTTGAGTAGTCCTGACTTACGACCGGTTGAGTAGTCCTTGACTTACGACCAGTTGGGGGTCACGGCATTAAAAAGGTTGAGAACCATTGATTTAGTGATTGTTGGAAGCTACAATGACACTGAAAAAAGTGACTTAAGACCAGTTTTCCCACTTACAATCATGTGACCATCTGCATGGTCACATGATCAAAATTTGAGTGCTTGGCAACTGGCATGTATTTATGACAGTTGCACTGTCCTGGGGACATCATTTGTAACCTTTCCAACTGCCCTCTGACAAGCAAAGTCAATGTGGGAAGCATGATTCAGTTAACTGCAATAATTTGCTTAACAACTTTGCAAAAAGGTCATAAAATGGGCTAGAATACACTTAACAACTGCCTTCTTAGCCACAGAAATTTTGGGCTTCATTGGTCCTAAGTCAAGGATTACCTATACATTTTATTGGGGGGGAGAAAGAATAAACCCAAAAATAGGTTTATCTGAAAAAGGTTCATAAAAATAAAATATTTACAAAGGAAAATTGAAGAACAAAACCAAGAAAAAACTTTTGAAAAGCATATTATAATAAAAATGTCTAAAATCAAACAGTATAAGTAGATTTATTTTTAAAAGATTATTCAATTTCCATATTTTTCACATAAATTTGAAAGACTGCATTAAGCCATACTTATTTATACAGTAAAAGTGACCAAGATAAAAGATAAAAGTGAGTTTTTGAAAAATAAATAACTCTAAAAGCAGCCTTCTAAAATAAATGACTATCTTTCATAATAAAGAATATATGGTCACTGTATTCATAGCACAATTTCTTGGATACACCTAACTCTGTATTCTGGATTCCAGTCATTAACATTGCATTCAATAGAAAATGGCCAATTCCAGGCCCTTTTGATTGATTTTCTTAGTTCCATTTAGAACAGCAAAATATTCTATTACTGTACATTTTGATAGTGATACCTCTTTTCAAGTCTCTTTTTAATGATATTGGATGTAAAATGATACTAATCCTGATTCTGGAATACTTTGCTGGAGTTATAAGGAGAAAAAAATGATTGAAACAATGATTAACTATTGTATATTAAATAATTTATTAGCACTGCAAAATTATTTAATATTTATATTTTACTATTTTCTTTCAGTTAATTCAAAATACCACAGAAGTATTTTCCTTTACCATACAATTTTATCTTTAGAGTAAGTCTGTAAAGCAGATTGATTTGGAAATGTAATCAGCTAGTCTATGATTTGATATCTCTTACATCAAATAGCTAATATATAAGAATATCAGAGTTCTGTTAATTTCCATAATGTCTATAATATGCTTTATCTATTATCTTACATCATCATTCAAACAAGAACAGGTAAAAGAATGACAGAATAGAAGGTAGTGAAATTTCAGGATATAAACCAACTAAAACATTTCCAGTCCAGTAACATTCCACTGAATAGCAGAATGTGAGAGGGATCTTGGAGTCCTAGTTCACAATCACTTAAATATGAGCCAGCAGTGTGCAGCAGCAGCCAAAAGAGCCAATGCAATCCTAGGCTGCATTAACAGAGGGATAGAATCAAGATCACATGAAGTACTGTTTATAAAGCCTTAGTAAGACCATATTTAGAATACCGCATCCAGCTTTGGTCACCATATTATAAAAAAGATATTGAGAGGCTCTGGAAAGAGTGCAGAAAAGAGCAATGAAGATGATTATATGCCTGGAAGCTGAAACATACAAAGAATGGTTGCAAAAATTGGTTCTGTCTAGACTTAAAGAAAAGAAGGACTAGGTGTGATATGATAGAATGTTCCAATATTTGAGAGACAGCCACAAGAAAGAAGGGGTTAACCTATTTTTCAAAGCACCTAAAGGTATGACAAGAAACAATAGATGATAGCTTCCGGTACGGGGCGACGGCGATGACGGCTACTTAGTAGCCGTCCAGCTGGGAAGGTGTCAGAATCGCGGAGCACAGCGCGTATCAGCTGGCCCGCGGTTCGAAATTCCCTTCCCGGGCAAAGGGAAGGGTTAGAGAATCCAGGAGTAGAGGTAGAACCCCTGAACCCTCTCTGGATTTATTCCTAGAGGGGGTGGAAGGAGTGTTCCCTTGGAGCTCCTGTTGATCTCCGCCTCCCAGCTGTTTTTGCTTCCTTTTGAAGCAAAAGAAACCGCCGCCTCTATCTCCGCGTCTATAGCGTCTTGGTGAGTAAATTTCGAAGCGGACAGAGTGGTTTAAAGGATTTTTCCTTATATATACTTTAGTCTTTTATTTCTTTTTATTAGTTAGTTTTGATTATCTCTCCTTTGTTCTTTTTCTTGCTGGTATGGAGAGAGGAAAAAAGATGGCGTTTTAAAAGTGCCGGAGTTTTTTTTTCCCTTTCTCTTTTGTTCTTTTGCTTTTAAAGTTCTGGACTTAAATGATTGCATTTGACTTTTTTGCTTCTGGTTTTGGATTTTTTTCTCTTTTTTTCTTTGGATTCTTAAGGATTATAGTGTTTTTGTCTTTTTTTTTTTTAAATTCTATTTCCCTCCTCCCCTTTTTTGGGGGGGAAGAAGGGAAGAGAGAACTGTGTCATATAAAATGGCTTCAAAGAGACAGCCACCTTCTACAATATCTAAGGTGGTCTCCTCTCCTATAGCTTCAACTGCACAACCACAACAACAACTTAAACATGTACCACCGACCCAGCCACCACCCTCTCCTCCTCTGCCAGGTCCGTCAGTACAAGAGATTAAAGGCATAATGGGAGATGTTGTATCTCAAATCAGAGATGAAATGAAGCAACTTGCCATACAGATTAAATCTGAAATTAAGGAAGAGATAAGTGGGATGAAGGTCTCAATGGAGGATAACAATACTATTCTGCGGGAAGACATAATTGCAGCTGTATCAGGCTTGGCCATGGTGGTGGTGAAGCTGGATTCGAGAGTGGAGGAAGTAGCAGACAAAGTTGATTTTTTTGAGGAGAAATTCCAAGATATGGAAAGGAAGATAGAGACCTCACAAGATGACATCCTTATGTTCCAGTATAGGCAGATGGAGCATGCTCTGAGGATCAGAGGCCTTAAGGAAGATATGAATCAAGACTTGATGGAGGTAGTGCTTACTGATTTGGCTATTGCTTTGAATATGGATAAAGGAGAATTACGCAGAGAAGTGGAAAAAATCTATAGAGTTAACTCTTGGATTGCCAAGCAGAAGAACTTGCCTAGAGATGTGGTGATTTATTTTACAAAGAAGTCTCTGCGTAATGAAATCATACAAGGTTTTTATAATAAGAGATTCCAGATTGCTGCCCAAGATATTATTATTTTAAAGGAAATCCCATCAAAAATTTTAAGAAGCAGGAAAGATTTTGCTTTTTTAACTAATGAGCTCAAAGCTAGATTGATGCCATTTAGATGGGAGATCCCAACAGGTATTGTTCTGAGTCATGCGGGGATGCGTTATAGGTTGAATACGGTTGAAAAAGCCAAGGAGTTTTACAACACGGTCCTGGGTGCAGGCTCAGTTCCACCTGCTCAGAAACCTCTGAGTGGCAAAGAGTTGGAGCAATCTGAAGCATCAGGTTTGGTTTCTGCAGGGATGCCGCAAGTTGAATGGCAACGTCAAATGGAGGTTAAAGATCAGAGAATGACCCGTGCAGCTTATAGACGTAAGGAGAAGGAGCAACGTAAAAGAGAAGTTAAAGAATCTTCTTCGAAAGTGATTCATTGCCGTGGGAGGAGCAAGACCTAAGAGTTCTGCAATCCAGGCAGGAATGGCAGACCTTCAGGGAGTCTTCTCCAGGCTCAAGGCCAAGAGAGATGGCAAAGTTCCTGACCTGGAATGTTAACGGATTGAACTCCCCACAGAAAAGAAAGAAAATTTTTTACTATTTGAAGCAACATAATAATGATGTTATTTGTCTACAGGAAACTCATATTTTACTTAAAGATCAGAAATACTTAGTCAATGCCCGTCTGGGATCTCATTTTGTATCCTCTGCTCCTGGGAAAAAGGGGGGAGTGGTTATCTACGTGAAGCAAAATCTAGCAGCTTCTCTGGTAGAATCAGATCCCCAAGGAAGATATGTGATGATTGAACTTGGTCTGTATGGTAAGAAAATACTTATAGTGGGACTTTATGCACCAAATCAGCAACAGGAACAATTTTATAGACTGTTACATCAAAAAATAACTTTGCTGGACTATAGATCCGTGGTATTAATGGGCGATTGGAATGGCGTTATGGATATACAAAGGGACAAGAAAGGCTTCTCTCCTCTTATTAAACAGGCAAAACTGCCTAAAGCCTTTTTTGACATGAAGGAGGACTGGGAACTAAGGGATTATTGGCGAGAATGTAATCAAGAGGAGAGAGACTTTACTTTCTTTTCAGATAGACACCAATCCTTCTCAAGAATTGACTTTTTTTTTATTACAACGGACTTATATAATAGAGTAAAGAACGTAAAGATCTTTCCTAGGTCATTGACGGATCATAGTCCAGTTTGGATGGAACTGATTCAGGAAAAAGAGGAGAGAAGATCCTGGAGGGTGAATGAAAACTTATTTAGACAAGAAAAGAATATTCAAAAGCTGAAGGAGTCTTTAAAGGATTATTTTGTTTTAAATATGCACAAGGGGACTTCAATGTCAATGGTATGGGATGCAGGTAAAGCATTTATGCGTGGGATTTTGATAAAAATGAATAATTTTCATAAGCGAAGCCAGACTCAAAAACGTAAAGAACTAGAGGATGAAATTAAGTTAAAAGAAAAGTCTTTGATTTTAAATCCCTCTGATGAAAATATTAAAGAATCGGTAAAGTTGTTAAGAGCACAATTTAACATGCTCCTGGCGGATCAAGCTGCAACTAACTTATTGTTTATGAAACAAAATACATTTTCTAACGCCAATAAACCAGGGAGATGGTTGGCTTATCAATTAAGAAAGAAGCAGAGACAGAGGATAATAGATAAAATAAATTATAAGGGTAAAATAGTTTTCCAGAAGGAACTGATTAAGAAATCTTTTTTAGATTATTATCAAAAATTATATAAATCTACTAATGTGCAAATATTAGATATAAATAAATACTTAAGTGAGGTTAGTTTTCCCCAATTGACAGAGGATCAAAAACAGGAAATTAATGGTTTAATTACTAAAGAGGAAATTGTGACAGCAATTAAGCAACTGAAACTAGGGAAAGCACCGGGTACAGATGGCTTGACAGCTGTTTATTATAAAGTCTTAATGGAGGAGATGATCCAACCATTAAGTGATCTTTTTAATGATATTCTACAGGGCTTAGAGATTCCTCCTTCATGGCGTAGTGCTTTTATTTCTTTGATTCCAAAAGGGGAGCAAGATCTCACTTTACCAAAGAATTATAGACCCATATCTCTTTTAAATGTGGATAATAAGATATTTGTAAAGATTTTAGTAAATAGGTTCATGAGGGTTGTGCATCATCTTGTGCATAAAGATCAATCTGGGTTTATAACTGGTAGATATATGAAAAATAATGTTAGACAAATTATTAATTTATTAGAATATTTAGACAAGAACAACCAAGTCCCTGCAGGGTTGATTTTTTTAGATGCTGAAAAAGCCTTTGATCAACTGAATTGGCATTTTATGTTAACAGTAATTGAAAAGATGAACTTTGGTGAAAAGATATTACAAGCTCTCACGGTAATTTATCAAAAACAAACGGCACAACTTATTGTTAATGGAGGTTTGTCAGAGGTATTTACAATAGAAAAAGGTACTAGGCAGGGATGTCCACTATCACCGTTGTTGTTTGTTTTAACATTGGAAATATTGTTGATCAAAATTCGAGATTTGCAGGAAATTAAAGGAGTAGAAGTTAATAAAAAAGAATACAAGAGCCTTTGCAGACGACTTGGTGGTTACTTTGTCGCAACCTATTAGTTCTGTAGTAAAGTTATTGCAGTTAATTCATCAATATGGTTTGGTTTCGGGTTTTAGGATTAATGTTAACAAGACTAAAATCTTACCTAAAAATATGACTATTCAGGAGAAGCAGACTTTGGTTAACTTGATGGGTTTTGAAATTGTTAATAAGGTAAAATATTTGGGGGTGATGCTATCTGTCTCTAATGCAAAATTATTTAAAAACAATTATGATAGGTTGTGGGTTAGTGTACAGAAAGACTTGAAGAATTGGGAGAAGTTGCAACTATCTCTCATGGGAAGAATTGCAGTGATAAAAATGAATATTCTACCCAAGTTTCTTTTCCTGTTCCAAATGTTACCGATTTTGAAGAATGAGATTAATTTAAGTGAATGGCAGAAGGGTGTTAATAAATTTATTTGGGCAGGGAAAAAGCCAAGGGTCAAGTTTAAAATTATGCAAGATTTCCGTGAGAGAGGTGGACTCAAGGTACCGAATTTGAAATTATACTATGATGCTGCGGTTTTAACAATAATTAGTGACTGGGTAAACTTGACAAATCTTGAGATACTTCATCTAGAGGGATGGGATTTACTCTATGGGTGGCATGCCTATTTAATATTTAACAAAAAAGTGGACTGGGTTTTTAAATCTCACATTATAAGAATTTCCTTACTTAGGGTTTGGAAAAAGTATTACAAAAATGATTTTAAAGTACCATTATGGGCTATACCCTGGCATGCGATAGAGGGAATAAAAAGAGGTGTCAAAATGGACATGGTGTCTTATAGACAATTACTCAGATGGGATGGACAAAATTGGCAATTAAAACTACGGGAGGATTTAGCACAAGAAAATATCATTTATTCTTGGTTCCAATATAGGCAACTAGCAGATAGATGGAAGGTGGATTGTAAGGTGGGCTTTCTTAGAGAAGATGAAAATCTTATTAAGCAAGTGAAGGATCAAAGACAAGCCCATATTAAGAGAATTTATGGGGTGCTAATCGAACTGGATTCGGAAACGGAATTAATTAAAGATTGTATGATTAAATGGGCCCAAAACTTTGGTGAACCAGTCCCATTGGACATATGGGAAATCATATGGGTAAGAAATGTCAAATTTACGCAGGCACAGAATTTAAGGGAGAATTTTTACAAAATGTTTTATAGATGGCACCTTGACCCACAAAAAATGTCTTTCATGTACCCTGACCTACAGCCTAAATGTTGGAGATGTGACTGTTTGGATGCCACTTATTATCATATTTGGTGGTCGTGTAAAGAGATAAAAGCATTCTGGATTAAGATATGGTAGGAATATCCAGAGAATTTTTAAAAGGAGGGTAAAATTTACTCCGCAGTTATTTTTGTTGGGTATAACTATTGATTGTGATACAAAGGAGGCTATATTGATGTTAAATTTGATCACAGCCGCAAGGCTGTTAGTAGGACAATATTGGAAGAAGGAATCCTTGCCTACACTGCAGGAATGGTTTTCCAAAGTGTCTTATCTGGCGGAAATGGCAAAGATTTCGGCTTTTTTAAAGGATCAAACGCAAGAGAAATTTCTTGCTGTTTGGGATAAATGGATAGAATTTATACAATTTAAATTGGATATTAAAAAATACCATGTTGCCTTTTTATAATATATATATATATATATATATATATATATATATATATTTCCTAGTTTTAAACTTTCATTTCCTTTTTACATATATATTTTCTAATTCCTTTTCAATTAAGCCTATATTCTGCTCTGGGAAGCTCGGGGGGGGAAGGGGAGGTGTTCTGGGGGGGGGAAGGGGATATTATGTTTAGTTTTTTGTGTATTTTGTATTTTTTGTTTTTGAATTGTTGTATTTTTTTTCTGTTTTTCTGTCTTTTTGTCTTTTTTGTAAAAATTTATAAAAATGTTCAATAAAAAAAAAAGAAACAACAGATGAAAACTAATCAAGAAAAGAAGCAATCCATATAATTGGATATCAGCCTGAACTGACAGATATTCTCCCCCAGTGGGTTCATGTAGATATCAAAAAGGAAGGGAAAGAGGGGAGAACCAAGACTTTAGTAAAGTGCCCTTTAATATTCTGAATATAAATGCTGAGAAGAGAAAAGGGATCACTGAACAAACAGGCTTGAAATATGTTCTCTATGTTCTAGAAATTTATTTAAAATATTGTGATGAACTAAAATCTGATCATAAGCCATATTTATATATTTCACTTGAAATGAAAACATGATACAAAATGATCTTCCGTGGCGACTGCTGCGCCGATAGCAGCTTTTCTTTAGCTGCCTGCCCTGGGATTGTGTGAAAGCGCACGGAGACAGCAAATATCAGCTGTTCCGCTGCTTGAAACCTCTCTCCTCGGGAGAAGAGGAGGAGGAGGAGAGTTTTCCACAGGTAGAGGTCGAGTTCCCCTGGACCTCCTTAATTATTTGGAGGTCGGAGGGCGAGAGCTCCCTCGGAGCCCGAGGTTTTTCTCCGCATTCCAGAACGCCTTTGTCCTGAGTTTCAGGAACAAAGCAAGACACCGCTTCCACATCTGCATCTCAAAGAGACTTGTGAGTAAATTAAAAGCAGACGGAGCTGACCAGGAGAGATTAGAATTGTCAATGCTTGGGATTTTAACTCAAGAAAAGAGTTAAAAGAATCTTCTCCACCTTTCAATTTCACTAAAAGCAAGAGGAGAAAAATGGTGCTGGAGTGTTGTTTCTTTGACTGAAAGGACAGTGTTAAGAAAGACTTATACTCGGCAACAAAGTTTAAATATGTAACAGATTTTGGCTATCTATTTAAAAAGCAAGAATCTTTCTTTTCTCTTTTTTGGAATTAGCTTTCTTTTTCCCTTTTTTCCTTTTTTCCTTTTTTTGTAATTGCTGATTTTATAAGAAGTGGTTTTATATAGATAGAAAATGACTTCAAAGCGTCTTGGAATCCCTGTTGTCCCTAAAGGTTCAATCTCCTCTCCAGTAACTCAGACTGTGTCACAAACTAAGCCTAAGTCACCCCCACCCTCTCCTCCACCACTGGCATTTACACTTAAAGATATACAAGATGCTTTGAAAAAAATAGCACAAGAGATTAAACAAGAGGTGGCAGAGCTTCTTGAGAATAAAAATAGGGAAATGAGGGAAGATATATTGCTTGCATTCCAAGGGCTAGCCGCCCATATTGAACGTATAGATGACAGGGTGGATGAAGTTGTGGAAAATACTGCGAGACTAGAAAATAGACTTGGTAAAGTTGAAGATAAGATTGATACAACACAGGATGAAGTTACCATATCACAATATAGAGACATGGAATTTGCTTTGCAAATAAGAGGATTGAAGGAGAATCCGCAAGAGGATCTGAGAGAGGAGGTGACAAGAGATATTGCTCCTATTTTGGGATGTGAACTTGAGGAAATATTGAGAGAGATAGACAAAATATTTAGAGTCAATTCATGGATTGCGAGGCAGAGAAATTTACCTAGAGATGTGGTTATTTATTTCTCTAGGAGATCACTTCGTAATGAAATTATACAGGCTTTTTATAAGCAGATATTTCAAATTGCAGCTCAAGATGTTATAATTTTAAAAGAAATACCTCCAAAAATTCTCAGAAAAAGAAAGGATTTTGTTTTTTTGGCTGAGGAACTTAAAAATCGACAGGTTCAGTTTAGATGAGAGATACCTGTTGGAATAGTGGTGAACTACACCAGGACACGTTATAGACTTAATACAATCTCAAAAGCAAAAGATTTTTTTAATTAAAAATTTTAAAGATTTTATACAATATATATCCCAAATCCCTCCCCTCTTCCCAGAGCTGATTACAGGGTTACAAATAAAAAATCATAATCTAACTAACATTACCCAACTGTACTAACAATCAAATCCATAACATACTTTAACTCCTTTTCAAAATAAATATTAACAAATTAAAAACAAAAATAATAATATTAAACTATTAATAATAATCTAAAATTTACTCATAAGCTAGATAATACTTTTTAGTCTCATACTTATTCTGAATATAATCTATCTTCTCCAAACCGAGATATATCTTTCTTGTGAATAGTCCTTCAAATAAGCAGAAATTTTTGCCATTTCTTCTAAATTAGACACCTTGAGTATCCATTCTTCCATAGTAGGCAAAGAATCTTTCTTCCAATATTGCCTCACCAATAATCTTGCAGCTGTTATAAGATTCAACATCAAATTAATTTCTTTAACATCAAAATCTACAATAACACCTAACAAAAATAATTGTGGCGTAAACTTTATCTTTCTCTTAAAAATCTTTTGAATGTTCCACCAAATCTTAATCCAAAAAGCTTTTATATTTCTACAAGTCCACCAAATATGAAAATAAGTTGCATCTAAGCTTCCACATCTCCAACATTTGGGCTGTAAATTAGGATACATACAGGACAGCTTTTGAGGATCCAAATGCCATCTATAAAACATTTTATAAAAATTTTCTCTTAAATTTGGAGCTTGAGTAAATTTTACATTTCTAACCCAAATTGTCTCCCATGTATCCAATAGAATCGGCTCTTGAATATTTTGAGCCCATTTTACCATACAGTCTTTAGCTAACTCCGTTTCAGAATCCAATTCTATTAAAACATTATAAATTCTCTTTATATGGGCTCGAGTTTGATCTTTAATCTGTTTTACCAAATTCACGTCCCCTAAAGTAATACCAACCTTTTTATCTAAACTCCACCTAACTAACAATTGATTATACGGAAACCAAGAGTGTACAATATTTTCTTGCTTCAACTCAGCTAAAGATTTTAATTGCCAATCCTTCCCTACCAAACTAAGTAATTCCTTATAAGAAATCCTATCCAAATTCACACCCCTAGATACCCCCTCTATCGTGTGTTCAGGACCCCCCCAAATTGGAATTTTATAGTTTAACCTATAATAATACTTCTTCCAGACACGTAATAAAATGTTTCTTAAAATATGAGATTTAAAAACCTGATCTACTTTTTTATTATAAATCAAATATGCATGCTATCCATATAATAAATCCCATCCCTCAAGAAGGAGTATATTTTTATTTATTAAGTTAAGCCAATCACTAATCAATGTTAAAGCCACCGCATCATAATACAATCTTAAATTACCTTAAGTCCTCCTCTTTCCCGTGCATCTTGTATAATCTTAAACTTAACTCTTGGTTTTTTCCCATGCCCAAATAAACTTGTTAATACCCTTCTGCCATTCCTCCAAGTTGGCATCTTTTTTCAAAATAGGTATCATTTCAAACAAAAAAAGAACCTTTGGAAGAACATTCATTTTAACCGCTGAGATTCTCCCCAGCAAAGATAACTGTAGTTTTTTCCAATCATTTAAATCCTTTTGCACTTTTACCCATAATGTCTCATAATTATTTTTGTACAATTTAACATTAGAAGCTGTAATGTATACTCGCAAATATTTAACCTTTTTTACTATTTCAAAACCTGTTAATTTAGCTAATATATCCTTTTCCTTCATAGACATATTTTTCGGTAGTATTTTAGTTTTATTGTTATTTACCTTAAAACCAGAGACTTTCCCATACTGGGTTATGATTTCCACCAAATCCCTTACCGAATCTGTCAGTTGAGATAATGTCACAACCAAATCACCGGCAAAAGCTCTCAACCTGTAATCATTCTTATTTATTTTTATTCTCTGTATTGTAGGTGATTCACAAATTTTAATAAGTAAAATCTCCATTGTTAAAACAAATAATAATGGGGATAATGGACATCCCTGTCTTGTACCCTTTTCAATTTTAAATGCTTCTGTTAATCCCCCATTAATTATAATTTGTGCTGATTGTTGTTGATATATAGCCTTAAGAGCATACCAAAATTTATCCCCAAAATTCATTTTCTCTACAACTCTCAATAAAAATTGCCAATTTAACTGATCAAAAGCTTTTTCAGCATCCAAAAATATCAAAGCCACAGTGATATGATTGTTCTTGTCCAAATACTCAGTTAGGTTAACAATTTGTCTTACATTATATTTCATATATCTCTCAATTATAAATCCAGATTGATCACTATGGATCAATTGCTTCAAAACATGCATTAATCTATTTGCCAATATTTTCAAAAAAAAAAATCTTATAATCTGTATTCAAAAGAGATATAGGTCTATAATTCTTAGTCTGGGTAAGATCTTGATCCTCCTTTGGGATCAATGATATAAAAGCCCTTCTCCAAGACGGAGGTACCTCTGCTCCCAACAAAATACTATTAAAAAGTTCCTTTAATGGTTCTATCATTTCTTCAGATAACATTTTATAATAGATTGCTGTTAATCCATCTGTACCAGGAGCCTTACCAACCTTTAACTGTTTAATCGCCCAAATAATTTCCTCAGAAGTAATTAAACAATTCATCTCATCTCGTTGATCATTTGAAAGTCTAGGAAAATGTGCTGCGTATAAATACTTTTCTATATCTGAAACTTGTATGCTTTCACTAGCATATAACTTTGAATAAAAATCTAAAAAACTCCTTTTAATCAAATTTTGTTGATATACCTCTTTACCTTTATAATCTATTTTCTCTATAATCCTTGACTTCTGTTTCTTCTGTATTTGATAAGCCAACCACCTACCAAACTTATTTGCATTACAAAATGTATTATATTTCATGTAACTTAAATTAATTGCAGTCTGATCAGCCATTAACATGTTAAATTGCTCCTTAAGCATATTTATAGAGACCTTTAACCTATTATCCAATGGATTCAAAATAAAGGCCTTCTCTTTCACTTTGATCTCTTCTTCCAACTCTTCACATTTTTTTGACTCTTTGCGCCTATGCACATTATTCATGTGGATCAAACCCCCTCTCATATAAGCTTTGCTAGCATCCCAAACCATAGCCATTGAGGTACCCTTATGCATATTCAAAACAAAAAATTCAGCTCTGGGAAGTAGGGGAGAGGGGGTAGAGATGGGTGGGTCTTGGGATGTATATTGTATAAAACTTTTCAATTCAAAAAAAGAAAACATGATACAAAATTTGACTTTTTAAAATTTGAATCACAATAATTTAATGTTCAAGTTTCTAACCACCAAAACAAAACTCAATCAATATATAAACATCAGGTATTTCAAGTTCTATCACAAAATTAGAAAGTTATCTTACCAATGTTAAATTACCACCTTTAATCAATCCATTTCTTTGATAAGAAATCCTTCTCATCAGAAAGAATATAACTTACTTGCAAAGGATAAATTCAGATTCTAGTTTCTTATTAGAAAGAGTGGTTGGGAGTCAGACAGCCTATATGTATAAATATATCAATACAGTATCTAAGAACACCTTCTTCTCCTGAATGGATATCTCAGGTCTCTAAAATTTCAGAAGGAAACTTGAATACAAAAGCAGACATTTATTAATAAAATTGGGTCAAGGAAAAAGAAAGAAGAAACAATATTAAATAAACTGAGAATCAGGATGTTTAGTTTGACTTTATGACATAAATGGGGCGTTATCTTACTTGAACACCTTTTCTCAGCATGATGATGGAGAATCCATGCATGGGTTCCTGCCCAATTAGACTAAGTCTGACAAAGTAGCCATACCTCCTGCTGGGCCCAAGCACCTCCCAGACATGACAAAGGAGAAGCTATTGACAATAGTCCGATGTGTTGGCTCCCTTACTCCTAACACAGGCCGTGACGGACTTAAAGGAGCGGGTGTGGATTCTCCATCATCATGCTGAGAAAAGACGTTTGGGTAAGACAACGCTCTTTCTGCAGCATGAGGATGGAGAATCCATAAATGGGACATACCAAAGCTACCCAGTCCCTATGGGAGGGAATCTGTCTGGGCCTGTGTCGCACTTGATGGTACCACCTGCTGGAGCACTCTCCGGCTGAATGAAGCTTCTATGGAGGCGAATCTATCCAGCCTGTAATGCCTCACGAATGGGGAAGACGAGGACCAGGTCGCCACCCTAAAGATATCCCCAATGGATGCCTGTGATTCCCACGCTGCTGATGTTGCAGCGCTGCAGATGGAGTGAGCGGTGATATGGCTTGGAACTGACAGGGAATGCAACAGGTACGCTCTTGCAATGCACGCCTTGATCCACCTGCCTATCATTGAAGACGAGACCTTCTGTCCCATGGAAGAAGGTTGAAAGGAAATAAAGAGCGCTTGCGACTTGTGAAAGGCTGAAGTTTGCTTGAGGTAATGGCGCAACACCCTTTGAATGTCCAAGGTGTGCCATTGGCGCTCTAACGCGTGAGATGGTCGAGGGCAAAAATTTGGGAGAATCACCTCCTGTGATCTTTGGAACAAAAAATTTACTTTCGGTATGAAGGATGGATCTAGTCAGAGGAGCACCCTGTTATTGTGAAAAACGCATAGGTCCTCTCTGACAGAGAGAGCAGCTAGTTCCAAGATGCGTCTGGCCGACGTGATCACTATGACGAAGGCTATCTTCATGGTTAAGAAGCGTAGTAAGCTTGTCTTGATGGGCTCAAACGGTGGCGAGGTTAGGGCCTGCAAGACCCATGGGAGCTCCCAAGAGGGATAACGATGAACCACCGGTGGCTTGGTGTTGGTCACACCCTTGATAAAGGACTGCACCATGGGGTGCTGAGCCAATGGCGTTGAATTGTCACATGCAAGCATCGTGGATAGAGCCGCCACCTGCCTGCGGATGGTATTGGGTGCCAAGCCCTTGTTGAGCCCTTCCAATAAATACTCAAGGATTTTCGGAATGGTAATGGTCGAGAGATCGAGGTGGTTCTTTGTGCACCAGTGACAAAAGTTCTTCCATGAGGAGTCGTAGATCCTATTGGTTGATGGGCGTCTGGAGGTCTGAATCATGGAGATTACACCCGCCGAATAGGACTCTCAGGTCAGGAGCCGCCGTTCAAGTACCAGGCGGCTAACTGAAGCCACTGAGGGTCCGGGTGCTGCAGAGCCCCCTGGCTGAGTGCCACACAATCTGGAGGAATCCTCCATTGAGGGGAGATGGAAAGGCTCATAAGGTCAGCAAACCACAGCTGTCTCGGCCAGTGTGGAGCAACTAATATCACCTCTGCCTGCAGTATCCTCCGGATAATGTCTGGAAGCAAAGGGAGAGGGAGGAAGGCATAGAGCAGGCCCTCAGGCCATGGACTGCAGAGGGCGTCTGCCTGCTCCACCCCTGGGGCCGGGAACCAGGAGAAAAACCTCAGGAGCTGGGCATTCACTGGAGAAGCGAACAGGTCCAACACCGGAAGTTCGAACCTCTCCGAGATCTCCCTGAGTAGACTGGGATGCAGGCGCCACTCTGAGTGGTCCACTGTCAACCTGCTCAAAGAATCCACCTGCTGGTTTGCCTCTCCTGAGATGTGCTCTGCTTTGAGGAAGGAGAGGTTGGTCTCTGCCCAAGTATTCAGCAGCTGGGCCTCGGTCATGAGGGACCTGGACCGAGTACCCCCCTGCCAGTTCACATGGGCTTTCGCTGCCACATTGTCTGTGAGCACTAGGACATGTTGTCCTGCCATCCTTTTGGTGAAGTGGTACAGTGCCACATCAGTGAAAGGGCTCAGTAAGGGCTCAGTATGGTTCTGAGCTCTAGCCAGTTTATGTTGTGTTTGAGGTCCGACTGTGACCACCGGCCCTGAGCTAACTGTGACTGTTGGTGTGCCCCCCAGCCGAACAGACTGGCGTCAGTCGTTAGGGTAAGCCTTGCTGGTTCCTTGAATAAAGAGCCTTTGGCTACCGCTTTGGAGGTCCACCACTGAAGGGGCTCTAGGGTTTGAGGCGGAACAATTACCCTCTGGTTGGAGGAGCTGGTGCCCTGTCTCTGAAATGGGAGCAAGAACCATTGAAGGGTTCTGGAGTGTAGCCTGGCCCATGGCACTATCCCCATACAAGAAACCATCTTTCCGGAACTTCTGGTGAAGATGCCGCACTGATGGCAGCCTTCTTTTGGCTGCCAGCCCTGTGAGTGTGTAAAAGCGCGCGGAGACAGCGAAAAATCAGCTGTCTCACGGCTTGAAAACCTTTCTCTCAGGAGAAGGGGGGGAGAGTTTTCCTCAGGTAGAGGTAGAACTCCCCTGGACCTCCTTAACTATTTGGAGGTCGGAGGGTGAGTGCTCCCTTGGAGCCCGAGGCTTTTTCTCCGCACTCCAGGACGCCTTTGCTCTGAATTTAAGGAGCAAAGCAAGATGCCGCATCCATATCTGCATTTTAATTTAAAAGCAGACAGAACTGACCAGGAGAAGTTAAAATTACAAGTGCTGGAAACTTTAACTCGTGGAGAAATAATCTTCTTCATATTCTAATTTGACTTAAAAGGAGGAAAAAAATGGTGCCGGAATGTGGTTTCTTTGTTTGAAAGATTTGACTTAAAAGGAAAAAAATGGTGTTGGAATGCTGTTTCTTTGTTTGAAAGGACAGTTTCAAGAAAGATATATATTTGGCAACAAAGTTTTAATAATGTATTAAGGGGAAAGTGAAACTTGTTTATACTGAAGATATTTGCTTTTTTTCTGCCTCTTTTGTTTTCAATTCTAATGAGATAAAGGCTTTTGAAGTGTAAAGAAGAGCTTTTTATAGTTATTGAGGACATCTGGTGGCGAAAATTACTCCAAGAATTAATAAGAAGAAAAGACAAAGGTTTGGAAATAGCTGTGGGTCAAGTGTGGAGGAGGATTCTTAATAAATATAGTTTTCACAAAAAGATTAAAAGACTTTTTTTACTATGGAAGTAGACCGACAGATTGACTATGAGCTGATATTGGAAAAAATATTGGAAATGGTAGAGGAGAAGTTATGGAGTAAAATTAAAGATTATTTTGCAGAACCATAAGCTGAGCCTCAAACTTTAAAAGATCAATTTATAGGCCAAGAAGAAGCTTATATGCAATAGTATACACAATCTGAGATGGAAGAAGAAGTTACTGATCAACTGAATTCTGGACTGGATTATGAGTTGATACTGGACAAAATAGGGGAAACGGCAGAGGAGATGAAATCATGGAGAAAAACTAAAGACCTAGAATCACAAGCTGAGTCCCAAATTTTAAAAGATCAACTTACAAGCCAAGAAGAAGCTTATATGCAACAGGGTACTCAATTCGAGATGCAAGAACTTACTGACCAATTGAATTGTAGAAAAATTTTGGATCCAAAACCTCAGATTGAGACTTTAAATATTACAGAGGAGGAAAAGGATTATAAATTATTCCATTGCAAAATTAATTGACAGCCAGACGCGACCGATTGAAAGTTATGATAACCTGGATAAACAAGCTGAAACTATAATATGGAATAAAATGGACTATATTGTTTATATGATACTGGAAGAGGGGGAGGAGAATTTTGATCAGATTGACTTGTTGACTCAGATACCGAGATTTGATGACATTAATGTGATATTACGAAAGCCAGCTTGGTATAGAAGAAAGGCCAGAGTTAGATTTAAGAATCTAATGTAAAATTTTAATTATCGGGTCAAAAAGATTTTAGAAATTTGGACTGATTTGACAATCTAATTGAGTAAATGGAAGTACTAAGATAATAATTGGTGTAATAATATGTTTGTTTTAGATATAATAGTTAATTTGGTTGATAGAGTATATTTAGAATAAATAAGGGAAGGGGTTTTTTTGGATTAAGATTTGGTGGAACATTCAACTGATTCCACAATTATTTTTATTGGGTGTTATTATAGATTGTGATGCCAAAGAAATTAACTTGATGTTGAATTTGATAGTAGCTGCAAGGTTATTAGCAGGGCAATATTGGAAGAAGGATTGTTTGCTTACTATAGAAGCATGGATGCTTAAAGTGTTAAATTTAGTAGAAATGGCTACGATTTTTGTTTATTTGATGGATCACTTACAGGAAAGATACATTTCGGTTTGGAGAAGATGGATAGATTGTATTCAGAATAGATATGGGATTAAAAGGTTATATTTAGCTTATGAGTGAATTTTAGACTATTATTAGTAGTAGTAGTTTATTATAGTGGAACTTTTTCTTTATATTAACTTGTTTATGTTTTTATTATTATTATGTTTATTTTCAATTTGTTTATAATTATGTTATTAGTATTTTTTAACAATCTGGAGATTATATTGTTCAATAATTAGGATATCAACTTGTTTATGTTTTATTATTATGTTTATTTTCAATTTTTTTATATTTATGTTAATGGGGAGTTAAAGCACATTATGGACTTGGTTATTTATATAGTGGGTTAATGTTAGTTAGATTATGATTATCATATTTGTAACCCTGTACTCAGCTCTGGGAATGGGGGAGGGAGAGGGGGGTTTTGGGTGGGTTGATATTGTAATTTTTATAAAAAAATTTAATAAAAAAAAAGAAACCATCTTTCCTAACTGTTGGGAAAGTGTGGCCAGTGTGACCACATGCTCCCTTCGTACATCCCTGATCAGGGCCCGGATGCTGTCCCGATGTTCTGGCGACAGATGGACCTTGCAGAGATTGGTGTCTATGATCGTGCCTAAGTGAAGAAGGCAAGTTGAAGGTTCTGTCTGGCTCTTTTGGAAATTCACCGAGAACCTGTGGTCTTGAAGGGTCCTGATGGACAAGGCCAGGTCTGCCCAAGCCCTCTGCAAGGAGGTGGACTGGATGAGGATGTCGTCCAGGTAACATTGGATCCATACTGGAACCAGTCTTAGGTGAGTAGCAAAGGCTGCCAAGATCTTGGTAAATACTCTTGGAGCAGACGAAAGACCGAATAGTAGAGTCTTGTACTGGTAATGATGGTTCGCATAACAGAACTTGAGGAACCTTCGATGGTTGGGGAGGATGGGGACATGAAGGTATGCCTCCGTGAGGTCGATAGGCATTAGGAGATTGTGCCTTCTGATCCTGGCCAGAATGGACTGAATTGTCTGCATCTTGAACTTTTTGTAGATGAGATGAGAGTTTAGTCCCTTTAGGTCTAGTATTGCTCTCCATTCTCCCGAAGCCTTTGGAACAACAAAGAGGATAGAATAGAACCCCCTTCCTAGTTGTCCCGCCGGCACTGGTTCTATGGCTCTGATTTCTAAAAGGTGATGAATGGCTTCGCTCATGAGCCCTGCTTTGACCGGATTTCTGGGAGTTGGTCAAGAAATGAATCGTTCTGGGGGATGGGATGAAAACTCGAGTGGAAGGCCACCCCTGATGGTGTTGAGCACCCAGGCGTCTGTGGTGATGGCCTCCCATTTGTGAATGAAAAAGGTGAGTATGCCACCTATGGGGAGGGCCATCCTGGAGTCACTTGTTTCTTCTGAAAGGACAGCCTCCCGTACCCCGAAAGGACAACTTGGAATTGCTGTCGAGGCCTGGGAGCGGGATGCTCCAATTGGTGGTCAGGTCTGGAGGAAAAAGGGTGAGGAGGCTGAGCCCATTCTGGTCCTGTTCCTGAACAAAACAGCAGACTACGGGACTCCGCGTTGGATTGCCTGTCCGCCCTTCTGTTAAGGTGGGCCAATACCTTACGCTTGTCCCTGTTTTCCACCAGGTATGGGTTGAGCGCCTGTCCAAATAGTTGCCCACTACGATAGAGGCGGTTGCCAGGCGCCACTTTGATTTTAAGTCCGCTCGCCATTGCTTGAGCCATAGGAGCCTGCGGGCTATAACGTTAGAGGCTACGGATCGGGATGAAAATCTGGCGGCGTGTAGTGATGCGTCCGCCATGTATTTCGATGTGGCCATTAACTTACCCAGATTCTGATGAGCATGAACCTGGTCCGGGGGAATCATGGCTTGGAGCTCTCGAAGCTATATAATGGAAGTCTTGGCAAAGAAGGAGGTGGAGTGGATGCTGTCACCGACCATGTCAAGGCTTGGTGAGACCTGCGTAAGGAAAACTCAGATTTTCTGTCCTCTGCTTTTAACACCTCAGCCATGTCCCCTGACACAGTGGAAGAAGAAAAAATCAGTGTTAGCGACTCATCAACGGTCGGAACTTCCAAGAGCTCTGACAAAGCCGGGGCAACATTAAATAACTTTTTTTCCGTTTCTCCAGTGATGGGAGGGTGCCATGAGTCCCCCATTGCTTTTGAATGGTGTTCAAGAAGAAGGGGGGGGGACAAGAGATATGCCTTTCCATAATCGTGGGCTCGGAGAAAAGGGTCTTTGAATCCTGGCTGGTGGAAGGAGCCAGTTGCGGCTCCTGATCTGGGCAAATTTTGGCCGAGGTAGTTGCCTTCAGGAGAAGTGACTTAAACAACCCTGGGTCGAATAGATCAATGAAGGGAAAGGGGTCCGGAGCTGACTCCTCATCTTCGGATAATTGTATGTCCATTGATCCGTACTCCTCGGGACCTGAGTCTCTGTCCTGAGAGGAGTGATTGGATGAGACAGATTCAGGATATCCTGGGCTTCTGCCCAGCAGTGAGAAGGAGTTGTGGGTGTCACAAATTCTGGCCTGGGCCTCTGGTTGAACAAGGAGGACATGCCCTGGGCAAACGCTTGAGCGAGTAACGTCTGCAGCTGCTCTGGCCACACCCTTTGAGATTCAGTAGAATGAAGTCTGGCTGCTGTTGGTGTGAATGTGGCCTCTGGCGCCAATTGGACCCTGGATGAAGGGGCCCCCCATTGGGGCTTGGCCCCTGATTGAGAGGCGGACCTTCTCCCTGCCTGGCTTCACCTTCCGGGGACCAGGCAGGAGCCGGATCGGGCTAGCTGCGGGTTAAATAGTGAACCTTCGTGTGGCATTGGGGGGGCATGGACTGTCCCACTTGTGTTCAGCTGTTGAACTTTGGAGAATTGCTTCTCTAAGGCTAGGTGTCTCCTGCTGGCCTCCTTCTCAGCTGCTTTAGAGGGCTTCTTACCAGGAACAGCTTTGGCCTTGGCCTTAAGCTTTCCTGCAGCCTCCAACTTGGAGGACTTGGGGTTCCCTGGAATGGGAGTGCTAGGAGCACCCTGCGTGGTCTGAGGTGCTGCGTTGTCTGCCATTGCGACTGAGATCTGGGGAGGATCTCAAGGTCTGGGAGCAGAGCATTGGGTATGGCTGTGATCCCAGATACTGGAAAGAGCTAGTATTTGCTCTGGACTATGGTGGCCACTGGACCAGTATTGGCCACTCGTGCACTAAAATGCTCCTGATGGCTATCGATCCCTGAGAGCGCACTGATGGCGCAATAGTCAGGCGGACGGGGCAGCAAAAACCACAATTTGGTGAGAGCTGCCACAAACATCCCTTTGTTAGTGACAGCAAGTCACCTCTGCCTGCACACTCTGATGTTCTGAAGTTTAGCTATGGCTAAAGGCTTGAACTGCAGTGATCTGTGGGATCACAGGCTAGGGTCCTCTTGATCCCGATAGGTATCTCAAGGGAAGAGGAAGATTCAGGGATTGATACTACCTGTAGGAGCTTAGCCCCTGGACTAATTCTTTCCTATGCAGCCTGACTTCACTGGAAGGGGTTAGCTGGAGGCCAGGCTGGCCTAAGGCTGATCCAGGATGGCGGCTGCCGGGCAGGGCCCCCAACAGAGTTCCCTAAGCCTGTTGGACCTGAGCGCCAGATCGGGGTCGAAAAACCTAATATCCCCACTGCCTGGGGTCTCACCGATCAGCTGGCCTCCGGTTGAAGCGGCAAAATATTTTTTCCAAAGAAAACAAGGCTGCGTTGGCCACGTGGTCCCCAAATGGCAGCCGCGACTCATGCGCCAAGAGCAGGACCACAGTGGGGGCCTTGGGGCCAAGGCTCGGCTGACGGACCCTCTGCTGGACTAGCAATGTCACCCCTTCTCCTCACTGGTCCCATGGCATTGGGCACAAAGGAGGCTGACCGCGCAGTCAAAAAATGGCGGCTGCGATTGGCGCACCAAAAACAGGACCACAATGATGGCTTGAGGCATTGTTCAACTGGCCGACTCTCAGCTGGCTTGAGACCTGCGTAAGCTGACCATGCAGTCCAAAAATGGTGGCCGCGATTGGCACGCCAAAAACGGGACTGCAGCGGTGGCTTGAGACCAGTGTTCAGCTGGCCGATTCTCAGCTGGCTTGAGGCCTGGGTTTGGCTGTCCTACCCTTCTGCTGGCCTAGCAAAGGCCTTCCGTTCCCTACAGGGAACGCTGAGCCCAGCGCTTTGAAATTAAATTTAAATAATCTGGGGCAATTTGTTGAGAAGAAATAAGGCCGTTTGGGGCAGCGCTGATCCTGGTGCTATAGATTAAGGTAGAGAATCCACAAAGGGAGAAAAGGAAAGTTACAACCTGTCCAGAAGTCTGATAAAGAAGCCAAACACAATCATGTCCTGCTGGGCAGAAGACTAAGTCGTGTCTGGGAGGTGCTTGGGCCCAGCAGGAGTCATGGCTACTTTGTCAGACTTCGTCTAATTGGACAGGAAGACAGTCTAAACCCATTCATGGATTCTCCATCCTCGTGCTGGAGAAGTGACTAGTTTTCGTATTTATAATGTAAGAGACAGATAAAGAAAATGCGTTATTTTCACTGCAGCTGTTCTTCCTTCTCTCCCCACAAATGTTTGACAGGAAAGCTACAAAATGTTATCTCAGGCCATTCATCTGAATAGGCTTACTACAATTCAGCTGGGTTTCAGTTCTGAATGAAAATAAACCGAAGGTCGATTTTCAGAATACATTTAGATTGCAATGAAAAAAGCTTTTGTAAAATGTTTTCCATAAAGGCTACTAGAGGCTGATCTAACTCTGTGTTAAAGGTTATCCAGAAATCTTAAATTATTTCCACATAATAATAAATTTCATCATGGAGAAACATTCATCTTACAGGTCTTTCCCATCCCTCCCCGTGTAATTCTGATTTGGAAATGTACCCAAGGCAGCTACCCTTGAAAAACATTCAGAAGATACAACTGCTGGAGAGTTAAGGTGGCACCAATAGTTTTTGGAGCCCCTAGAGTGGCCCATATTACACCATTTCTGCAAGTGCAATTTGTTTCAATGCAATTCAAGGTGTTGGTAATCATCTTTAAAGCCCTACAAGGCATTGGTCTAGGCCAGAGGTCCCCAACCTTTTGGGCACCAGGGACCGATTCTGTGGAGAAGAGGTTTTTCTGCGGACCAGAGGGTGCATGGTTTTGTGTGTTGCTTGCATCCTGCAAATGGGACTTTGCTTGTTTGTGTGGCCCAGTTGCTGACATGCTGCGGCCCGGTACTGGTCCATGGACCGGAGGTTGGGAAATCCTGGTCTAGGCCACTCGAGGAACCTATTCATTCCACTGAAACTGGTCTGCCCCACTGCTGCTGACAGAGAAGGCATGCTGTGTACCTCATTGGTCAAGCAATTCTAATTGACAGGATCCTTTGTCAAGGTCCTTTGGAACATCTTGCCCCCCTGAGATGAGACTGACAACCTGCAAGAGCCTGAAGACCTGGCTCTGCTAATTGGCTTTGGACCCTACTGGATGTGGTTGATAGACTAATAGCAGTTTTCCCCCTTCCCCCTACATTCTGCTCCCTCCCTCCCCATCTTTTAGTTATAATCTGTATTTTATTGTGTATGTATGCATGCATGTATGTATAATTTTATTTATTTTTTAAAATATGTTTTATTGATTTTTAACATACACCTTAATATTTGGTAAACAGTGTGTTGTCTGGGATAGTGTTTAAAAAACAATCAATAACAATTAAATTTCTATAATTCGATAGTACATATATATAGTCCAAGTAAATCAAGCTTTATTTGATTTCCTCTTCTTCCAATAACATTCTCTTTTACCAACTTTAAATTAATAGTTCTTATTTAAATAAATTACAATTAAATATAGACATTTTTCTCATACAAGCCATCACATTTTTACATTTCTCATATCTTAAAGAAAAATAAGAAAAAAAGGCAAAACAGAGAAAACATTTCTGTTATATAAACCATCTCAATATTTTTATATTTCTCATGTCAAAAAACCTAATACAAAATAAAAAAGAAAAAAGGCATACTATGTTACTTGAGGGGTTCATCTGTCTTAAACTAATTTTTATTTATATTCAAAATCTTTCTATTTCTTTAACATATTCAAACAAATGTTTAATTTTTAAATATTCCCTCTAGTAATTCTCATCACCTAATTTCTTAATTCTCACTTTAGCCTTTTTTTTGCTCAACATTTTTTTGCCCCAATATGCTTCGTTGAATCAAAGAATCTTCCCATAATCTTATAAATGTTGTTGCAGAGACAAGAGGCAAAACAGGGTAAGATGTTTTAATAAGAAGGTTTTGCCCCTTTGCATTCACTGAAAATCTTTTCTTTTTTGTCTTTCTTGATTTTATTTATTATTTTTTGTCTCTCAAGTTCTCGTAATTCTCCTGGCAAAATCCATTTTGCCAAATCTTTTTTATTGTCCTCAAACTTATTTTGTAATCTTAAAGTGTAGTTTGTCTTTTCCACGTCCATAGTTTCCTGTAAATTTTTTTCCATCTGGGTTAAGTCATACTTCCTTTTATTGTTGAAATAAAAGGAAACCTTGAAATCTTTCTCCTTTGTCTCGTATTCAATTGTCTGAATCCAAATCTGCTGCAATGAGCTTGAAATTTTCAATGTATGCTCTCACAGAGTTGTTGACTTGGTGGAGTTGGTAGATGGGGCGTTGTCTTACCTGAACGCCTTTTCTCAGTATGATGATGGACAATCCATGCACTGGGTTTCCTGAAGTCCCTTCTACCCAATAGACTAAGTCTGAGAGTTAGCCACGCCTCCCACTGGGCCGTACTGCCCCAGTTCCAACGAAGGAGAAGCAACAGACAAAGTCCAACGCGTTGATTCCCTGATCCCTGACACAGGACCTGATAGTCACTAAAGGGTGGGAATGGATTATCCATCATCATGCTGAGAAAAGGCGTTCAGGTAAGACAACGCCCCTTCTCCAGCATGAGGATGGATAATCCATGGATTGGGACATACCAATGCCTGCTCTGTCCCTATGGGGGGCAAACAGTCAAGGCATGTGGTCCTCCAGACAATACCACTCTTCGTAACATTCTGCAGCCAAAGGAAGCTTTAGCTGAAGCAAATTTATCAAGTTTGTAATGTCGTAAAAACTAGGTTGCCGCTCGACAAATCTCAATTGGCGCTTGAGTTGCCCAGGCCACTGAAGTCACAACACTGCAGGTGGAATGAGCAGTCATACGTTTAGGGATGGATAAGGACTGGGATTGGTATGCCTTGGTGATACTGGCCTTGATCCACCTTCCAATGATGGTCCACGAAACCTTCTGCCCCATGGAAGAATGCTGGAAAGAAATGAAAAGTGCTTCCGATTTACGGAAGACAGAAGTCCGCTTTGGGCCGTGCTGCCCCAGTTCCAACAAAGGAGAAGCAACAGACAAAGTCCAACGCGTTGATTCCCTGACCCCTGACACAGGACCTGACAGTCACTAAAGGGTGGGAATGGATTATCCATCATCATGCTGAGAAAAGATGTTCAGGTAAGACAATGCCCCTTCTCCAGCATGAGGATGGATAATCCATGGATTGGGACATACCAACGCCTGCTCTATCCCTATGGGGGGGAAACAGTCAGAGCATGTGGTCCTCCAGACAATACTACTCTTTGTAACACTCTGCAGCCAAAGGAAAATTTAGCTGAAGCAAATTTATCAAGTTTGTAATATCGTAAAAACAGGGAGGGTGATGACCAAGTTGCCGCTCAACAAATCTCAATTGGCGCTTGAGTTGCCCAGGCCGCTGAAGTCACAGCACTGCGGGTGGAATGAGCAGTCATACATTTAGGGATGGATAAGGACTGGGATTGGTATGCCTTGGTGATACTGGCCTTGATCCACCTTCCAATGATGGTCCACGAGACCTTCTGCCCCATGGAAGAAGGCTGGAAAGAAATGAAAAGCGCTTCTGATTTACGGAAGACAGAAGTCCGCTTTATGTAAAGGCGTAACACTCTGCGCACATCCAAGGTATGCCACTGGCATTCTAGATCGGGAGATGGCCGAGGGCAAAAGCTCAGCAGAACGAGCTCCTGTGAACAATGGAATAAGGTGTTCACCTTAGGATCCAGCTGAAGGGTCACACAATCTGTACGAAAGACGCACAGATCCTCCCTGACAGAGGGTTCTGCCAGCTTGGATATGCGTCTGGCTGAAGTCACTGCCACCAGAAAGGCTACTTTCATTGACAAAGGTCTCAATTCACAAGACTTAAGTGGCTCAAACGGTGATCTGGTAAGAGCTTGTAGTACACTTGAAAGATCCCAAGATCTTTGGACTGTGGGTGGCTTTGTGTTGATCACCCCCTTAATGAAGGAACGAACCATTGGGTGATGAGCCAGAGAAGAAGAATCGTCGCATGAGAGCACCGTGGCTAGGGCTGCTATCTGCTTTTTGATGGTATTCGGAAAGAGGCCTTTGTCAATACCGTCCATCAAATATTCCAAAATTCTAGGCACAGTAAGTGACGACATATCAATTTGACTCCTGGAACACCAATTGAAAAGTCCTTCCAGGTGGAGTCACAAATTCTATTGGTAGACGGATGTCTTGATCATGTTGATAACCCTTGCTGGATAGGACTCTTGAGTCAGATGTTGCCGCTCAAGTGCCAGCTGGTTAGCTGAAGCCATTGTGGGTCAGGGTGTTGAAGTGTTGAAGTGCTCCCTGACTGAGCGCTATTTGACCTGGAGGCAGCCGAGATGGAAAGGCTCACGAGGTCGGCAAACCACAGACGTCTCGGCCAATGTGGAGCAATGAGAATAACCTCTGCCCTTTCCCATAAAATCTTGTGAATAACCGCAGGCATTAGAGGAAGAGGGGGAAACACGTACAGTAGGATCTGGGGCCATGGACTGTGTAGAGCGTCCACTCCCTCCATCCCTGGAGATGGAAAACGGGAGAAGAATCTCGGGAGCTGCGAATCTGCCAATGATGCAAACAGATCCAGTGCTGGTTGCCCAAACCTGCCCGTTATCTCCGCAAACAGTGGTGGATTCAGACACCACTCGGAGTGGTCTACTGTTGCCCTGCTCAGTGCATCCATCTGTTTCTTTATTACCCCCGAAATATGGTCCACCTTGATGGAGGAGAGGTTGTGCTCTGCCCAGGAGCATAGCAGCCTGGCCTCAGTCATGAGCGACTCGGACCAGGTGCCTCCCTGACGGTTCACGTGAGCTTTGGCCACTATGTTGTCCGTGAGGACAAGAACATGCTGACCTCTCACCTTGTGTTTGAAGTGTTGCAATGCCAGGTGTATGGCTCTGAGCTCCAGCCAGTTTATATTGTGCTCCAGGTCCCGTTTAGACCAACAACCCTGAGCCAACTGGGATTGGAGATGAGCTCCCCAGCCAAATAGGCTGGCGTCGGTGGTAAGAATAATTTGTGACGGTTCCTTGAAGTTGGAACCCCTGGCTACCGAATGGGAGGTCCACCATCAGAGTGACTTCGACACTAGGTGTCATCCTCACTGACCTGATGGAGGAGGCAAGCTTCTGCCTTTGAAAGGGAAGGAGGAACCACTGTAGGACCGTTGAGTGCAACCTGGCCCAAGGCACTATGGAGATGCACGAGATCATCTTCCCTAAGAGTTGGGAGAGAGTAATCAGAGGAATAACACGGGTGTGTTGGCCTGCCATACCAGGGCCCGGATACTGATCTGGCGGTCTGGTGACAGGTAGACCATGCATCATTCCGTATCTATTATTGCTCCTAAGTGAAGAAGACGCATGGACGGAATTAACTGAGTCTTTGGGAAAGTCACAGAGAATCCGTGGTTCTGAAGTACATCGATGGTGAGGGCCATGTCCGACCTCGCTCTCTGAACTGACATGGATTGTATGAGGATGTCGTCCAGATAGCACTGGACCTGTATTGGGACCAGTCTCAGGTGGGCAGCTAGGACTGAAAGGATCTTTGTAAACACACTCGAGGCAGATGATAGGCCAAATGGAAGAGCTCTGTATTGATAATGACAAGATTTGTAACAGAATCTGAAAAATTTGCGATGCTCGAGAAGGATTGGAACATGTAGGTACACCTCCTTGAGGTCGATTGACGTCAGGAAGTCGTTCCTCCTGATACTGGCCAAAATGGATTGCAGAGTCTGCATCTTGAATTTTTTGTAAATCAGGTAGATGTTTAGTCTTTTTAGATTGAGAATGGCCCTCCATCCTCCCGAGGCATTTGGCACCACGAAGAGTATGGAATAAAAGCCTTTCCCTCTCTGATCAGCCGGGACTGGTTCCGCGGCTCTTATCTCCAAAAGGTGATGTATAGCCTCTTTTATGAGGTTTCTTTTGGATGGGTTTGAAGGGGTTGGGCACAGGATGAACCGATCCGGTGGTCTGGAGAGAAACTCCAGAGCCAGACCATTTTCTATGGTGGATAGAATCCAAATGTCGGTGGTGTTTTCCCAACTGTGGGTGAATAGAGAAAGCCTGCCACCTATGGGAGGTCCCTCCCTGGAGTCACTTATTCGACAGCCTGCGATGCTTGAAAGGGCCGTTTTGACTGTATTTGTTGTCTGGGTTTGGGTCCAAAGTGGTCCGATTGACGATCGGTCCTGGGAGGGAAGGAGCGAGTTGGTTGGGTCCATTCTGGTCTGGAAGTGTTACGAAATGATTGCTTACGGTAAAATGGAGAAGCTTTCCTGCCGGCTCGCCTGGCCTGGTGGGCCAACACCTTCTTATCCTTGTTCTCCACCAAGTAGGGTTAAGAGCCTCCCCAAACAACTGACTATCGGAATAAGGAGCGATGGCCAGACGCCATATGGACTTTAAATCTGCTCGCCATTGTTTCAGCCAGAGCAACCATCAAGTGGACACATTAACGGCAATTGCCCTGGCCGAAAATCTGGCAGCGTGGAACGTAGCATTGGCCGTGTATATTCAGCTGTCATCATCAACTTACCCAAGGTCTGGCGCGCACCTGGTCCTGGGGAATCATGGCTTTAAGCTACCGAAGCCAAATGATGGAAGACCTGGAAGCTGATGTGGAAGCCTTCACTGCCCAACCGGATGCCAGATGCGACCTACGTAAAGAAAACTCTGATTTTCGTTCCTCTGGCTTTAAGGCTTCCGCCATATCAGCAGGAATGATGGAAGGGGAAAAATGGGAGTTAAGAAAGTGTCTACAGCCGGAAGTTCTAGTAGGTTTGTTAAGGATGGAGCCACATTAAAGAGCTTCTTATCAGTGGCCCCAGGAGCAGGGGAAGTCCTATGACTAGCTCATTGTTTCCTTATGGTATTGATAAAGAAAGGACACGGTATGTGTTTTTGGGTCACAGTGGGTTCAGAGAACGGGTCTGTTTGACTGGTGGAAGGGGTGGGTTGTGGTTCTTGCTTGGGCGCAATCTTAGATGTAGTGGTGGCCTTAGATAGAACTGATCTGAACAACATGGGATCAAACAACCCCACGAAGGGAGAGAGTTCCTGATGTGATTCCTCATCCTCTGACAATGGCGCATCCCGCATTTCCTCAACATCCGAATATGACTCCCTGTCATGAGATGAGTGATCAGAGGCAATGGAGCAGGCATATTCCGAGGGTTCAGAGTGGAACTGAGTGGAGGATGAAGGTTTGGGCCTCTGCAATGAAGCAATACTCTCCAAACCTGAGTAAGCATAGATTGAAGCTGCTCTGGCCCAATTGCTTGAGGAACCTCGGGACGGATACCAGGGCAGTGGGGGTGAACGTGGCTGAGGGTCCTAGTTAAGGATTGGGCAGGAGGGCCACCCAATTAAGATTTGGATCTGGAACCATAGGGCTGATGGACCTCTGCAGGGACACAATATCAGGGGACAACGGCCTGTGAACCTGAACCGTTGTTGTTAGTTGGGGCCCAAATAGGGAGCCTTCAGAGGTAATAGTGGAAGCTGGAGGAATCTCTGTCGGAATCACCTATTGAGCCTTTGAAATCTGCCTCTCCAAAGCCAAATGTCTCCTGGTGGCCTCTTTCTCAGCTGCTTTGGATGGAGCCTTATTAGACAACACCTTGGCTTTTGCTTTCAGCTTCCCTGCTGCCTCCAATTTTGGAGGATTTGCACCTCCTTTTACTTGGGGGGCTGGTACGTGACAGTACAACCTGAGGCTGTTTGTCTTCTGCCATTATGTTGGAGATCCTTCAGCACAAGGTTGAGAATGGATCTCAATGAGTATAGGAGCTGAGGCCTGATGTGATAACTGCTGTAAACTGGTAAAACCAGTGTGATCTCCTGGTAATAGGAGCTGAGGCCTGATTCGATGACTGATGAAAAACTGGTAAAACCAGTGTGAGCTCCTGATAAGGTCACTATGAGTCACAGTATATTGTGGGAGGCCAGCAATTGATGGAGTAGCAATTACAGGATAAGGATTCCAAGGAGGAGGAGTCTGAAATTCCCAGGTGCCACAGTATATTGCCAGAGGCAATGTCAAGTGGATGTGCCAGGAGTAGTGTTGCAAAGGCCACAGGGCATCAAAACCACAAAAAGTGGGCTACTCAAAATGGCAGCCGTCCACGTGTGGGACGATTATAAGGCTGTCAGAAGGCACGTGAAATGCAATTCTCTGAAGTCTTTTTTTGTAAAAAATTTTATTTCAATTTTCAATACAGTTAATACTTTCAATACATTATATAAAAAAAAATAAAAAATAAAAATACCTTTAAAATAAGACCTTAGGTGTCGCTCGTCTATCTCCCCCCGACTGCATCCACCCTCTCAACCTTCCTTCCTACTTCCCTACTCCCTCTCTCCTCTCATCTCCTCTCTCCCCTCATCCCTTCCTCCCATCCAACTTCCTTCCATCCCTTCCTCCTCCCCTCTCATCCTTCTTCGGATACAGTTCAGGGGAAATACCCGAGCGGCACCTCCCTCTGAATTACTCTATCTATTTTATACATTAATATTTCTATATATCTGACCTACTTAATCCCACCCATCCCCTCCTGCCCTACCCCCCCCCCCGCTTCCCGGAGCAAAATACAGGGTTATTGTAAACAAAACAAACACAAGCTATAACTTTTAAAACAATAAATTTATACAATAAACAAATTCATACTTAACCCTTAACTCCCTCTAAGCTTTAAAAATAATAATATAAACAAATCTACTATAAAACAAATATTATAAAATTCTATAAATAATAATTATTACATCAAGAAAAAATTAATCATAAAATAAATGGAACTTTAAAGTTCCATATTTATTCTGAATATAATCTATCCACCTTCTCCACACTATAATAAATTTTTCTTGTGTATGGTCCTTTAAATAAGCAGAAATCTTTGCCATTTCTGCTAAAGTGGAAACCTTAAGTATCCATTCTTCTAAAGTAGGCACGAATCCTTCTTCCAATATAAACCTACAAGTAACCTTGCTGCAGTTATTAGATTCAACATTAAAATAGTTTCATTAACATCTAAATCCATAAAAATACCCAATAAAAATAATTGAGGAGTAAACTTCATCTTCTTTTTAAAAATCTTTTGAATGTTCCACCAAATCATTATCCAAAAAGCTTTAACCTTCCTTACAGGCCCACCAAACATGAAAGTAAGTTGAATCAGTACTACCACACCTCCAATATTTTGGCTGTAAGTTAGGACACATACAAGACAATTTTTTGGGATCCAAATGCCACCTATAAAACATTTTGTAAAAACTTTCCCTCAAATTTTGGGCTTGTGTAAATTTAACATTTCTAATCCAAATATTCTCCCACTGATCCAATAAAATCGGTTCCTGGATATTCTGAGCCTATTTAATCATACAATCTTTTACTAACTCTGTTTCCAAATCCAATTTTATTAACTCATTGTAGATTCTTTTAATATGAGCATGATTCTGATCTTTAATCTGAATAATCAAATTTTCATCTCCTAATATTATTCCAACTTTCTTATCTACTGTCCACCTATCCACAATTTGTATGTATTGAAACCATGAGTATAAAATATTTTCTTGTCTTAATACGTCTAAAGATTTTAGCTGCCAATCGTTACCTGACCAAATTAACAACTCCTTATACGAAATTTTATCAAAATTCATCCCCTTAGAGACTCCCTCAATTACATGTCCAGGAATCCCCCAAATAGGTATTTTATAATTTAACCTATAATAATACTTCTTCCAAACTCAAAGAAAAGCATTCCTTAAAATATATGATTTAAAAGCCCGATCTACTTTCTTATTAAAAATCAAATATGCATGCCAACCATACAATAAATTCCACCCTTCAATAGAAAGAACATCTTTATTTGTTAAATTAAGCCAATTGCTTATCAAAGGTAAGGTGGCTGCATCATAATATAATTTCAAATTGGGTGCTTTAAGCCCACCTCTTTCTCGGGCATCTTGCAAAATCTTAAACTTTACCCTTGGTTTTTCCCCAGCCCAGATAAATTTATTAATACCCTTTTGCCACTCGTCCAAATTTGCATCTTTTTTTTAGAATAGGTAACATTTGAAACAAAAAAAGAAACTTTGGTAGAACATTCATTTTTATCGCTGATATTCTCCCCAACAACGACAATTGCAACTTTTTCCGGTCATTTAAATCCTTTTGTACTTTTGCCCATAATAATTCATAATTATTCTTATATAGTTTACCATTAGAAGCTGTTATATATACTCCCAAATATTTAATCTTTTTCAAGTGGGGGATTTCAATTATACCACTCATAATTCTCTGAAGTCTTATGAGTGGTATAATTGAAATCCCCCCACTTATTCTTCCCCCCCCCATTTGCTATAATTGGAATCTGGGGGAGAAATTGTTGATTTTACAGGCTTAAACGGTCATTAGGTCATTCAAAATGGCAGCCGCTGAACATGCGGTGAGGCCAGGAGCCCGTTAATCTCCTGGTCTATGCCGTGCAATCTGGGAACCTAAAGTGAAATTAGCCTGGAAATTGCTGAGAAATGCAATCAGGAGAAATCGTTTGCAAAGTAGAGAGAATTCCCCTCGATCAAAACAGCCTTAAGCTGGATCGCCAAAATGGCGGCCGCTGGTCGTGCAGCGGGCCGGTGGGTCCGGAGATTGTTGGGACGAAGCCCAGCTGATCAGCGGTTGCTCAGGGCCTCCGCGAAGGTCCACCAATCAGATGGAGCGGCGCGGCTGGCTGTATAAAAAAAGCCTCGTGGGCTTAGATAGCCCAGCAGACAAAAGGGAAGCAAATGAAGGCAAAATGAAAGAAATTAAGGCTAAAAGAGACAGGACAAAACTATAAATTCTACAAAAGGAGGGAGGATAATATATGGAAATATAACTTGATACAATCTGAGAGGGAACCAACACATCCTGCTGGGTATAAGACTAAGTCAGAACTGGGGCAGCATGGCCCAGCGGGAGGCGTGGCTAACTCTCAGACTTAGTCTATTGGGTAGAAGGGACTTCAGGAAACCCAATCCGTGGATTATCCATCGTCATGCTGAAGAAGTGTTGTTCAGCAGTTTTTATCTGAAGTGCTCTCTAAATCTAGTGAGGAAGTAACTATTCAGGACATTTAGAAGTTTAGAAAAACCTTGTAATGTCAGAATCCAATTATATTTCATCTCTAGTTATCAATTATAGAAAACCCCATTTCTGCCTTCTGTGGATTCTGTCATACGATGAAGGGAAGGGGGTGAACAAAGGGGCTTTATGGCCCTCACTTCCTTCGGTACACTTCAAAGGAACTGGATGTGTGTATCACCAAAAGGACTAACCATAACAATGGGGCTATTACCTTTCATGTAGTTTTCTCTGAAGTCTCCATCCAGCCGGCAGTAAGGAAAAGGGGGTGGGAGTGTAATGCCTGAGACTGTCGCTGGAAGAAGGGAGTGATTGGGTGGGGCTACTGGGGAACCCCTTAAAACCTTGAATGGGAGAGCTTGGACCCCAAGTCCTGTCTAGAACGCCTGCAACCATTTTCTCTTAATAAAGGATGCCTGTTGGAAGAATTATTCCAAGAGTTCTGTCTTCTTAAGATGCAAAGTGGGATGGGTCCTTACATTAGACAGGACATGCAAAATTAATCCACCTGGAAGGGAGACCCTTGCCGGGGGATTTTGCAAAAATTTACCATGTCAGACAATGGAAAAGGGGGAAAACTCCCTGGAAAGAGAGCTGCTGCCCCAACTGGAACATTGCTGGATGTTGGGATCCGAGAGGTCAGATTCCTCAGGAGAAGAAGTAGTAGAGACACGCGACCACAAGCCTCGCTGGTCAATGGCCGTTGGAAAGAAAAGTGAGTGGGGAAAGGAATCAAGAAAGGTGACCCTGAGACGGGGGGGGGCAAGCAACCAGAATGGAAGCAGGAGATGGAGAAATCCCTGCACGCGAGTGAAGAGGGAGAAAGCTGGGCACTGTACTTAGACTGGATCCTAGAGAAAACTATTCACCTGATGAAGAGAACTCTCAGCTCCCTAGGAGAGGAGAATCCTGAGCCCTACAGCCACCCTAGCTCTTGGAGCCACAAAGGGAAAGACACCGAGGGGGAAGTAGAACCTGCAGTCCTGGGGACACCTGCTGATCCAGTAGTCCCCAGCCTCTACCAAACCACAGATGGTGATCTGGACGGAAGACACTACCACCAACAATGGAGGTACCGATCCATTCCAAAACGTTCACCATTGGAGGTGAAATTCAAAGGGGAGCCAACACACTTGGAGTTTTTCCTAACCCAAGTCCTCAGCTACATGGAGGAATATGGGCGGGACATCCCCAGAGACAAAGCCCGCATCCGGATCATCCAATCTGCCCTGGACGGACCGGCTGCAGATTGGGTGGTGAACTTGCACGACTCCAATGCCCCAGAACTCAGCGACTTCAACCGTTTCATGTCCTCTCTGAGAAGACGATTTGTAGACCCCCCTGGCTGATCTCAAAGCCCGCGAAAGGATAAAAACGATGAGGCAAGGCAAACACCCAGTGGCTGAATATACACAAGAATTCCAGGCCATTTCCAGCAAACTGAACCGGCTAGAAGACATCCTCCTTAGCTATTTCAAAGATGGACTAAATTATGACCTCTATGATGCTTGCCTGCCGCGAGGGGACCCACACCAACTTGAGGAATGGTACATCTTGGCAGAGGAAGCAGAGATCGATATATTGAAGAGACACCGCCGAGAAAAACAATGGAGCCGCTCCCCGCCTGAGTTGACACACGAACCAGTGAAACCATTGGCTACAGCCAAGAAGCAAATGGGGTGTTTCAAGTGCGGAAGAGAAGGGCGTCGAGCTGTAGAATGCCACCCCAAAGCCCCCCAGCACAACCCAGACAGATCCCCAATTAGCAAATCCAGAAAGTCTTCAGCTAAGCCAAAAGAAACTGCCATGAGAATGATGGAAATTGCGGAACCCCCCACCTTTGCTCATCAGGGGGAATGAACTCCAGCCTACACCGCAGGGCCGGTGGACGCCTCAGATGACAGCTTGGAGGGCTGTCTCTGGTAAGTGGACACACTCAAGACAGTGACTATATTAATTTCCCCCATGCCCGAAGCTGTGAAGGTGAAAGCCTTAATAGACTCTGGCTGCACCCGCTGCCTCATTAGCCCAAAACTAGTGGGGAATCTGGGCATTCCGTCGAGGAGACTGGAACAACCAATCTCATTTGGCCAGTTAGATGGATCCATAGCAGGGGGGGTGCCAGCTACCCTAGCCACTCTACCAATACACCTCTCCCTAGGGAAACATGAGGAGGACATAACGTTTGTGATGACCCAAAGCATAGAATGCCCGTTGATCCTAGGAATGGAATGGTTAAAAAAAGGGAACCCCTGGGTAAATTGGAGGACGACAGAAATCAAATTCCCGAAGGGGGACCCTATGGACTTAAAATCCCAAGGGGAGCTACCAGAATCAAGAATAGAAAAAGCATCCATGGGAGAGGAAAAGGGACTAACAGAAATACCAGAGGAATACAGAGACCTTGCTGAAGTTTTCAGTGAGGAGAGGGCGGATGAGCTCCCCCCCCCAACCCACAGATTGTACCATTGAATTCAAGCCTGGGGCAAAACTCCCAAAGCCCAGATTATACTCCATGAGCCCAAAGGAGAAGGAGGAAATGGAAAGATTCATAAAAAAAAACCTAGAGAGAGGTTTCATTGAGCCAGCCAAGCCTAAAGTGGCTGCACCAGTCCTATACCCTCTGCCCCTCATGAAAGACATGCTGTCACACCTCTCAAAAGGGAAATTTTTTTCTAAACTAGACCTAAGGAAGCTTACTATCGCGTGAGAATTAAGGAAGGGGACGAATGGAAGACCACATTTAACTGCCCCATGGGGTGCTATCAATTCAAAGTCTTGCCATTTGGATTACAAGGGGGGCCCTGCAGTCTTTATGCAATTAATCAATGACGTACTAAGGGAGCACCTATTTAAGGGGGTCCTTGTTTACTTGGACGACATTCTTATCTTCACCGAAACAAAAGAGGAAATGTCAAGCAGCATTTGAGAGACTAAACAGACTTTTTTCTGCCGCACCAGTACTAAGGCACCCAGACATGGACAAGCCCTTCGTAATACAGGCAGATGCATGTGATGTGGCAGTGGAGATGTTCTATTACAAGAAAACGATGATGGAGTATTGCAATCCTGTGCATATACATCCAAGAAACTCATGGAAACAGAACAGCGCTGGCCAGTGTGGGAGAAGGAGGCATACGGGATACGTTGGCCATTACTCACGTGGCGACAGTTCCTGGAAGGCAACAAAATCCCCTTCCAGGTGTGGACTGATCACAAAACTTTGGAAGCCCTGAAAGCGCCCAGGAAACTCAATCCCAAACAAGCTCGCTGGTCCCAGCATTTTCACCAGTTCCAATTTAAGCTCATTTACCAGGGAGAAAGAACTTCCTGGCAGATGCATGCCCCAATATAACAGCACATGAACCACAGTCTCTAAACCAATGATGGCAGAGTCACAACTGGCAGCACCAGTAACCACAAGCTAAATTAAAACCACAACTGAACAGCCAAACTGGAATTGAATTCTGAAAAAGTTTGGAAACAGATGAATGGTTCCAGAAAAACAAAAATGTGTGCACAATGAGAGACGGGTTGCCTTGGGTAGGGGAAAAGTTATATATACCAATAACCCAAAGAGTCACTTTCATGCACCTTTGCCATGACACAAAATCAGCAGGGCATTTTGGATTTGTAAAAATTTTACACTTAATTAAACGGCAATTTTGGTGGCCATCAATAAAAAAGGACATAGAAAGTTATCTAGCCAGCTGCCCAAAATGTGCTACTGCAAAGAGGTTGCAAGGAAATCGCCAGGACTATTACAAATAGTGGCAAATCCCTCAGCCCCCTGGAAGGAAATAGCCATGGATTTTATAGTGGAATTGCCAGAAAGCAATGGGAATACTGTTGTCTGGATGGTCACGGACTTGTTTTCCAAACAGGTGCACTTTATCCCTTGCCAAAAGATGCCTACTGCAAAAGCGTTCGTCCAGCACGTTTACAGATTGCACAGGGCACCCCAACGCATCATCTCTGATAAGGGAGTGCAATTTATGTCTGCATTTTGGAAGGAATTTTTATCCCTCTTAGGGACCATTCAGGGACTGACGTCTAGCCATCATCCACAGGGGGATGGACAAACAGAACGTTGTCATTCAGTACTTGAGCAATATTTGAGATGTTTTTTGAATTTCCAGCAAAATGATTGGACGGACTTACTCCCTTTTGCAGAAGTTGCCTACAATAATGCAGTCCACTCCAGCACAGGCTATACTCCTTTTCAAATAGCCAATGGTCAAAGTTTCAACCCCATGCCAGAATTAACCCCAAACGAACCAACGATCCCATCACTGAAAGAATGTATGGAATAATTACAAGACACCTGGCCAATAGTTAGAAAAGCACTCGATGAAGCTAGGCAGGCGTACAAAGCACAAGCCGATAAAAAAAGGGTTGAGCCTACACCATTCATTATAGGAGAAATGGTGTATTTACCTACAAAATACCTAAAGTCCCTATAGCCCTGTAAAAAACTTGGACCAAAATATATAGGGCCTTTTCCAATTAAAAGAATCATAAACCCAGTAACAGTAGAATTAGAATTACCCAAAAATCTCAGACAAATACACCCAATTTTTCATTGCTGCTTGCTGAAAAGAGAGTGTCAGTCACCTCTACAGCCAAAAATCCCCCCCACCATCTCCAATCATGGTGGAGGGAGAACAACACTTCGAAATAAAGGAAATCCTTGACTCTAGGAGATATCATGGAGCGACTGAGTACCTAGTTGCCTGGAAACACCTCCATCCCTCACAAAACGAGTGGGTCCATAAACGTCATGTCAGTGCCCCGAAGCTATTAAAGAAGTTTCACACAGAATATCCTAACAAGCCTGACTAACTTTTATACCTGTTTTGTTTTCTTTCAGGTGGATTTCTCTTATTTTTGAAGGGGCAAGATGTCAGAATCCAATTATATTTCATCTCTAGTTATCAATTATAGAAAACCCCATTTCTGCCTTCTATGGATTCTGTCATATGATGAAGGGAAGGGGGTGAACAAAGGGGCTTTATGGCCCTCACTTCCTTCGGTACACTTCAAAGGAACTGGATGTGTGTATCACCAAAAGGACTAACCATAACAATGGGGCTATTACCTTTCATGTAGTTTTCTCTGAAGTCTCCATCCAGCCGGCAGTAAGGAAAAGGGGGTGGGAGTGTAATGCCTGAGACTGTCGCTGGAAGAAGGGGGTGATTGGGTGGGGCTACTGGGGAACCCCTTAAAACCTTGAATGGGAGAGCTTGGACCCCAAGTCCTGTCTAGAACGCCTGCAACCATTTTCTCTTAATAAAGGATGCCTGTTGGAAGAATTATTCCAAGAGTTCTGTCTTCTTAAGATGCAAAGTGGGGTGGGTATCCTTAGGTCTAAAAGAACTGAATATTTGACATAGAATGAAAAGAATATATATAACATCTCAATAAATACATACAAATATATATACATATGTTTTATGATGCTATGTTTTGTATTATATGATATAGCTCCAAGCTTCAAAAAAAGGGGGGGGGGAAACAGATCCAGGAAACTACAGAGCAATCAGCTTGATATCAATACCTGGGAAGATCCTGGAAAAGATAATCAAGCAATAGATCTGCGAATACCTAGAAGCAAGCAAAGTTATAACCAGAAGGCAACATGGATTCATCAAAAACAGATCATGCCAAACAAATCTTATTTCCTTCTTCAACAAAGAGACTAAATTAGTGGACCAGCATAATACACTTGGATTTCAGCAAGGCATTTGACACAGTAGACCACAACCTACTTCTTGGTAAATTAAAAAAATGTGGGACAGACAGCATCACCTCTAGATGGATTTGTAACGGGTTGACAGATCAAACTGACATGTAGTCTTCAATGGAACTATATCTACATGGATGGAAGGAAGGAAGCAGCAGGTTCCATCTTAGGCCCAGTACTCTTCAATATCTTCATAAACGATTTAGATAAAGTAATAGAAGGGGAACACATCAAATTTGCAAACAACACTAAACTGGCAAGAATAACCAACACCCCAGAAGACAGGCACAAGATCCAGATAGATATCGACACACTTGAACACTGGGTCCTATCTAACAAAATGAAAATCAATGTAGAGAAAAGTAAGTTTTTACACTTAGGCAAGAAAAAACAAATGTACAGTTACAAATTAGGTGGCTCAATAGCAATAACTGTGAGAGAGATCTTGGAGTCCTAGTGGATAATCATTTAAATATGAGCTGGCAGTATGCAGCAGCAGTCAAAACAGCCAATGCAACCTTTGGTTGTATAAACAGAGGAATAGTATCAATATCATGTGAAGTATTAATACTGCTTTATAAAGCCTTAGTAAGAACACACTTACACTACTGCATCCAGTTTTGATCAGCATATTATAAAAAAGATGTAGAGACTCTGGAAAGAGTTCAGAAAATAGAACAAAGATTAGGGGGCTGGAGGCTAAAACATATGGAGAATGATTGCAGGAACTGAATTGGTCTAGTCTAGTAAAAAGAAAGACAAGAGATGACATAGTAGCACTATTCCAATATTTGAGTAGCTGCCAGAAAGAAGAGGGGGGCAATCTATTTTCCAAATCTCTGGAAGGCAAGACAAGAAACAACGGAAGAGAACTAATTAAGGAGAGATGCAATCTAGAAGTAAGGAGAAATTTCCTGACAGTGAGAACAATCAATCAGTGAAACAATTTGCCTTCAGAAGTTGTAGGTGCTCCATCACTGAGGACTTTAAGAAGAGACTGGACAACCACTTGTCTGGATTGGTATAGGATCTCCTGCTTGAGCAGAGGGTTGGGCTAGAAGACCTTCAAAGTACTTTCCAACTCTGTTATTCTGTTATTAAAATGTGGATTATTTCCAAATATTTCTTAGTTCTTTTAATGATATTCCAGTGATTATTAGCTAGCTTGAAGCACTTCTATTTAATTCACACATTACATGAGAAGTTTATTATTAAGTATCTTAAAAAAATTCTAATTAATTTAGGGAGATGATTTGGACAACAAGACTATATAAAGACATCAACTTTGGGGATTTTACTTTTTCAAATACTTTCAAATGATTATGTTTCCTTATTTTGCTCTATAGGTCTAACAGCCATTTCAAACTTATTTAAAAGAGAATAATAACCTCCCCTCCCTCAATATTGATTTAAGTACAAATAACTCTTGACTTACGACTGCAATGGCACCTGCCCATTAGGGTTGGAAGTCAGGATAAATTGCTTCAAGTAACAACCAGTCATCCATTTCTACTCTACTCACTGCATCTGGCAATCAAATGTGTGAGTCGTTAAGTAGAGCACAAGGAAGAGATCCTGGGAGGCCTAGTATAGGCACAAGACAACTTACCTCAAGCCTTCCAAGGCCTCTCCCACTTCCTCAAACACCCCATGTTCCACTTGGGGGCCCATACACATGCTGCCATTCAGGTGAGCGAGAAACAATGGAGAAGGAAATCACTTGGGCACACTGCCGATTCATTACCCTTCTTCCTGTCAAGGTGTTGCTGCCTTTCTGAGGTTAAAAAAAAAGGACCAGTTCCCTAGCCTTTCAGAGCTTTCTGCCCTGTTCAGCTGGCTGCTGATCAGCTGACAGTTAGGAAACTGAAAACTTTTGCTGGCTCTTGCTAGTCTTTAGGAAACCAGACCACGCAGGCTAAGCAGCAGTTTCTGGATGAGCTTCTGAAAATCTTTCCCTTGGTTTAACTTCCTCCCTCCTCCAGAAAGTAACATTTCAATAATAAAAAAAACAAATAAAAACTGGGATGGACAGACTTGATTTCCCCTCCCCCTCATTTCTGCTAAAACTAAACATCCCATCTCTGCCCTCCACGCTGAAGAGTAGAGGAAAGGAAGCAAGCAAGCAAGCAAAGTAACTCTTTCTACAGTTTTTTGCTTGAACTGAAAAAAAATCAGCTTAGAAAATTTAGCCATGTGCAGCAAAATGGGAGAGAAGAAAAATTTTTGTCTCACAGATTGTAAGACCCAGCTAAGATTCATCTTTAGGACTATACACTGAGGGAAAAAATTATTTGATCTGCTGGTTTTTGTATGTTTGCCCACTGACAAAGAAATGATCAGTCTATAATTTTAATAGTAAGTTTATTTTATTTCCATTCATTTAGCAACCGATTGAACTTGCAGTAGCACTGAAAAACATGGCTTATAATCAGCCCATGTATTTATGACTGCTACGCCAGCACCAGTCATATCATCAAAATTTGGATATTGGCATATACTTACTACAATTGTAGCATCCTGGAGTCATGTGATTGTCATTTGAACTTTCCCAATGTTTCAACAAAGAAATGCAATGGGAGAAGCGGCGTTGTCTTACCTGAATGCCTTTTCTCAGCATGACGATGGAGAATCCACCAATGGGTTTTGCTTGTCTTCTGCCCGTAGACTAAGTTAGCCAATTTTGCTTCGCCTCTCTTCCTGGGCCCTCCTCTTCCCAGTCTTGACTGAGGCGAAAGCTGTTGGCTATGTTTCAATGTGTTGGCTCAATCTTATCCCAGCACAGAACCTGATTAGCCCTAAGGGTGGGAGTGGATTCTCCATCTTCATGCTTAGAAAAGGTGTTCAGGTAAGATAATGCCCCTTCTCAAGCATGATGAGTGGAAAATCCACCAATGGGACATACCAAAGCCTTACTGTCCCTGTGGGTGGGAAGCAGTCTGGGTCTGTGTCTCACTCTCTGATAGTATGCATTGGAGGACCCTCCTGCCAAATGAGGCCTCCGCCAATGCGAACTTATCTAACTTGTAGTGTCTTAAAAGGGGGAAGATGACGCCCACATCGCTGCCCAACATATTTCCTCAATCAGTGCTGAGTCACCCACACTGCTGATGTGGCAGTGCTGCGAGTGGAGTGTGCAGTGATTTGTCTGGTGACTGATAGCGACTGCCCCTGGTATGCCTCTGCTATGTACTTCCTGATCCCTCTGCCAATTATGGGTGCTGTGACCTTTTGACCTCTTGAGTGTGAGTGGAAGGAAATGAACAGGGCTTCTGATTTGCGGAATGGTGCCGTTTGCTTAATGTATTGTCTTAAGGCCCTGCGAACGTCTAAGATGTGCCATTTGTGCTCCAATTCATGGGAGGGCTGAGGGCAAAAATCTGGTAGCACCACCTCCTGTGCCCTGTGAAATAGGGAATTGACCTTGGGAATGAAGGAGGGGTCCAAACGTAGGACCAGCCTGTCCGTGTGGAAGGTACAGAGATCTCCTCTAACTGATAGTGCTGCCAACTCTGAAATGCGCCTTGCTGAAGCAACAGCAACCAGAAATGCGACCTTAAGGGTCAAGTATTGTAATGTGCAGGTCCGGACAGGTTCAAATGGAGATGAGGTAATGGCTTGTAGGACCTTAGACAGATCCCAGGAGGGATATCTGTGGACCATGAGTGGTCTGTTGTTTGTTGCACCCTTAATGAAGGATCGCACCACTGGATGCCTGGCTAGTGGTTCAGAGTTGCCATATGTAAGAATAGTGGATAGGGCGGCCACCTGTCTACGAATTGTGTTGGGTGCTAAGCCCCTATCCAGACCCTCCGCTAAGTAGTCTAAGATCCTTGGGATAGAAATACTAAAGGGGTCTAGCTGCTGTCTTGTGCACCAGCTGCAATAATTTTTCCACGTGGAATCGTAAATTCTGTTAGTTGTAGGCCTTCTTGAGGCCTGGATTGTTTTAATGACTCTTTGTGAAAAGGTCTCCCCTTCTAGGAGGCTCTGTTCAAGTGCCAGGCAGCTAATTGGAGCCACTGTGGCTCTGGATGTAGTAGAGCCCCTTGATTGAGGGAGATTTGATTGTGTGGAATCCTCCATGGTGGGGATGTAGAAAGACATAAGAGGTCGGCAAACCACGGCCGTCTTGGCCAGTGTGGTGCAATAAGTATCATCTCTGCTTGTTCCTACAATATCTTTCTGATTGTTGCTTGTATCAGAAAAAGGGGTGGGAAGGCGTATAGCAACCCCTCCAGCCAATGCCCCTGGAGTGCATCTGCTCTCTCCACTCCCAGTGACAGAAAACGGGAGAAGAACCTCGGGAGCTGAGCATTCTTGGGCCTGGCAAATAAGCCCAGTACTGGGTGGTTGAACCTTTCTGTTGCTTCCCTGAAGCAGGGTGCAGGCTCCACTCTGAGTGGTCCACCGTTGCCCTGCTCAGAAAGTCCGCCTGTTGATTTGCTTCTCCTGATATGTGTTCGGCCTTGAGGGAGACTAGGTTGTTCTCGGCCCAGATTCCCAGTGATTGGGCCTCGGTCATGAGGGCCGCCATGTTGTCTGTGAGAACTAGGACGTGCTGATCCACCACTGCGTTGTGAAAGTGATGGAGAGCCAGAAGAATGGTTCTGAGCTCCAACCAGTTTATGTTGTGTCTTAGATCTCCTCTGGACCATTGGCCCTGTGCCAATTGTGAATCTAGGTGTGCTCTCCAACTGAACAGGCTTGTGTCCGTGGTCAGAGTGACTCGGGCGGTTTCCTTGAATATGAGTCCCTTTGTCATTGCTGGGGACAACCACCACTTGAGCAATTTCAGAACCCATGGCAGCAACTTTACCCTTTGATTGGAGGTGCCGGTTCTCATTTTTTGAAACGGGAGTAGGAACCACTGCAAGTCTCTGGAGTGTAGCCATGCCCACGGCATGATTGCTATGCATGATATTTTGCCTAGCAAGCTGGAGAGTGTGGTCAATGGTGGTCCGCTTCCCTCGAATTTGCCTGACCAGGCTGTTTCGATGTTCTCGAGAGAAGTAAACCTCGCACCTTAGTGTGTCTATCACAGCTCCCAGATGAAGGAGACGGGTCAATGGGACCATTTGACTCTTCTGGAAATTTATTGAGAACCCATGGTTCTGAAGGGCCCTTAGGGTCAGTGTTAGATCTGACTGCGCCACCTGATTGATGAGGACTGAATGAGAATGTCATCCAGATAATACTGAATGCGCACCAGAATTGTCCGCAGGTGTGCGGCGAGAGTCGCCAGAACCTTTGTGAATACTCTGGGGGCTGAAGAAAGACTGAAAGGAAGGGCTCTGTATTGAAAATGCTGGCCTGCAAGGCTGAACCTGAGAAACCTTTATTGATCTGGAAGGATGGGGATGTGAAGGTAGGCCTCCGTCAGATCTATGGACATCAGGAGATCTCCCTTTCTGATACCTGCTAATATTGACTGAAGAGTCTGCATTTTGAACCTCCTATATGCCAGATGGGTGTTCAGATTTTTTTAGGTCTAGAATTGCTCTCCTCCTCCTGAACTCTTTGGGACTAAAAATAATATGGAGTAGAACCCCTGTCCCTGTTGCCCCTTCTGCACCGGTTCTATCGCCTGGATGTCCAGGAGGTGCTGGATGGCCTCCCTGAGGAGTTTCCTTTTGGTCAGATCCTTTGAGGGAGGAAACAGTTTGGGGGTTTGGAGATAAATTCCAGTGAGAGGTCAAATCTGACAGTATTTAGGACCCAAAGGTCTATGGTGGTGGCCTGCCATTTGTGTGCAAAGAGAGTCAGCCTGCCACCAATGGGAGAGCCCTCCCCACTGTCACTTGGATTTCGCTCCACGAAAGGGCCGCTTCGACTGGAATTGTCTAAATCTGTCCCTGTTGCCGGTTCTACCACTCTGTCGGTCTGACCTGGGCTGATAGGGACTGGAAAAACAGTTTTGCTCTGGGCCTGCCTCAGATCGAAAGGATGGTCTGTGAGGGTAGGAAGAGACTCTCCTCTCCATTCTCTTTGACATGTGGGCCAATACCTTGCATTTGTCCTTGTTTTCTCTCAGAAAAGGATTAAGAGCCTCACCAAAAAGCTTACTGCCCTTGTAGGGTGCTGCCACCAACCGCCACTTCGCTTTAATATCGACTCACCACTGTCTGAGCCACAGTAACCTACATGCTGCTGTGTTGTACACTATTGCCCTTGCAGAATAGTTTGCTGTATGCAAGGATGAGTCTGCCATGAATTCCGCTGCCGCCACTAATCTTCTTAAGTCCTGGTGAGTTCTCCCCTCCTCCAGGGAGGTCCTCACCTGGAGTTGGTGGAGCCAGAGTAATGAAGTCCTAGCAAAAAAGGAGGTAGAAATGGCTGCCTTGATTGCCCATGCCAAGGCCTGGTGTGTCCTGTGGAAGGTAAGGTCCGCCTTCTTATCCTCTGACTTCAGGGCCTCCGCTGCGTCCCCGGTTACCGTGGATGGAGAAAAAAGTGCAGCTAGAGGTTCATCTACTGTCAGGACCTCTATTACCTCCAATAAGGCCGGATCTATGTTGAACAGCTTCTTGTCTGTCCCCTCCCCCCCACTGGGAGGAAAGATCCCGGTGCCCCCAGATTATTTTGAATTGAATCAAAGAAGAGGGGGGGCAGGGAATAAATTGTTGCATGAAAGTGGGTTGGGAGAACATCCTATTGTTTGTGACCTGACTAGTTGAAGGTCCCTCCTGAGGAAGCAAAGGTCTCTCAATCCTGGCGGTGCTGCTGGCCTGGTGGAGCAGGGATTTGAATAGAGTCGGGTTAAATAGACTCTATGGTGGAGGTTCTGGGAATATATCATTGTCCTCTGACACCCCCTGATCCGTCTGCTCATAATCCTCAGCAGGAGACCTCCTGCTTCTAGAGGACCGAGAAGAGATCGAATCCTGGTACACAGAGGCTTCCTCTTGGGAGAGATGGGAACGACCTTTTGAAACCACAGACCCGGCTCTGGAGCAATGATGTCTTGAAGAGGCCATGGCCTGAGCGACGGCCTGAGATATCAGGGATTGTAAGTGTTCCAATGACAATGCTCCCTGGTTATCTGAGAGACGAGGACCTGTTGCCGTCCCTGGACCTTCAGGCCCTTCACTTAGAGGAGATCCGATTGCCTGTTCTGTGTCAGCCTCTGTTTCCAGAGGTTCTTGACTAGGCTTCATCAGGCCAAATATTTCCTCCTCCTTGTAAATAAGTGGAACTAGACTGTCCTCTGTTGTGTTTTGCCTTTTCAGCTCTAGAAAACTGCTTTTCCAGGGCCTGGTATCGACATTTGGCCTCCTTATCCGCTGACTTGGAAGACCTTTTACCAGAAATTGCTTTGGCTTTGATCCTGCCCGCCACCTCCTGGTTGGATGATCTTGGCCTCTTATGACCAGGAGGGCTGATGGAGGCATCCTGCGGTGTCTGGGCAGCGTTTGTGTCTGTCATTGGCAGAAGAGATATCCTAGTGCAAGACTGAGAGAAATCTCAAATAAAAGGCCTGGAGCAGCTCTAGTTCAGGGGACAATTTGCTGAGATTGTGACAGATTCCTATGATTGTCTCTCTTTTCCTTCTTCTAAAAGGTATTTATTTGATTTTTTAAAATAGCATGGCTAGGAAAGGTGAAGGAAATGCTTGATTCAGATTGCCTTGAGAAGGAGTGTGGCTTGAATGCTCCCCTTCCTTCCCCGCTTCAAGAAACATGTGGAGTTAAGATGGAGACCAATCCTTCGATCTTTGCAGCTCAGTTGAGTTGCTGGAAGGCCAGCAGAGTTCTGTTTGCATCCTGCCTACTGGCTGGGCTCCAAGAAAAAAATGTGCAGAGATTGTAAACTCTCCGCTGACCAGCGGAGCTTCAGGGAAGCTGCGGGAGTCCTGTAGCTCCCCGCGGATCAGCTGATCTCTGGAAGAAGTCGTGGGAGTCCTATAGCTCTCCGCAGCTCAGCTGGCTTCAGGGGAAAGAACTGCGGAAGTCCTATTTGCTCTCCACAGCTCAAATAGCCTTCGGAGAAGCCACAGGAGACCTAATAGCTCCCCGCGGATCAGCTGGCTTTGGGGAAAAAAACTGAGTGGGTTGAAATTGAAGAACCTAGCTGCTCCTCCGAGGAAGGGAACTAAGGCAATCTCTGTGGAAAGAGTGGGTGGGGGTGGAAATGAAGCCCTCCCTTCACCCTGAAGCTCACTCGGTGGCCAAAAATGGCGCCCGGCTCTTTGTTCTCTCCGACAATCAGCTGGGCTAAACCTCACGGCTGCACTACGATCGATGGGAGCAGCAAAGAAAACAACGAACAGCCATTCGTTTTCCTTTTCTGTCTCCCCCCCTTTCGAGTGAAGATAAACAAAGATTAAAAATATGACCTGATCTGGTGAACTGATTCTGGAGCCAAGATGAATCTGTCTGTTCGGGCTATAGACTAAGTCAAGACTGGGAAAGGGAGGACCCAGGAAGAGAGGCGGAGCAAAATTGCCTGACTTAGTCTACGGTCAGAAGACAATAAAAACCCATTGGTGGATTCTCTACTCGTCATGCTGGAGAAGCTGGGTTTGCTTAACAGCTGCAGTGAATCATGTAATAACTGTAGCAAAAAAGGCTGTAAAATGAGGCACAACTCCCTGAAGAATGACCTTACTTAGCAACATAAATTCTGGTCCCAGTTGTGCTTATAAGTCGTGAACTACCTGGATGGTTGCAACCACTTCGCTCTTAGGTCTGTCAGACAGGCCCACAAGTGCCTAATTCCTACTTGGAGAACTCAGGAATATTCTGTAAACCATAGTCTCTGTGTGTATTTTATCACCTCATTTTTTTTTCATCACAGCCATGTATAATTCATTCTAAAGCAGTTTTTGGAATTGAGCAGTTTGGTTTAATGGTTTAAAGCACCAAAATAAAAATCAGGAGCCTGTAAGTTCTAATCTTGCCTCGGGCATCAAAGCTAGCTGGCTGACTTTGGGCCACTTACTCCTTCTCACTCCAACCCATCTCTCCAAGTTGTTGTTGTGAGAAATAGGAGGACGAAGGAGTATTAGATATGTTTACTGCCTTGAAGACATTAATATCTGGGAAAATCTAGAAAAGATGATCAAGCAGCGAATTTGTGAGCACTCAGAAATGAAGAAGGTAATTAATAGAAGCCCTAATGATTGGAAAACAATTGGCCAGCAATTGTTCCAAATAAACCTTATTGCCTTCTTTGATAAGGTGACTAACTTAGTGAATCAAGAAACGCTTTTGGATATAGCAGACTTAGACTTCAGTATGCCATTTAACAAAGTAGACTACAAGTTACAAGTTACTTCTTGATAAGATAGAATAATGTGGGATAGATAGTACTACTGCTTAGATGAATTTGCAACTGACTGACAAACTGTGCTTGGCATGAAGCCCTCAACGGAACTACAGATGCAGCTCAGTGGTGAGAAAAGTAAGGTTCTGAACTTAGGCAGGAAAAAAACAAAAGCATAGATATTGAATAGGCGATGCCTAGTTCAACTAGGATAGGATATGATCTAAAAATTGTTACCAATATTCAAGCATTTATTAGCTTAAAATTTTTCAAATATAACCAATTAAACCAAAAGGATGACTTTTAAAGCAAAAATATGACTTCACAATTTTTCTGAAATTAGCACTCAACTTTTAAAAATCTGCACCTATGCGCACATGTGCATGCACCTGCAATACACACAAATTAAAAGGTTTACTCTTCTTCACTTCCAGTGCAGAAGTGCTAGTATTGAAGGAATCAAATGAACATTTTGAGAGTAAAATGGTCATCCCAGGATTACTTTCCATTAACAGTGAATGATCATGTGCATATTGAGGTTATCAAACTCAAAACTCCTTCTGTTGTCCACCAGTATGTTCTTGTATTTAGAAAAATTCTGTTCAACAAGAGGTTACAGAAACAAATTTGGAAAAAAGCAAACTCATCTGGAGAAAATTCTGACTCAAAGTATTCAAATTTTACTTTGAGCCCATTTAGAATGTTACTTATTTTGCAAAGTGTTAACTAACCCAGATTAGACTGCACACTCTTTACAGTTTATCACTAATTTTTCAGCCACTTTCCCTTTTGCTTGTTTTATTTTACAAAATTCAGTGCATCACTAAGTTCCATTCTTACAGTTTCAAGGTGGGTAATTGCTCTTGATAATATTGAAGTTAGATCTTATATATGTTTCCTTTCTAGTCAAGGTTTCAGAAAAGGAATCTTGAACAATCTTGAGAGAGGAATATTCACAACCATCAAATTCTTTAACTAGCTTCTGCAAGGGAGCATAATTTGTGAAATAATACATAGCTGCAACTAACCATGTCCCTCAACATGATACGACAGCTTGGGGAGGGAGAACCAAAAAAATGAGCAATTTCTTTCAACTTTTGTACTCAAAGTGAAGCTTTAATGAATATTTTTTCCCATTCAAAATTATCTTAATCTTCATCAGGATAATTGCTTTGAAACTCTTCAGTACTTTGTATAAACCACGGGCAAGGCATGTGATACAGATCATTTTTGGATAAAGAAGTTTAAAGTCCTTTGGTTGCTTTAGTCATGTATGGAGCGGCATCTGTTACAAAGAAAAGAATATTTCCCCTTTTTACACCATCACATTTAGGCAAGACCCTTTGCTTCCAATCTCCAGCCTCAGCCCATTTACAGCTGGCTTTCCTCCTCCAGCAATTCTCCATGGCCAATGGGCACCTAGCTCTCCACCCTGTGCTCTTCGGCCTGGTCCATTCGCCCAGGCACCCTTTTCCCAGGGCTTTGGCTGCATGGGGCAAATAGCTGCCAGACAGTTGGATGGCAGGCAGATGCCACAGGGGCAGCATATAATTGGCAATTGCAGGAGTTGTGTGGGGGTAGCGTGCAATGCAAGATTTTTTTTAAAAGATACTGTGGCTGCTCTACAGGTCAGACACCAGGATCTAAGGAAGAGAGAGTGGTGGCGAGAGTAGTAGCCGCTGGGGCCAGTGGTGGGGCAGACAGGTGAGAGGGTGTTGGAGGGGATTAAGAAGGGAGGGATGGGCATCTCAAGGAGGCTTCATAAAGACAGCTTGGCCCATAACTCAAACAAAAGAGGAGAGGAGCAAGGCCGGTGCAGCTTCTGCAATTGGGTGGGGGGCAGGGCCAGTGTGGAGAAGGGCAGGACTGGCACAGCTTCTGCAATTGTGAACAGAGGTGGTGCCCGAACTGCCCATTTGGAATGAGGCTGTGGAGCAGACACAGTACTTTTAAAAAAAATCTTGCAGTGCATGCTGTCCCCACAGCCTCTGCGATCGCCAATTGCATGCTGCCCCCATAGCACAATTGCTTCTGCCTGCCACCTGATTAGCAGCCAAAGTCCCAGGACAAAGGGTGCCTGAGCAAATGGGTCAGGCCGAAGGGCACAGGGCCAGGGGCCCATTGTCCCTGGAGAATTGCTGGGGGAGGGCCAGCAGAGGAGGAAAGCTGGTTCTAAATGGGCTGAGGCATGCGGTTGGAGGCGAAGGAGGCACGGCCAAGGGTCCATGCCTAAATGTCACATTCCAATCACAGAATCACCAAAGAACATAGCAATAGTGGAATTATTTACTTTTTGTAGTTTCACATATCAGAAGAAACACTTCACAAGGCTTGTCACATTTCAGAGTGCCAATAATAACATATCTTCCATTTACATTAATTGCTTCATCTATTGAAACCCATATCTTATTATTGTCAACAGCATATCTTATCTTTCCTAATACATCTTCATTGCGGGCAGAGATGTAATTTTTCCTTAGAGTTGATTCATTTGGAACTGGGTGACTGGTATACTACTTCAAAAAAAAAAAAAAAAAAAAATCCTGAGGCTATCATTAACAAATTTCCTTTAAGGGAATATTTGAAGTACCCATCATTGAACAGAGATTCTTAGAAAATTCTGAATGGATATTTGATGAACCTGCTGTTGAAGAAGAAGCTGTGGAAAAGATGTTGCCTGTTTTCAGTGAAGGCAAATTTTACTAAACAACTCTATTATTTTGCTGTGTCACAATGTTGTTGAACATTAAAACACTTTGGGCTAATACTTTAACTTTACACAATTTACAAAACAAAATATCTCCATCGTTACTGAAAATCTGCTCCCCAACTCTTGAACAAGAAGGCATTATTTCACACTTGCTGAACATCTACTTTTAGTCATGTTGAAATCAGGTTTCAGTTCTCACATGATTCTACCACCTTGAACACCCCCACACCTGAGTTGAGGAGCAAATAAAAAAAGAAACACCCCCCCTTCTCTTTCTCTCTCTCTCACACACACACATACCTCCTTGAAAACAAAAGAAATGAAATGAAAAGAAGAGCAGAGAAAAGAAAACAGGCAAATTCTCATTTACTTTGCTGGCTCAAATTTGCTAGCTTATCAGGAGGGTTGCCAATAAACAAAATATGATAAAAATATGATTATTTCTACTTAATTTTGTTACAAAATTAAGCAGAAATATGACCTAATACTTTTGAAAAGTCAAAAAGTCAAACTTAATAAAATAAAATGCATCTAATTTTCACTACATAACTCTAAAACATGTTTTAACTTATAAATTCAAATAAAAGTTCCAGTAAAAGATATGGCATCATAGAAATCCTTGCCCTAGTGATCACTGAGAAAAGAATCTTGGAGTCCTAGTGGGCCACCACTTAAGTATAAGCCAGCAGTATGCTGCAGCTGCCAAAAAGCTAATACAGTCCTAGGCTGCAGAGGGATAGCATCAAGATGACAAGAAGTGACAGTACAACTCAATACTGTACTACAGAGTATATACTGTGGCCACAGTTGGAATACTGTGTTCAGTTCTGGTTGCCACAATTCAAAGAAGATGCTGGGGTCCTGGAAAAAACAACAAAGATGATAAAGGGTTTGAAGGCAAACTGTATGATGAATGGCTATGCTAAGGGAATTAAGTATGCCCAGCCAAATGAAGATAAGTACCGGTATTAGAAGTGACATTGTAGCTGTCTTCTAGTGCTTGAGGGGCTATAACAAATAAGAGGAGGTACATCGGCTCTCCAAAATATCTGAGTGGCAGGAGAAGAAGCAGTGGGTGGAAGCTTGTTAAAGAAAGATCCAAATTGCAACTGATAAGAAATTTCCTGACAATGTGAACAGTAACTCAATGGAACAGCTTGCCTCGAGCAATTGTGGGTGTTCCATCCTGGTAGCTTTCAATAAAGGTTGGACAGTTGTTTGTCCAGGATGATTTAAGGACTCCTGCCTTAGGTAGTGGGTTGGACTAGAACAGACAAGTCAAACACAAGGGCCGTGGGCCATGTCTGGCTTGTTATGTGGTTTTATCCGGCCTGGGGACCTGCTCTGGAAACAGTGAAGGATGGCTTGCCACACCTTGGCCCGACCCAGGCCGACCGGACACTATTCTACAACATGGTTGTGTCTATCAAAGCTAGAACGCATTCAGCCTTAAATCCATGGTGCAGCCCCTCCCCACTCCTTGGGCGCGCAGGAAACAGAGTCCGGCGTCCCTGCTGGTTGTCTTGCCCTGCAGGCTGACTACACCCAGGATGTCGGCACTGGTCGTCTCCTTTGCGCACATCCAGGAGTGGGGCAGAGGCAGCGAGGCAGCTCCTTGCAGATTCCAGGGCTGCCCCGTGGAACCTTTGTTTCTTTCTTCCTTCCTTCTCTCCTTCTCATCTCTTTCCTTCCTCCGCGCTCAGGAAGGGGTGATGGGAGGGGGAGAGATTGCAAACACTGCCATGTTGCCGTCGGTCTTGCTATCCCATGTGGGGAGGCGGGGGCTGTCCTGGTGAAAGGAAAGCCTTGTGGCTGCAAGGCTGGAGGTGCTGGTGGGAGGGGTGGTGGTGCTGATCTGGTTGCATCCATCAAAGCCAGAATGCACTCAGTCTTGATCTGGGGCAGCCCCACCCTGCTCTCTGGGCGCACGCACAAGTGGAGTCTGGCATCTCTGCTGGCTGTCTTGCCCCGCAGACTGACTTCACCCAGGATGCTGGTCCTGACCATCTCCTGTATGCACATCTGGGGTGGCAGGACAGAGGCGGCGGGGCAGCTCCTTGCTGGTTCGAGGGCTGGTTTAAGGGCTGCCCCATGGATCTAAGGCTGAGCACATTCTGGCTTTGATGGACGCAACTAGGTTGTAGATCAGTGCCAAAGCAGAGTAGGGAAAAATATTTTCCTTTGCTATATTTCCAGTCTGAACTAGACCATGGCACGGTCCCTGCAGGAGAGCTCTTTTAAGGATTATGTATTAATAGAAAAGCAACTAACTTACCTCTGTTCCTAAATGCTAAAACTGTTGCACATATTTATTTATTTATTTATTTATTTATTTTATGAGACTTATATACCGCTTTAAGTGCAAGCACTCTCTAAGCGGTGTACACCAGTAAGCAATGTATATATATATTTACATTGCCCCCAACAATCTGGGTCCTCATTTTACCTACCCCGGAAGGATGGAAGGCTGAGTCAACCTTGAGCCGGTGAGATTTGAACCACTGACCTGCTGAACACAGTCAGCTAAAATGGCCTGCAGTACTGCACTCTTAACTGCTGTGCCACCTCACCTCAGAGAAGCTCTGATCAACTATCACAGCCACCATTTTGACAGTTCTGCTGCACTGTTGTCTGTGGACACCCCCACTAAATGTAAGCATGGGATAAACTGAGCCTGGTTTGTTCTCTGTCTTTTAAATGGCAACAGACTACTTGCAAAAGTGGCATTTGATCACAAGGCAAAGAGGCATTGAGAAATATTTCCCCTTTTGCATTTGAGCATCCAAGAAGGGACAGGAAAGGAGAAAGGGAAAGAGGAAAGACAAACAAAAAGAAGGAAAGAGGAGAAGGAAAAAGGAAAGGAGAATGAAGAGGGAAGGAAAAGGAGGGGAAAGGAAGGAAGAAAGGAAGATAGATTATAATGAGAGGGAGGAAGGATCTGAGGGAAGTCTGCCTTAGCACTTGGCCCCGAGCAGCCCTGCTGCCCTTTCACCATCCCCTTTTCCCCTCCTCCTGATTTCTCCTGGTGGTCTCCCATCCTATCATTGAGGATGCTTTGGTTACAAAGCCGGGTCTTCTTGCATGGAGAGGGAGTGGGCTTCCATTTGACCTACACAGTCATGGTCATTGGCTTCAAAATGCAGGTATAATTGACTGATGAAAGCCATGCCACTTTTATTGGTCTTTGTAGCAGTTTTGTAAAAAGAGATGAAATTTTCATTTCTCAGTTGCACCTACCATTTGAAGCACACAACCATTGCTGTGACACTTTTGTTCCATAGAGGTATGAATATTATAAAAATTTAAAAAATTTTTGTAATGCTAAGGACAGTTCAACAATGTACCAGAAGCAACGGCTTCCTGACGTTGGGTATATTAAAGCAGAAACAATGGGTTTCAGAATGATCAAGCAATTAAAATTATCCTACGAAGACAGATGGTAGAAAATGGGAAAGTTTACTTGTAGAAAACAATGTGAAATGTGACCGTACTAGGTTCTTGCACTGAACAGAGAACTGTACTTCTGAGATCTTTTATACCTATACAGTATATGAATACACAGGACAGATTTCTGTCAGGATCAGCAACCAAATCAGTTTTCCCTCCAAATGATTTGCATAGGTTGACGACAAGAAAAATACAACCACCAGATTCCCCTTTTGAAAAGAATGTTTGATTAAAATGTTGATTACAAATACATCCTTATTAAAATTAATCATCTTTAATGTATAATAGTTAAGTTTTCATAAAAGTTTGGGCAGATTTGCCATTAAGAAAACATGATAAGATGTACAATTTCAAGTGCAACTGAAGAATATTGGAAGTTTCACTTCAACAATCATTTTTAAGTCTTTTTTTTTAATTTTAATTTTTCCTTTTTTTTCTTTACAAACATAACACACAATACACTTTTTCTTTTCCCTTAACAATACTATGTCCTATGTCTCTTAAGTTTATTTACATTTATTTACATTACTTCTCATACATTTTTATTCCGCAATTCTAGCCAATTATAATACATGTCCCATATCTTGTAAAATTCTGTAGCTTGTCTTTTATTTCTAAGGAAAGTTTGTTCTTCTCAGCACAGTCTAATATCTTATATACAATCATTGCATTTATTGATATGTTCTCCCTTTTCCAACATTGTGCATGTGCAATGCGTGCTGCAGTTATAATATGTATAATGATATATTGGAGTCGTCTCTCGATTTTTGGGTTAATTATGCCTAATAAAAATACTTTGGGTTTGAATTCAATTTGTTGTTTTCTTATTTCCTGTAACCATCTTCTTATCTGCTCCAATAGGTCTTTGCTTTGGGGCATTGCCACCACATACAATAAAATGTTCCTTCTTTGTTTTTATATTTCCAACAATCTGGATTCATATTTTTGTATATTTTAGCCAATCTCGCCGGTGCTAAATGCCATCTGTAGAACATTTTGTATTGGTTTTCCTTGTATGCAGTTGAAAACGTTAATTTGTGATTTATGTTCCATGTTCTTTCCTATTCCTCTAATTCTATATTTCTAACTATGTTTTGGGCCCATGCTATCATTGGGCCCTTTACTATTTCTTCTTCCAATTCAATCTCTAATAGGAGCTTATAGGTTTTTGTTAAGAATTTTTCTCCCTTATTTGTCAATATTTTATCCAATTGTTGTAATGTCTGACATATCCCATATTCCTCCATATCCTTATTATATTTTGATTTTATCTGTATATATGGCCACCAATCAATAGCCATTCCCTGTTCTTTTATTTCATCTCTTGATCTTAGCTTCCCTTGGTTGTCTATTAATTCTTTGTACCTTATCATCTTTGTTTTATCTAATGTGTTTGGATGAATTATCGCCTCCATTGGCGAGATCCAAATTGGGATTTTCGTATAGTATTTTTTTTTTTTTTTACTTTTTCCCATATCCAAATTAATTCATCTCTTATCTGATGTCGGAGAAAATATGTATGAGTTTTCTTATCTTTTCCCCATAGAAAAGCACGCCATCCAGCCTATAAATCATGATCTTCAATTATTAAGACCCTTTTGTTTTCTAGGTTTATCCAGTCACTGATCCAAAGCAATCCCACCGCTTGATAGTAAATTTCCCATTTTGGGAGTCCAAGGCCACCTCTACTTCTACTATCCTGTAACGCTTTAACATTTATTCGTGCTTTTTTACCTAGCCACATAAATTTATTAATCATTTTATTTAATTCATCAAAAAAAATTCCCCAATTTTACTGGAGCTTGAAAGAGGTATAACAATTGTGGTAAAACACTCATTTTAATCACTGAAATCCTTCCTAGCAATGATAATTGTAATTTTCCCCAAATCTCTAAATCTTTTTGTACTTGTAGTATCATTTTTTTACAATTATCTTCTTTTATTGAGGAACATCTTGTGGTGAGCCAAATTCCTAAATATTTAATCTTTTTTGCAATTTGAAACCCCAAATTTCTTCTAATCCCCTTTTTTGTTTTTCAGTTAAATTTTTAACTAGTATTTTAGTCTTTTCTTTGTTTATTTTTAGTCCCGCCACCATTCCATATTTTTCTATTTCATTCAATAAAATATTATCTCTTTCTAATGCTTCCTCTATAAAGAATACCAAATCATCTGTGAATGCCTGTATCTTCTATTCTTCTGTTTTAATCCTTAATCCTTTTATCTCTTTGTTGTTTCTGATTTGGGTTAATAGCACTTCTAACATTAGAATAAAAAGTAGAGGTGACATTGGACATACCTGTCTTACTACTTTGCTAATTTCAATCTTCTCTGTGTTTTCCCCATTAATTATTACTCTGGCCTTTTGTATTCTGTATATTGACTTTATCATTCGTTCGAACTTCTCACCGAATTTCCTATTTTCTAACTGTTGGAACATAAATTGCCAATTAAGGTTGTCGAATGCCTTCTGAGCATCTAAAATAATAATAAGAAAATTAAGAGGATTAGGGAAGGAGAAAAGAGGATTAAAGTTAGAAGGTTTGCTGATTAAACAAAGGGATATAAGGAATAAATATATATATTTGATAAATAAGATATTAAGATGGTAACACTGAGAACGGGGAAAAAAACAATGTCAAGTTTAGTACTGACACCTTCATCTCCCCCTGGACAGAGAACAATAAAGGGAATGTTGGGGACAGAGAAGCAAAATGTACTATTAAATATGCAAAGCATGCAGACAACACTATTAACTATCCAAGAAATAATTTTAAAGATGCAGGAGGCAATGTCAAAAAATCATATTGAAATGAGACGGGATATGAATAAATTAGATAATAAGATTGAAGCAATACAACAAACAATTGAGAAAAACGAAGAGAGAATATTGACAGTAGAAGTAGAATTGGATAAAATAGGGGGAAAAGTTGACATAGTAGATAAAAAATTGATGGAAATGAGATAAACAAGAAATATTGCCAGAAATAGATGAGGTGTACCGAATCCACACAAATTATGCTCGAAGGAATAAACTACCACGTGAGATACACATAAGATTCACCAGAAAAAAAATTAGAGACCTAATATACAGGATTACAAGGGAAGATCCAATAATTTACAAAGGGATAGAAATCCAAATACCAAAACAAATTCCAAGGAAAGTGAGGGAACAGAGAAGAGACTACAGATTTCTTAGTGCACATTTTATTTAAAAAAAACATCCCATTTAGATGGTTAATCCCTGAGGGGATGCTGAGAACATGGCAGGAGAGAAGGATTAAAATTGACAGCTTGGATAAGGCAAGAGAATTTTATGAACAATTAAAAGGGGAAGAAAAAGAGAATAGCAGTAGGGAAGAATTAGAATCCAAAAGTCAGGAAGATCAGCAACTAGAGTTAAAAGAAAGAGAGAAGGAGAGAGAAAGTAAGGAGGTAAGAAGACAAAGGAAAGAAAGAGGAATAGGTTTGAGAGCAAAACAAATCCAGAAGTAAAATAATGGATGGGAAGATTAGATTAGTATCAATCAACGTTAATGGCCTAAATGCACCAGTTAAAAGAAAACGAATATTAACTAAATTAGTTAAACAAGGCTTAGACATAGTATGTTTACAAGAAGTACATATAAAGAAACTACACAGAGATTATTTGGAATTTCCGAAACTAGGAGAATTATATATATCACTAATGGAACAAAAACAGGGAGGAATAACAGTCTATATTAGAAAAGGAATTAGAGCCAATTTAAAATATTAATATTAGAATTACAAATGGAACAGAAATCATGGTTGTTGGTGACAGTCAATGCTCCATATGAAAACCAAAAAGAATTTTATAAAGATCTGATGAAAAACTTATTGAAATTGGACAAAGAAATATTTGTATAATAGGAGATTATAATGCAATAGTGGACATAAAAATGGACTATATTAGCAATATGAAAAATAAAAAGCGAAAAACTCTACCAAAAACATTTTTTGAGATGGTGCAGGAATTTAATTTATTTAACTCATAGAGGAAACAGAACCCTATGAAAAAGGAATATATCTTTTTTTCAAATCCACACAAATCGTGGTCTAGGTTGGACATGGCATGGATGAGCAGAGAAATAGGGCAAGAAGTGGAGACAGTAGAAATAATGCCAAACATATGGGCAGATCATAACCCCCTGAAAATAGTGTGGACAGGTCAGAAAAAAATAAAGAGAAGGTGGATACTTAATACCCAAATTTTAAAGGAAAGAGAATTTATTGCAAGGATTAAAAAAGAGATGGAATTATTTTTTAAAGAGAACACTAAACAATAAACATCACTATAAATTGTATTGGACACCGCCAAAGCATATCTCAGGGGTATAGCAATAGCATATACAGCTAGGAAAAATAAGGTGAAAAGGCAGACACAAAATATACTTCTAGAAAAGATTAAAAAATTGGAATCCAAATTACAGCGGGAGCGACAAGATGAAATGATTAAAGAGGAAATGACTCTGGCCAAACATAAATGAAATATAGTAGAACAAGAGGAATTGGCAACAGAACTGAAAATAACTAAACAAAATTTTTTCGAACATGCAAACAAACCTGGGAGGTGGCTTGCCTATAAATTAAAAAAAGAAAAGGAAAAAAGATTTATTCAGGAACTACAGGACAAAAATGGAGAGGTGCAATATAAAATAGAGGAAAAGAAAAAAAATAATTAAGAAATACTTTGAATCTCTATATAAAAAAGAGGAGACAGAGAAGGAGAATATAAAGCAATATTTAAAGGCCAATGGTCTTCCGGATTTAAAAGAAGGACAAAGAGAATTATTAAATAAAAAAATAACAGCAATGGAACTAAGAATGGCAGTATAAAAGCAAAAAAATAATAAAGCTCCAGGGCCAGATGGTCTACCTGGGGAAGTGTATAAGACTTTATATGAAGATCTGGAAATGATACTATTAGAGATATATAATGATGTATTGGAGAAAGCTAAATTACCAGATTCATGGACAGAAGCCAACATAACTCTTATTCCAAAAGAAGATATGGATCCTAAACAAATAAAAAATTATAGACCAATCTCGCTGTTGAATTCGGACTACAAAATTTTTACTACAATAATGGCGGAACAACTAAAAATAATACTAAATCAAATCATATATTCAGATCAAAACGGTTTTCTACCCAATAGACAAATTAGGAACAATACGAGAATTGTACTAAATGTTTTGGAATACTACAAAGCACACCCCGGAAAACAGGCTGCAATCATTTTTTAATGAACTTTTTCAAGGTAAACATTTATGGATGCTTATCACTTATTAGAAAAAAACTGTACTTATTAAACAAGATAAGCACTGCTCTCTGTACAATGGTTCATGGAAATATCAAAAAGACAATTTCTTTCTAGAAGAAAAGCTTAAATGTATCAGCTGAATTTCCATTGTGTATTCAGCTTTTAAAATCACAGAAAATGATAAGGTTCCAATTTAATCTCTAGAACAGCGGTTCTCAACGTTTGTGTGACGGCGACCCCCGTCACACAAACGTTATGCGCATGCGCGGCAGCGGCGCGCATGGGGGCGGGGCCCCGCGCATGCCGCGCGTGCGCGGCGCCCCCCCGCGCGGCGCCACCCCCACGCGCGGCGCCACCCCCACGCGCCACGCGCATGCACGGCGCCACCCCCGGAGGCGCGGCACCGCCCCGTGTGGCGTGCATGCGCGGCGGAGCCCCCCGGAGGCGCACCACGCCCCCGGAGGGGACAAAATGGCGGATCGCCGCGTTTGGCGACCCCGCAAAATGGGGTCGCCAAATGGGGTCGCGACCCATAGGTTGAGAACCGCTGCTCTAGAACATATTCTCAGTCTCTCTGCAATCCACTAATAAATATGTTTTCAAATCATTGCTTGCTTGCTGTAAGAAACAAGATGAACTTCTGCTGTTAAAGAAGTCTTCAGTGGGTTTTTTTTAATGCCATGGTAGAAGTGTTCTGCTCTCATCTATCCACATCTTTCATGATGACCATTAGAGCCTTGCAAAAATATTTGAAAGTAAAGCAATTTGGTGCAAGTGAAACATCTCCTCACAATATTAAAATATTCTTTGAAAGGTTCAGTGTTGATGTTTCAAGTGATATATATATGCAGGTAGATACACAGGATTTTGTTCTACTGGTAATCCAACCACTAAATGTTGTCTGTGATCATCAAAGATATGCCTACCCTTGCTTTAGTCAATTTCACAAATAAATCTTATTTGACAATCCAATTTCCAAAAATACAATCTTTTCTAATCAGCTTCCCAATTTGGATAAAAAAATGTATCCATTTGATCCCCCCCAAAAAACTGTATTTTATCAAAAAGCCTCAGCCTTTTTGATTTTTTTTTCTCCCACCATGGCACTGAAGCTAGTTGTTTGCATCAAAGCCAAACCCTGTTGGCCCTTAGAAAGCAGCAAAAACCTGACTTTCCCGTCAGGATCTAGAGATATTGATGGGCCTAGAATGATGTGGTTAGTTTATAGATTGAGTTTTATCACAGGCCCAAATATTTATTTTCAGTCCTATGTGTTTAATTCTAAAAAAAAAACAAAAAAAACCCCCCACTAAGTTATAACAGAAAATCATTATTCAAATGACCCTTTATTCATGTGGCCAATAATCACAATATGACAAAAGGAACCAGTTTATGATACAGAACTGCAAAAGGAAAAATCAATATTATAGGACTGATCTAGGAAAACAGTCTCTCATATTTAGTTCTAATAAGCAGCTGTTAATGGAATAAAAATAACCTTGCACTTTACACAGCCTGAAACAGAAATAACATGGTCATGTTACATAGCATATGAATGCCAACAGATAAAGTATTCATAGAAAATGCTGCCCTATCAACAGTAAATATACTGTGATATTTAAAGATAATTATTATTTAAAATAAGATATGAATATAGGGTATCAATATAAAAGGACACCCTCAACTAGTTAAAAGAAATGAGGGGAGAGAGAAATAAATAAATATCTTGAGATATGTATTTGAACAATCAGAATTTCTTTCCAAAATTAATGACTGGAATATTAGCATTAATTTGTGGGGAAGGGAAGGAATAAAGCATGTGGGGTCATTCAAAATAATAGATTTTGGTTGTATTTTTTTTTTCAAAATTGCCCTTTATAAAAACAAAGACAGAAAATAAAAGGAAAAAATAAAGCTATCCAGTTAACAACAAAACTTTAAAAAGGGAGGCCTTGGTCATTATCACTTATGACTTCACAGACAGGAGGCATTGTTTATGGTTATTGTTTTAGATTACTGGAATATGCTCCATATGGAACTTGTTATGTCCTGAGCCTGTGCAAGCAGGCTCGGGGCATTGCAGGCGGTCCCGGGCAGGTGCAAGCTGCCCGGGACCAGACAGGCTGTCGCCAGTACTTGTGCGCATGCACAAGTGCTGGCACGCCAAAAGTTGCAGATTGACCCGGGAATGGCCTATAAGAGAGGCCGGGAGTTCTGGGCGTTGTCGGCGTCTTGTACCTAGTATGCTGAACTGAAATAAAGAAGTTTCTTGAGAACTACAACTGCTTCTCGTGTCTTGCCATTTCGCGAAGGACGCAACACTGGCGACGAAGGTGGGATGCCTTACATCAACAGAAGAATGGTGTAAGCTTACCCGAGTGAGTCCTGAGCAGCAGGAACGGCGTTGACTCGGCAGCTACCCGCCAATCCAGCGAGCATCGGGGGTAGGCTGGCTGATAGACCCTTCCTTTCTACAAAATGGCAAAAATTGGAAGGCTTTCGGAATTCGATGTCTCACATCCGGAGAGGTCGGAGTCCTACGCACCAGGGTGGAAAACTATCTCAAGGTAAATCAAGTAAGGGAAGATAGTTTAAAGGCTGCCACCCTGCTGTGCGTTTGCAGTCAAGACGCATTCGAAATCGCTGAGAACACTGCAGCACCTGTTCCTCTAGACCAGTGGTTCTCCACCTGTGGGTCGGGACCCCATTTGGGCTCAAACGACCATTTCACGGGGGTCGCCAAACCATGCTGTCCGCCATTTTTTTCCCTTTTCCCTAGCTGTCCTACTCCCTCTTATTGGTGGCCACACCCACTTGGGGGTCACCACAACATGGGGAACTGTATTATGGGGTCACGGCATTAGAAAGGTTGAGAACCACTGCTCTAGACTCTGTCAGCTACGCAGATCTAAAGAAGCTACTAAACGAGCACTTCCAGCCCAAGTTGTCCGTCATCACGTGGCGCCACACCTTCGAACAGAGGGATCAACGACCCGGAGAATCGGCCAAAGAATACATTGCCGCGCTGAGAAAAGCCGCTAAACACTGCGAGTTCAAGGACCTCGAAGAACGACTAAGAGACAGATTTGTATGTGGACTAAGGCATAGTTACAGCAGAGACTTTTTGCCAAAGAAGACTTATCATTCCAAGATGCCTTGAGAGAGGTCACTGCAGAAGAAGCAGCAGATGGCGCCATCAAGAACATGCGGCCGATCAGAAGCACTCCAGATACTACGTCCGTGCACCAGGAAGGAGTCCAAAGAAACTCTGAGGAGGATCCTGACAATGAAGTGGACCGTCTCTACCCCACGAAGGAAGGGAAACAGAGAGGAAGCTTTTCAGCTCTCCCCAAGTGCCTCGGTTGTGGAGGTCGCCACAAGAGAACCGACTGCAAGTTCCGCTCCGCTATCTGCAGAGCATGCAGAAAACAAGGACACATTGCAGCTGTGTGCCTGGGCCGTCAGAAGGTACAACCTCAGGAAGAATTGCGCCTGAAAGGTACCAGGGTTCCCAGCCAAAACAGGGTGGGGTTTTGCGCTTCGCGAAGAAGCATCTATAGGACAGGCACACACAAGCCCATTAAGAAAAAGCTGTCATTTAAGGTGAACCTACAAGGGGTTCCATTGGTTATGGAACTGGATACGGGGTCTGCACTTTCGATCATTTCCATGCAAATGTTTAGGAAGATTTGTTCTGGTAGTGGAACTCAGGCCAAGCTGAGGCCTTCTGACATTGTGTTAACAGACTTTCAAAACTCCAGTGTGTGTGTTAAGGGGGAGGCCACCCTTAACGTACAGTATAAGGATTCTGAAGGTCCACTAGATCTAATAGTAGTAGGGGGTGAACGAACGAGTCTCATAGGACTCGATTGGTTTGAGGCCTTGGGAATACACGTCACAGGGCTCAATAGTCTGCAAACACTTGACCTACAAGAAGTCTGCAAAGAATTTGCAGATGTTTTCAGCCCCCAGCTGGGCACATACAAAGGACCCCCTGTGTCATTAAAGTTAGACCCCACTGTCACTCCCATTAGAATTAAAGCAAGAAGGGTCCCTTTTGCTTTAAAAGGTAAAATTGACACTGAGTTGGACAAACTGATTCAGCAAGGAGTTCTAGAACCTGTTGACTCCAGTCCCTGGGAAACCCCCATTGTCACGCCTCTCAAGGCAAATGGGGACATTCGCATCTGTGCTGATTACAAATGCACACTGAATAAGGCATTGCAGCAACATGCCTATCCTGTTCCTGTGGTCAGTCATATTCTGGCCTCCCTCAAGGGGGGGGGGCGTGTTTTTGCAAAGCTTGACCTAGCTCAGGCATATCAACAGCTGCCTGTTGATGATGATGATGCTGTAGCTCAGACCATTGTGATCCATAGAGGAGCATTCAAGGTAAAGAGGCTACAATTTGGAGTAAATGTCGCTCCTGGAATTTTCCAAAGCGTAATGGAAAACACACTACGGGGTATACCAGGGGTTTGCCCCTATTTTGATGATGTCTTAATTGCAGGAGACTCTGCACACAATCTTGCTGAAAGATTAAGGGCTGTCCTGTTAAGGTTCAGGAAAACGGGCCTCAATCTTAAGAAGGACAAATGTAAAATTGGGGTGCCTTCTACTGATTTTCTGGGATTCAAAATTGATGCTACTGGGATTCACCCTGCTGAATCCAAACTGAAAGCTATTATGCATGCTCCTAGGCCAAAGTCTAAGGCCGAACTACAGGCTTTTCTGGGCCTTCTGAATTTTTACAATTCCTTTCTTCCACATAAGGCTAGTATAGCTGAGCCTCTTCACAGGCTATTGGACAAACAGGCAGTGTGGCAGTGGTCACAAAAACATGAAGCAAGTTTCAATGAGGTCAAGGCCTTACTTACTTCTAACAGTGTACTTGCACATTTCAATGAATCCCTTCCTGTGTGCATCGCTTGTGATGCTTCTCCTTACGGGGTAGGAGCTGTACTAAGCCACCTCAGGTCAGATGGAACTCAGGTTCCTGTTGCATATTACTCCAGAACCTTGTCTTCTGCCAAGCGTAATTATGCTCAAATAGACAGGGAGGCCTTAGCTGTTGTTGCTGAAATTAAAAAATTCCATGATTTTTTATATAGCAGGCATTTTACGGTCTTCACTGACCATAAGCCTTTATTGGGACTGTTTACCACACGTAAGCAAACTCCCCAAATCATCTCCCCCAGAATGCTAAGATGGTCTATCTTTCTTTCTGCCTATGATTTCTCCCTAATTCACAAACCTGGGAAGGAAATGGGCCATGCTGATGGCCTCAGTAGGTTACCCCTGCCGGTAATAGAAGCTGACCCTGCACCAGCTATCAATCTCCTCTCCATTCAGGCCTTGCCCGAGTCTCCTTTAAATGCCAGGGATGTAGCCGCTGAATCAGGCACAGACCACACACTTTCACGTTCCTTTCTTGGGTTTTATCTGGATGGCCAGAGAGCTGTCCTGGCACTGAGTTTCAGAGTTTCTGGTCTAAAAGAAACGAGTTGTCCACCTTCCAGGGTTGTCTGCTTTGGGGAAGCAGAGTTGTCATCCCTACCTCAATGAGGACTAGGTTCTTAGGTTCCCTCCACGAGGGTCATCCTGGCATTGTACGCATGAAGGCACTTGCGCGCAGCCATTTGTGGTGGCCTGGGTTAGATAGAGACATTGAAGCTAAGGTTCACACATGCCACCTTTGCCAACGCTTGCGCCCCGAAATGCCCCAAGCTCCTGTACATAGATGGGAGGAAACACAGTCTCCATGGTCTAGGATGCACATTGACTACGCTGGGCCCTTTCAGGGTCAATTCTTCTTGGTCCTAGTTGACAACCATTCAAAATGGCTTGAGGTTGTACCTGTCTCTTCCACCACCGCTGCAAAGACTATTCAAGTACTGAGGGGGATTTTTGCTACACACAGGCTTCCAGACGTCCTCGTGTCTGACAACGGCCCTCAATTCACTTCTTCCGAATTCCAAGCTTTCTTACAGGCTAACATGATTCGTCATGCCACCTCTGCACCTTTCCACCCGTCCACCAACGGTATGGCTGAACGCATGGTTCGCATCACCAAGGACGCCTTGAAGAAAATTACCTACGGAGAGTGGCATCACAGGTTGGCTGACTTCCTCCTTTCTTATCGCACCACACCGTCCACTTCTACGGGGAGGAGCCCAGCTGAACTTCGTTGGGGGCGCAAACTGACTACCAAGCTTGACCGGTTGCATCCGGACAGACTGCCTTCTTCTTTCACACACCCCAGGGCACCTAGACAACTACTTGTGGGTGCCCCGGTTTGGACTCGTAATTACGGGCCCGGTCATTCATGGGTCCCCGCTGCTATATCCAGGGTCACATGTCCTCTGTCTTACGAGGTGTCCATGGACAACGGTCGTGTCTTGCATCGACACATCGACCAGCTTCGCCCTAGACGGGACCTTCCCGCTGAGACTCCTGGGTCTTCTCCAGGGGGGGAGGGGGACCCCTTTGGGCAAAGGGAAGGGTATGGGCTGCTGCCCATCATTAATGAGGAAGCTACAGACAGCTTATCCCAAGATTCCGCGAGTGCTCCAAACAGGAATTCAAGGAGCTCAACGCCTACTCCAGCCAGGGAATCATCCCAGGGACATAATCACTTCTCACCCACATCACTCAGTACTCCAGTCAGGGAGGATACCCGGGAGCATCCCAATAAACCATTCCCCGCAAGAGAGCTGGCACACACTCCTTCTAGTTGGCCTGACAGTACCCCTGTCCCTAGAAGGGGGCAAACATACAGGGAGGTGGTCGAGGAACCAAATTTTGACTACAACACCTCTGACTTCACTCAGGGGACAACTGAGTTTTGGGACAGCACTAAAAACCCCACAAGCCCAGGGACAGAACGGGAACCAGGGGACAGATAACCTCCTGACAGGTCTTGGACGGACCTTGGAGGTTCTACAGAATCGCCCAACAGTGACAGTCACTTAGAGGGGCCAGAGTCAGGCAGGACAACCAGGTCAAACAAGGAAAGAAGCCCTGGCCTGACGAGCCCGGTGGGCAAGCAAGCAGGCCAGGCATTGGAGCACAGTCCTTGGGAACCACCAGGGTGTAATAAGGGGGACAGATACACATCACCCCTCAGTCAAGGGGTACTTGGCAGGTACCCAGAGGTTAGGAGGTCACAGAGAGCCAGAAGATCCCCTAAGTATTTAGAGGATTTTGTAACTCTATTGGCAAAACAGAGTTAACAGAGAACATTCCTGCATACAGAGGAAATAGAACACTGAGACTGATGGAAGCAAAAGAAATGTAAGGTTTAAGGTAGTATGGCACTACACTCGCAATGGGTTCTGTGTTAGTATAACATGATCAATAGTCTTAACCCGGGGGGAAGGGGTGTTATGTCCTGAGCCTGTGCAAGCAGGCTCGGGGCATTGCAGGCGGTCCCGGGCAGGTGCAAGCTGCCCGGGACCAGACAGGCTGTCGCCAGTACTTGTGCACATGCGCAAGTGCTGGCGTGCCAAAAGTTGCAGATTGACCCAGGAATGGCCTATAAAAGAGGCCGGGAGTTCTGGGCATTGTCGGCGTCTTGTACCTAGTATGCTGAACTGAAATAAAGAAGTTTCTTGAGAACTACAACTGCTTCTCGTGTCTTGCCATTTCGCGAAGGATGCAACAGAACTATCTTTGAAGAACACCTGGAGGCTATAATTGGTCCAGAATGTAGCAATATGCATAGTACTATATAGGTTTGCCAACATTGCCAGCTGCACTGGCCCCCAATTTCATTTTGGTTGCAATTCAAGGCACTGGTTATCACCCTAAAAGCCCTTCAAGGCATAGTACTAGATTCTCTGCAGGAACATCTCTCCAAAAGTGTATCTGCCCATCTTACCAGATTGGATAGGATAGACATAAGGAAGCCTCATAAAGTGTATAATTAATGGATAATTAGAAAGCGTTATAAATAACACTGGATGGAAACTAATTCCAGTCTGAATTTTTTTAAAGTTCTCAATTACATGCTACTTTGGTCCTCTCCACAGCTCACAAAACAAAACATCATATGTATGTTCACCAACAATCCATAAAAGGAAGTCTGGCAATCTCTGGTGATATGATTCCCCCACTATTTGGCGTTTAGTTTCAGCTGCAAATAATTACATATATAATTATTTCATGGCCTATATATTGTAAAGGCCTTTTATCCCAATAATTTAACATCTGTAGCATTTTTTCTTCAATAGAAAATAATCTTTATTTTTTATTACTCCATTAAAAAAGAAATGAAGCTATTTTTAAAAAGGTCACTGTTTTGTCTCCAGCCATTTGTTGCTCTGGCAGGGAAGGGTTAACTTCTTTCCATTGTAGCTGCTTGTTCAAATGTACAATACTGTGCCTTTAAAACAGTAATGTGTTTTGCATTTAGCTAGCTTATAGGTAAAGTTTAGCAACCCAGACCTTACTGGCCAAAATAGGTGCAGCATGTTCCTGAAAAGGAAGTGTTCAGGGTTTATTACATACTTCCCCTTTCCAGTCTCATCATTTCTTGTTACAAGCATTGATGGGAAAGAGAAGGGAAGTGAGGCCATTCCAGCCTCCTTCTTCCATGCAGAGAAGCCACTCACAGTTTTTGAGCTGCAATCTCAGTCCATCTTGAGGTATCAAGTTTTACAGAACTTGCAGTGTTTAATAAAGTTTAGATGGTGGAATACAGCCTCTTTTGTTAAATGTCAAGAAAGGTTAACTGCTTGGATAGCTTTCCATAGAGCCACTGGGTTACAGATTAGTGAGTCCAGGACAGTCACATTTTATTATACTCTAGAAAAAACATTCAAATATTAACAAAATAATGTCTATTCTGCTTCAAGTTAACAAGTTGAACTTAATAGTGTTCAAACACTATTTTTAAAGGCAGTTTAGTAACTGACTCAGCAGTTTGGTAAGTTTAACAATAAGAGTTGGAAGGTACCGTTGAGATCATCTAGTCCAACCTCCTGCTCAGGCAGGAAACCCTATATCGTTTCAGACAAATGGTTGTCCAGTCTCTTCTTAAAAACTGGAACATTCACAACATTCAGATTGTTCCACTGATGAATTGTTTTAACTATCTGGAAATTTCTCCTTAGTTCTAAGTTGCTTCTCTCCTTGATCAGTTTTCATCCGTTGCTTCTTGTCCTGCCTTCAGGTGTTTTGGAGAATAGCTTGACTCCCTCTTCTTTGTGGCAGACCCTGAGATATTCAAACACTGCTATCATGTCACCCCTCATCCTTCTCTTCATTAAACTAAACATACCCAGTTCCAGCAACTGTTCTTTATATGTTTTAGCCTCCAGTTCCCTAATCATCTTTGCTGGTTTTCTCTGTACTCTTTCTAAAGTCTCAACATCTTTTTTACACCTTGGTGACCAAAACTGGATGCAGTATTCCAAGTGTGGCCTTACCAAGACATTATAAAGTGGTATTAATACTTCATATGATTTCAAGTTTATAAAAAGAGAAAACTTCAAACTATGACCCAGAGTTCACATATGATGAATTTGATAAAGTATTGTATTTTCTGCTTTAGTGCAGAAATATGCAGTCCTGATATGATATCTCAGTGGTGGTGAACCTATGGCACGCGTGCCAGAGGTGGCACTCAGAGCCCTCTCTGTGGGCATGCACGCCATTGCCCCAACAGAGTTCACCAGAGTAGCGAGCACGTGGTGTTTGGAAGCGATAGGGCAGGAAGTGAGCGAGTAAATAGTGTTGGCTCCACGGGGATGCCCTGGAGATGGCGAGGGACTGGCCCCCGCCACCCTGGCCCCGGCCACGCTCACCCAGTCTGCCGTGACCACTGCAGCTATGCCCACTCAGTGGGCCTTGCCCCCACGCCCTCCCTGAGGGCACCACAATGCTGATGCAGCCCTGGCACTTTGCGATAAATAAGTGGGTTTTGAGTTGCAGTTTGGGCACCCGGTCTCTAAAAGGTTCGCCATCACTGTGATAGCTATTTAGACTTAATAAATTTTAATCACCAAATATTCTTTCCACAGAAGTTCATATAATAATAGAATTATCAAAGGCGAACTCATATTAAGAGAATCTATGGGGTGCTAGTAGAACTGGATTCAGAACCAGAACTAATTAAAGAATGTATGATTAAATGGGCACAAAATTTTGGTGAACCAGTTCTACTAGATACCTGGGAAACCATCTGGGTGAGGAATGTTAAATTTACACAAGCCCAGAACTTAAGGGAGAATTTTTACAAAATGTTTTATAGATGGCACCTTGATCCACAAAAAATGTCTCGTATGTATCCTGACTTACAGCCTAAATGTTGGAGATGTGGTTGTTTGGATGCTACTTATTATCATATTTGGTGGTCGTGTAAAAATATAAAAGCTTTTTGGATTAAGATATGGTGGAATATTCAAAGAATTTTTAGAAGGAGGGTAAAATTTACCCCACAATTGTTTTTGTTGGGTATCGTTACTGATTGTGATGTTAAGGAGGTTATACTGATGTTAAATTTAATACAGCCGCAAGGTTGTTAGTAGGGCAATACTGGAAGAAGGAATCTTTGCCTACCTTGCAAGAATGGTTTTTTAAAGTTTCTTATTTGGCGGAAATGGCAAAGATTTCGGCTTTTTTAAATGATCAATCGCAAGAGAAGTTTTTTGCGGTATGGGAATAATGGATAGATTTTATACAACATAAGTTGGATTAGTTTTTCAATAACTTATATATAAATCTTAATATTTTATAGATTGTATTTTTTTTCTTCTCTTTTCTTATATTTCTTATTTTTATTTTATCTTATTTTACTTCTTTTTTTTTAAATATATATCTTTTTTTCTTTCTTTTTTCTTTTATTCTTTTTCTTTTTAAGCATTTTTCTTTTTTAATATTTATGCTTTTCTTTTTTACATATATATTATTGTTAATTATCTTATAAGTTTATGTAATGTATTTAGATATATTTATGGTTTATACTTTTTTAATTTCTTTTTAAGATTTTTAGAAATTTTAATTAAGCCTATATTCAGCTCTGGGAAGGTTGGGGGGGATGGAGTGGGAGGGTTGGGGTGGTTGGGTAGGGTTGTTTTTTGTTTTTTGTTTTTTCTTTTCCCTATTTGTAAAAATTTTAAAAATTTTCAATAAAAAAAAATAATAGAATTTTAACTTATTTCAGTATTTTTTTAATTCTAAGCTAATATTCCTTCGAATTTTAAATGTTTTTTAAAATAATAACAGAAAAAGGAAAAAAACAAAAAAGATACATGCGTTATTAAAAAATTATATAACTAGTGCTTAAACATAAGTGAATATAACAATATATTTATATAAATATGTTTATATAAACACATATTATAACAGTAAACACTTAGCATTTTGTATATATGGACAGGACATTTTTGCATGCTTTGTCAAGATTTAAGTTTGATAAATCAAGTTAATTAATCAGAATCATTAATAATCTTCCAGAGAGAAAGATGGTGGTGCTGACAGATGCAGTGCTCCATTATGGGGAGAAAGAAGTGAAGTTTGAGCAAAGTTAAATGGGCATTAAAAAAGTAGAATTTGAAGAAGGAAGAAAAAAGGGCTAAGGGAGAAGAAGGGCAAGGAGGAGAAGTAGGGAGGAGGAGGATGGAAGAAAGGTGGCAGCAATGGCAACAGTGGTGAGTGGAATTAATGGCAGCATGCACAACCAGAGAGCACAATCAGGAAGCACAACTGGAAAGCGGCAGCACCAGCAAGTGCATTAAGCCTACTGATTATTGCTCTTTTCTCTTCTTTCTCTGTTCCCCTGGAATGGTATATAAGGTCTGCTTGAACAGGAAGCGTTGGACTAGAACAGGGATAGGCAACCTTGGCTCTTTTATGACTCATGGACTTCAACTCCCAGAATTCCTGAGCCAGCATCTGTTATTTTGTACTCTTTAAACCAGTTTGATCAAAGTCCAAATTAATTATTTTCTAAAATTTTAAATTGAGACCCAAACTAAAGCTTTTTATTTAGTACAATACAATTCTTAAAACTTTTCCTTCTAAGAACTATACTTTCTGAATTCATAAAAGTTGATAATGGTGACCCATGATTTTAACCAGATGGTTAAAATATAAAATCCTTGGAATGATATGGTCTGTTTGAGCAGGAACAGTTGGAGTAGAATTCCCCCAAGGTCCCTTCCATCTGTTATTCTGTATTCTTTAAACCAGTTTGATCAAAGTCCATTTTAAATTGGGGTCCAAACTAAAGGTTTTACTTAGTGCAAAACAATTCTTAAAACTTTTCCTTCTGACAACTGTACTTTCTAAATTCATAAAAGTTCATAATGATGACCATGATTTGATATGCAGAATAGTGTTATCAGAAAAATCCAGGCAACTGGTTCCAGTTTGCGGCGGTGCAGTCGAGCGAAGGGAGTCGTCCCTTTGCCGATCGAGTTTTCCCTGCCGGTAGACCCTTTAGAGGGTCGAAAAGACTCTCTGGGGGAGCGTCTAGTGTTGAGGAGGCTTCTCGGACAGTTGCAGAGGAGTGGCGGCGTCCTCTGTTCACGAGTATCTCCTTTGGGCTGACAGGGTAAAGATTGGCCAGTAAAATGGCCCATCATTTAGCTGCGCCAACCGCAAACCACAAGATCAGCTAAGCAAATGGACCTACTGTGGAGAACTCGGTGAGACTTTCCTTTCACCTCTATTTTCTTTATGCCTGTGAAAAGTTTTTTTTCTTGGAATTATTCCCTTTTCTGGTGAAGCGGCTTTTTAAATAGAGGAAGAGAATCACAAAGGTTTAAATTTATTTTCGTTTTAATGGTTGATCTTATTTTTGGATATTGGGAGCCTCAAGAAAGTTTTTTATAATATTTGGAGAATATTGTTTGCTTTTATCTTTATGGTGTCTGGAAGGATTGAACATCTGATTATTTTCTGGGGGACACTCTCTGACAAATTTATTCATTGTACTTGCTATCTTTTCTTCGCTGGAAAGGCTTTCATTTTGCACAAAGGAAAAAGACGAGGAAACTGGGAGGAGATGGATATTGTGATCGTTTTTTAAATATAGTCTCTTTCAAAAGGATAAGGATTTGAAATATAATAAAGATGGAGGAAATTGGTGCAGATCTTACTTATAAGTATATTTTGGACTGGGGTGGAGCCAGCTGTCAGAGCGGGTGGTGGTACGAATGGTCTCTCTGGCATCGCCAAACGCTCGTACTTAGATCCGTGGAGCTCATCTGAGCCAAAAGAAGCCTTGTGGGGGCGACGGAAGGTGTGGGCGATCTGCTTCTCTGCCATTGGTGGCGACTAGCGATGGGAAGCGGGTAAATCCAGAACCGAGTGGATCGGAAAGAAGACGGCCAAAAATGACCACTGAAGCTGACAGCTAAACGGAGCAAATGAGGAAATAGAGGAATGACGGTAAATTGGATTTGACCAGATTGACTTTTCCCAAAGCTTTGTGAGTGGATTTGGTAGACGCATTAAAAGAGAAAGCGGAAAGGGGAATCCTGGAAAAAGGGAAGCTGAAGGAGTGGAGAGGAGGCGACGAGTGAAAGTGGCAGGAAGAGTGCCTGGAAAGGGCCAGATGTGGAGGAGTCAGGCTGTACTGATTAAAGACCTAGCGTCTTAAAGTCACCTAATAAAGACAGGAATCTACCTTTAATTAAAGCTAAGAACTTTGTTTGAGAATCTTATGGCTTTTGAGTTCGACTTTGACTGTTGAGTGGATTGGCTGATGGAAACATGTTTTTTTTCTTCTCTTCGGAAAGGGATAGAGATTGCATGACAGGAGGAATTGGAATGACACAGAGACTGACAACTTTGGAGATAGCAGGGGGTGATTATATGGATGTATAAAATGGAATGGTGTGAGAAGAAAGAAGACAGAAGAGAAAGGGTATTAAAGAGAGACTGAAGGGTTTATTGGATTATACAAAGAAAAAAGGAACTGCTGGGAAAGTTTAAAGTTAACATCTGAGATCAGAATTTGTATTTGTATTAGTACTACATAGACAGAATATACCAGTGAAATTGTTGTTGTTTAAACATTTGAGAGAATAACGTAAAGGGGGAAAAAGTGGAAGGACGGAAAGAGGGAAGTGGTAAGTGGATATTTTGAAAGAAGAGTAAGTTGTGGGAAAGTTTATTAAAAATGGCAAGCAATCCAAACCTAGCTAAGATTGGTGGGGGAAAGAAAAATGCAACATAAGGTTCCAGTCCCATGAGCCAAAAATTGTTAGATGACATGCTTCAAAGAGAATGTTCCAACTCATTTAAAGAATTGCAGACAATGATGCAGGCAATGGAAGAAGTCATGATGAAGAACCACGAGGAAATCAAAACGGAACTGGAAGTGGTCAGGAATGTTACCAGAGAAATGATTCAAGCAATGGACGGAAGATTTGAAGCTTTGCAGCATCAAATCACAAAAAATGAGCAGAAGTTGCTGGTAGTAGAGCAAAGACTGGATAACGAACAAAAGAAGGTGGAAGAGATGGATAAAAATCTTACCATGGCTAATAAAGAGTTAATGACAGCAGTGATGTTACTGGAAGTGGAGAAGGTGACCCAATATCTTAGATTCCAAAATGTTATAAAGGAAAGAGGAGAAGATCTTCCAGACAAAATGGCAGATTTGCTGGCAGGAGCTCTCGAGATAGATAAGGAAGAAGATGACTGTTGGGATGGATGAGACACACAGGGTGCAGACAAACTATGGGAGATGATATAACCTTCCTAGAGAGGTCCATGTGAAGTTTATAAAAAAGAAAATAAGAGATGAAATACTATATAGGACATGTGACGAACAGTTGGAATATGGAGGGAAATAAATCATGGTGTTAAAACAAATATCTAAAAGGATGAGAGACCTTCGGAAGAACTATCTTTTTCTGACGTCCAGGTTACATCAAAGCAATGTGAATTTTAGATGGCTAACACCAGAAGGCCTCATTGTGACCTGGCAGGAGAAGAGGTTTAGATTGGATACAGTGGAGAAAGCAAAAGACTTCTATAGGCAATACTGTGCCTCAGAGGAAGACTTGAGAGATCTTGGAGAAGAAAGAGCTATGGTTGAAAGAAGAAGGGATATTGAACGAATGTTGGACAAAAGAGTGACAGAGCAAAGCATGGAGGAAGTGAGAGGGGGAAGGTGACAAGATAGGTTAGAACAACAGGAGAGAGAACAGAGGAGGCGAAGGAAATAAGAATTACTAGGAGTAATTACTAAGAATTACTAAGAGTAATTACTAAGACACGACAAAAACAAGACAATGGGAGAGGAGTATAGGATTTAGTCAACGAATATTAGGGGGCTGAACTCACCAGTAAAGCGTCGGAAAGTTTTTAGTAAGCTTATTAAATTAAATGCGGATATTATTGCATTACAGGAGGTTCACATAAAAAATTATCAAGAACATTTATTAGAACAACCTAAATTAGGTAGGCTATATGTTTCACTTGATGAGGGGAAAAAAAGAGGAATAGCTTTGTATGTTAACCAGGAGATAGCTTCTAAACAAATTTATAAGGACAAAGAGGGAAGGGTTTTGATAATGGAGGCTACACTGAATAAAAAATATATAATATGCCCCAAATGGAGCTCAAGTATCCTTTTTTAAAAATCTCCATAGCAAGCTGAGTGATATATAGAGAGATGGTTTTTGTATAATTGGGGATTTCAACGCGATCGCAGATAAAACAAAAGACTATAAAAGCACGGAGGCAAGGAAAGGAAATAAAAAAACACTTCCCAAAACTTTTTTTGAAATGTGTATAGATCTTAGTTTACATGATGTCTGGAGGGAAAGGAATTATGATAAAAGGGAATATACATACTTTTCTAATAGACATAGATCATGGACTAGGATAAACATGCTATGGTTTTCAAAGGAATTAGACTTGGAAATCCAAGAAATTGATATAGAACCTAGTTTCTGGGCAGATCATAACCCTATAAGTTTTCACTTGAAAGGACAAAGGATCAGGCCAAGATGGACTCTCCAAAGAGCGATTCTCAAAGAAAAAGAATTTAAGGAAAGCATGGAGAAAGAGATGCACTTTTTCTTTCAAGCGAATGACAATGGGGATATATCCTTGCAGAACATCTGGGATACGGCTAAAGCATACATGAGGGGTGTTGAAATCTCATATATGGCCAAGAGAAATAAAGAGAAAAAGCAATATAGGATGACGCTTGAGGAAGAATATAAACAGGCCGAAATACAGTTTCAAAGACATCCTGAAAATAAAAGATTGAAAAGCAAAATGGATTTAATTAAACATAAACTTTGTATAAAGGATTCGGAAAAGCTACACAAAAATTACAGGCAGCTAAGCAAAATAACTTTGAATATGCGAACAAACCGGGAAGATGGTTGGTGTATAAATTAAGAAGACAGAAAGAGAAGCTACGGATCATTAACTTGGAAGACGAGAAAGGAGAGATTCAGGGGGAGGAGATTATTAAAAAGGGAATTGCTCAAAGATATTATGAAAAATTATACAAGAGGAATGAGGGGAAAAAAGCAGAAAGGATAACAGAATACTTAGAGAAGGCAGATATATACCGAAGATACCAGAGAAAATAAAATATATGTTAAATGAGGAAATAAGAAAGACTGAAATAACCAGGGCTATAAGTAAACAAAAGAATAATAAGGCGACCGGCCCAGATGGAATACCAGCAGAGCTATATAAAGAACAACAAAGTGTACTTAATCAATACTTACTAGAAGTTTTTAACGCCGTTCTAACTGAAGCTATAATAACTAAGTCCTGGACAGAGGCAAACATAACATTGATACCAAAAGAAGAAGCAGAAAAAACACGGATACAAAATTATAGACATATATCATTACTGAATTCTGATTACAAAATTTTTTCCTCAATAATGGCAGAGAGATTTAAAAATTACCTAATTGATTTTATACATTCTGATAAAAATGGGTTTTTACCAAACAGGCAGATCAAGTGGAATATAAGAACAATTTTAGACATCCTTGAATTTTATGAATCGCATAGAGATCATCAAGTGGCACTTCTATTCCTTAATCCACAGAAGGCTTTTGACAATGTCAATTGGCTATTTATGATCCAACCATTAAAATCAATGGATGCTGGGGAAAATTTCTTAAACATGATAACTGCAATATATTTTGAACAAAAGGCTCAGATCATAATAAATAGAGAGGCCACTGATAAATTCAACATCCAGAAAGGCACAAGACAAGGATGTCCTCTCTCGCCATTGTTATTCATATATATATATGAATATATATATATACGTTATATATATATATATATATATATATATATATATATATATATATATATATATATATATATATACGTTAGAAATTCTAGCCAGAGTAGTAAGACAAGAAGAGCAGATTAAAGGGTTCAGGATTAAGAAGGAAATATATAAACTTCAAGCTTATGCAGACAATTTAGTATTTATATTAGAAGACCCAGAACAATCAGGGCAGAAGCTATTCAAAATATTGGAAGAGTATGGAGATTTGGCAGGGTTGAAAATAAATAGAAATAAAACAAATATTATTGCAAAAAATATGACTATTATACAAAAAGTAAGCCTTGGGGGAAAATTAGGTATACAAATAGTTTCTAAATTAAAATATCTAGGGATGGTTATTTCAGCATGTTGTTCATCAATTAAAGAAGATAACTATGGCAAATTGGTAAAGAATATAAAAGTAGATTTAGACTGCTGGAAAAATTAACATCTCTCATTTCTCAGGAGAATCGCAGCAGTGAAGATGAACATCCTACCTAAAATGATATTCCTGTTTCAGAACATTCCAATTCAATAGATAAGAAATTCTTCAAGGAGCTGAATAAATTAACCTTAGAATTTGTGTGGCTAGGAAAGAAGGCAAGAATAAAATTAAAGTCATTACAGGATGCCAAAGAGACAGGAGGTTTAGGTTTTCCAGATTGGGAGTTATATTACCAAGCAGCGGCCCTGACGTGGATTAGACACTGGATCACTTTAGAAAATAAAAGATGTCTACAGTTAGAGGGTTACGATCTCCAGCAAGGTTGGCATGCTCATATATGGACAGGGCAAAGTAGAAACCACCAGTAGTTTTTGAGACATAAGGTTCGGCAAGAACTCATAAAAAGCTGGAATATAGTCAAACGCCAACACTATATAAAGATTCCAGTTTGGCTATCGCCACTAGAGGCAGTCACATATCCCAATCTGTATAGGAAAGATAAGGCTATTATATATAAAGACATCTTGACAGAAGAAGGTCATTTAAAACAAAAACAAGAGTTAAGACAACAAGGAATAGCCTTGGAATGGTGGTCCTATCTCCAGATACAAGCAAGATACATGAAGCATAAGAAAGAGTGGGGAATTAACAGACAAGACATGGGGTTAGATAAAATACTACTAGGCCCGGAGAAAAAGCAAATTAGAAATATTTATAAATACTTGTTGGAATATAAGCTATATGAGGAACAGGTTAAAGAAACAATGGTGACATGGGCAATGGATTTAGGATATAATATAAACATGGATCAATGGCAGCAAGTATGGGAACAAAATAACAAAATTACACTGGTGACATCATATAAAGAAAACTTCTATAACAGTGGTTCTCAACCTTTTTATAGCCATGACCCCGGTCGTAAGTCGAGGACTACCGGCCCGGGAGTGCCGCACATGCGTGGTGCCGCCCCCTGTGCCGGCTGAGGCATAGCTGGCAAGGAGCAGCGGCAGGCAGGCCCAGGCACTCCAAGGCGGCCATGGCAGGCAGGGCGACCACTGGCTGGGCCACCAGCTGGCCCAGCCCAAGGCAGGTAAGGCACCTGCCAGGCCCCACGTGTGCCAGCAACCCTCCCTGCATCCGTCGCTGCCCTGCTAGGCTTACTTTGGCTGCCGCCCATTCGGGGCGCCGGCAAGCAGGCCCAGGCGCTCCTGGGCGGCCGCGGCAGTGGCGGCGCAGGGCGACCACCGGCTGGGCCAGCAGCTGGCCCAGTCCAAGGCAGGTAAGGCACCTGCCAGGCCCCACACACGCCAGCAACCCTCCCTGCGCCCACCGGCCTCCCACCTCCCATCCCCGGCCCTCTTTTACTTACTTTTTAGTTGCTCAGCAGGGAGGGAAGCTCTGCAGACTGTTCCCCTTGCAGCACCGTTTGCAGACTGGGGCTTTTGGTGGGCTCAGCAGGGCAGAGACAGCTCTGGACAATTGCTATTGGCTTTTGAAAGCCAATAGAATTAGACTCTGTTCAAGAGAGTCTATTCTATTGGCTTTCGAAAGCCAATAAAATCAGAGGGAGTAGCAGAGCTAAGGAAAAGGGGAGAAAATGGTGGAAAAAATGGCGGATCGCATTGTTTGGCGACCCCCGTGAAATGGTCGTTCGACCCCAAATGGGGTCGCAACCTACAGGTCTAGAACCGCTGCTCTATAAGATGGTCTACAGATGGCATTTGCCTCTGGCCAGATTAGCCAAAATGTATAATGGATACTCACCTATGTGCTGGATGTGCAAGAAAGAAAAGAGCACATTTTTTCATGTATGGTGGACATGTAGAGAAGCATAGGTGTACTGGCTGATGGTCTGGGAATGGGTAACAGAAATGACTAGACAAAGCATCCAATATAAACCTGAGACATTATTATTAGGAATACTAGGAAAAAACGTAAATAAAGGTGACACATATCTAATCATACACGTGATAACGGTGGCAAGGATTCTATTTGCTCAAAAGTGAAAAGCAATGGAAGCACCGAGTGGGAAAGCACTAATAAAGAAAATTATGTATTGTGCAGAAGTAGGCAAGATAACTAAAAAAATTAAAAAAATCAAGAAGATACAGAATTTTATCAAATCTGGAATAAATTCTATAAATGGAGGGAAAAGAGAATGGGGTCAACTGAAGTGATATAAGTAGAGGCAGATACTAGCAATGTACAGTTGTATATAGATATATCATATATATTTAAATGTACAGTATGGACTGAAAAGATGGAGATGTATGTCAAAGACGATGTACCATGTTCAATGTTTTTAATCTCTTTGTTTTTCTTTGTATTCAATAAAAACTTTTTTTTAAAAAAGTATATTTTGGACAAAATTTTGGAAAATACAGAGAAGATAATTGCTTGCTCAAAGGAAATTTCTTTGTTTCAACAAGGCAAAAGACAAGGACTAAGTGAAACATCAGTTTATACTCAAGAGGCTTGTGCTCCGCTTACTGAGGTGGAAGAAGTAAACTCACAGTTGGATAATCAATTGATTTTGGAAAAAAGATTTGATATCAATGGACAAAGGATGTATGATAAGGAATTGGACGATCTCCCTTCAGAAGGACAAGTTGGCTTGCAGACGCCATTTGATTTTGAGATAGAGAAAAAAAACATGGGAAGAAGAGAAAAACGCGATCAAAGAGGACGACATAAAAGAAAGGATTTTAATTGAAATATATTCAAAGTTAAAAGAAAGGGGAAATGATGTTCTGCTACGAGGCATTCAGATTAACCATAACTTTTACACTAATTTAACAAAATGCACAATGGGATCTTTCTTTTTGGAGTGTATAGTGTGGCAGACAGAGACCCGATTATGGAAACCTGTTTGGACTAGAAAGAAACCCAGAATAAGATATAAATATTAAATCTGACTATAGTAATGTGGTAACGGTTTTATAGCGATCTGGATTGATTTGGATTTGGACTTTGTTAAAAGGGCTTTATATGTTTTTAATATAAGAGATGGTATAATGAGAAAAGAACTGAAATATGGGAAATGATGGAATTAATTATTGGCGATTTGGAGAAACAGTGAAAAACAATAGAATATTGGTGAGAAAGAGAAGAATTTATTTTTGGGAGTTAATAATATTTAAATAAAAAAAACACTTGGGACACCTGAATAGTAAATGAATATGTTATTTTAAGATTAAATATTTGCAAAATTAAAAAAGCATGATACAGGTTTTTGGGATGGATAATGAGTTTGTAAACTTTTATTGATTAATGAAATTTATATAGAGTGATATATCCAATAAACATTTGTTTTAGAAATGTCTTAATGAGTTTATAACAATATAAATAGATAATGTTGGTTTATTTTTAATTAGATAACTTGGATGAAATGTTATATTAGTGAATGAATTGGTTTTAGAAAGATATTGACTTGATTATAATGTTTTTAAATAAATGGAGAGTTCATTAAGCTTAAGTTTAAATATGTGAAGAAATATAGGTTTTTATAGATTAAAATTTTTTTCTATTGATTAATGCAGTGATGGTTAGGCATAGTAATGAATGAATTCATCTGAAAATGTATCAATTTGATTATAATATTCTATATAGATAGAGAGGGAAATTTTTAAGAAATAATGTCTACATATTTACTATGTTATTGTTTTTTTTAAAAAAAAAAAATTGATCACCATGTTTCCATGTGGATTCTTAAGATGTGTTCGTGTAAAATGGAAAACTAATAAAAATTGTTTTGGGGAAAAAAAAGAAAAATCCAGGCAACCAAGAAGTCAAAATGCCTGTCTTTCTTTGCTATCATCTAGTGCTGGGGTGTCAAACTCAATTTCATGGAGGGGTGCATCAGCACTGTGGTTGTCCTCACAGGGGTGTGTGTGGCTAGCATGGATATGGCTTACTGGTGGGTATGGCTGTGTTGGGCATGGCCTAGGAGTGGATATGGCCTACCGGGTGGGCGTGGCCAGCTCAACATCGCTCACGTCAGGGGCGCCTGTGCAGGCCTGGGATGGATCCAAGGGTCTCCAGCAGAGAAAGGTGGGACTGGGGAAGCGCCAGGACATGGTTCACTGGAGCAGCTTCACTGTCCCTCTCAGGCCATGCAGAGGGTGATGGCATGGGCTGCCCAAAGCCTTGCACAATGGAGGTCAAGCACCCAGCTTTTGAATTCAAGGACCCCGCAGACCAACCTAGTCTAGCCCCATTTCCCAAGGGGGAGCCCAGCTGCGCTTACCTCCTCCTTGAGGCGGCTGCTGCTGTGCTTGCTCTCTTTGGCCAAGTTGTTCATGGTGTTGCGAGAGGGCAAAATGTGTGGGTCAGAGGGAGGCCCATTGCCTCTCCCTAGGAGGAGACGTGGCTTTGTAACAAAAGCATCCTCAGCAATAGGATGGGAGACCACCAGGAGAGGTCAGGAGGAGGGAAAAAGGGGATGGCGAAAAGGCAAGCAGGGCTGCTCAGGGCCAAGTGCTAAGGCAAGACTTCCCTCAGACCCTTCCTCCCTCTCATTATAATCTAATTTCCTTCCTTCCTTCCTATCCCCCCTTTCTTCTTTTTCCTTCCCTCTTCATTCTCCTTTCCTTCTTCTTCCTTCCCCTCTTTCCTTCTTTTTGTTTGTCTTTCTTCTTTCCCTTTCTCCTTTCCTGTCCCTTCTTGGATGCTCAAATGCAAAAGGGGAAATATTTCTCAATGCCTCCTTGCCTTGTGATCAAATGCTACTTTTGCTAGTAGTCTGTAACCACTTAAAAGACCAAGAACAAACCAGGCCAGTTTATCCATGCTTACCTTTAGTGAGGGCGGCCACAGACAACAGTACAGCAGAACTGTCAAAATGCTGGTTGTGATAGTTGATCAGAGCTTCTCTGTTTTTTATGTGTAAAAAGCATTTAGGAACAGAGGTAAGTTAGTTGCTTTTCTATTAATACATAATCCTTAAAAGAGCTCTCCTGCAGGGAGATGTAAAGATTAGTGAAGTAAGAATGATACAGTATCTTACGAACAATGAACTGCCAAAGGTCTCGGAAAAATACCAAAATATATTAAATGAAGATATAACACTTCAGGAAATTATGGAAGCAATTAAAAAACAAAAAAAGCAATAAAACACCAGGCCCTGATGGATTACCGTCGGAAATATATAAAAACCTTCAAGAACTTCTGGGCCCAACTTTATTGGATGTATTTAACAAAGTACTAAAAGTAGCAAAGACCCCAAATTCATAGAAAGAAGCAATCATTACACTAATACCTAAAGAAAATTCTGATTTAACACTCATAAAAGGGGCGTTGTCTTACCTGAACGCCTTTTCTCAGCAGGATGATGTAGAGTCCAAATGGATGGGTTCTATGACGGCCTTCCTGCCTGGCAGACTGGGTAAAAACTTCGGCCACACCCCTTCCTTTGGGCGTGACCCCAGTTTTAACTTAGGCGAGAAACTTTGTTGGAATTAACATTGCAGCTCTTTATTATATCGTTATTCTCTCCCTGCCTAGACCTATCCTCTGGGTGGGCTTGGACTCTACATCATCCTGCTGAGAAAAGGCGTTCAGGTAAGACAACGCCCCTTCTCCAGCAGGATGGCTGTAGAGTCCAAATGGATGGGACATACCAAAGCCCTCATGTCCCCCTGGGAGGGAATGTCTAGGCTACCGAACTCTGAGCAGATACGACTTGTTGAAGAACTCTTCTGCCAAAAGCCGCGTCTGCTGCTGCTAGGGAATCTAAACGGTAATGTCGAATGAAAACCGAAGGTGAGGACCAGGTTGCGGCCCTGCAAATCTCTTCCACCGGAGCTTGTGTTAGCCACGCCGCAGATGTGGCTGCGCTCCGAGTTGAGTGGGCAGTCACCTGAGTGGGTGCTGGCAAATCCTGTGAGACGTATGCCTGTGCTATGCAGGCTCTGATCCACCTGCCTATGGTGGAAGGAGATACCTTCTTTCCCATAGTTGCTGGTTGAAAGGACACAAATAATGCTTCAGTCTTTCGGAAAGCCGAGGTGCGTTTCACGTAGAAACACAGCGCTCTCCGCACGTCTAGCTTGTGCCATCTGTGTTCTAGCCTATGTTTGGGTCTTGGACAGAAATCAGGAAGCGTAAGTTCCTGAGATCTGTGAAAGATGCTATTTACCTTCGGAATGAAGGTCGGGTCTGGTCTAAGAACAACCCTGTCTTTGAAGAAGGTACACAGATCCTTCCTTACTGACAGTGCTGCAAGTTCTGAGATTCTCCTTGCTGAAGTGATTGCCACAAGGAAAGATACCTTCAGTGATAGGTGATGGAGTGAGCATGTTTCAAGAGGCTCGAAGGGTGCTGATGTCAAGGCTAGAAGGACCTTAGGCAGGTTCCAGGACGGGTACCTGTGTATGACTGGGGGCTTTGTGTTAGATGCCCCTTTTAAGAAAGCACTAATCGCTGGATGTTGTGCTAGAGAAGTTAAGTTGTCGCAGGAGAGTACAGTTGAGAGGGCCGATATCTGTCTGCGGATGGTATTGACTGACAGGCCCTTATTAAGACCCTCCAATAGGTAATCTAGGATATTAGGGATAGATACTGTGGTCGGGTCTAGGTGAAGCGAAGCGCACCACCTACAAAATCCCTTCCATGTAGCGTCGTAAATCCTATTAGTGGACGCTCTTCGTGATGCCTGTATGATCGATATCACCCCTGCCGAATAAGATTGTTTAGTTAAGCTTTGCCGCTCAAATGCCAAGCGGCTAGATGTAGCCACTGGGGATCTGGGTGTACAAGCTTGCCCTGCCTGAGCTTTACCCTGTCCGGGGGAATCCTCCACGGAGGTGATATCGAAAGGTCCACGAGGTCGGCAAACCACGGGCGCCGTGGCCAGTGAGGGGCAATGCAGACCATCTCTGCGCCCTCCAGGATCATCTTGCGTATGGTCGCCGGTATTAATGGCAGCGGTGGGAAGGCGTACAGGAGTTGCGCCGGCCACCGGCACCTGAGAGCATCCGTTCCCTCCGATCCCGGGGACGGGAATCTGGAGAAGAACCTGGGGAGTTGTGTGTTCTTGTGGTTGGCAAATAGATCTAGGTGCGGTTGTCCGAACCTCCAGGAGATCTCCTCGAAGAGAACCGGGTCCAGACGCCATTCCGACTGGTCCACCTTGGCTCTGCTCAGGGAGTCTGCCTGGGTGTTTGTCTCCCCTGAGATGTGTTCCGCTCTGATGGAACTCACATTGGTTTCTGCCCATCGGGCCAGCGCCAATGCTTCCTTCATTAGTTCCACTGATCTCGTTCCTCCCTCCTTGTTTACATGTGCCTTGGCTGCTACATTGTCTGTAAGCACGAGGACGTGCCTCCTCGTTACTAGGTGAGAGAAATGACGGAGGGCCAGGTGTATGGCCCGGAGCTCTAGCCAGTTGATGCTGTGTGACAGGTCCTTCTGTCCCCACTGGCCCTGTGCTATCTGGGTTCCCAGGTGGGCCCCCCATCCGAACAGGCTCGCATCTGTCGTGAGTGTGACCCTGTTTGGTTCCCTGAATATGCTCCCCTTGAGTGTCGTGGGGGATAGCCACCATTTTAGTGATTTCATCACCTGTGCTGGTACCAGCACCCTCTTGCTGGAGGTGCTGAGGTTCCTCCTCTGGTAGGGTAGGAGGAACCACTGCAACTCCCTCGAGTGGAGCCTTGCCCATGGGATGATGCCCATGCAAGATATCATCTTCCCCAGGAGCTTCGAGAGTTGTAGCAAGGGCACTCTCCTGATCTTTTGAATTTGGTGAATTAGCTTGGATATGCTGATCAGTCGCTCCTGGGAAAGGTATACCCTGCACTGTGACGTGTCTATCACCGCGCCCAGGTGTTGCAGTCTCCTTGAGGGAGTGAGGTGGCTCTTGTTTAGATTGACCGAGAATCCGTGCCCCTGTAGGGTTCGGATCGTGGTCTCGAGATCTGCCCTTGCTTGCTCCCGAGATCTGGATTGAATCAAGATGTCGTCCAGATAAAACTGAACGCGAACCGGGATCAACCTGAGATGGGCCGCTATTACAGCTAGGATCTTGGTGAATACCCTTGGTGCTGATGATAGCCCGAAGGGTAATGCCCTGTATTGGTAATGTCGACCCGCGTAGGTAAATCTGAGGAATTTCCGGTAACTGGGATGAATGGGGATGTGTAGGTACGCCTCTGTGAGATCTATTGAGGATAATAGATCGTCTTCCCTGACGCTGGCTAGGATGGATTTCAAGGAGTGCATCTTGAACCTCCTGTACTTTATGAAATAGTTCAGGCCCTTCAGGTCCAAGATTGCTCTCCACCCTCCTGATGTCTTTGGGATGACGAAGAGGATAGAATAAAATCCTCTTCCCTCCTCCTCCTTTGGTACCCTCTCTATGGCCTGGATTGACAGGAGGTGGGCTATGGCCGAAGTTATCAGCCTCGTCTTGTGTGCTCTTCTGGAGATGGGACATCTGATGAACCGGTTTGGTGGGGGAGAACAGAAGTCTAAGGTCAGGCCATGCCTGATCGTTTCCAGGACCCAGGCGTCGGTCGTGGTCTGCTCCCAGACCTCGATGAAATTTCCTAACCGACCCCCAATGGGAGTATCCTGTTTGGCGTCACTTGGTACGCTTAAAGGATCTGCCTCCCGCTCCCCTGTATGGGCGTCTGGACTGGAACTGGCCCCTGGCTCCCGGGCTTTGGCGATCCTGGGTTCGATCCTGTCTGGGGTAGAAGGATCGTGAGCCTCTGGGCCAGTCCCAGGATTGCCCTGATCGAAAGGGCTGTCTCCATTCCCAGGGGCTTCCTGGGCGGGAGCCCTGTCTCCGGAAGTCCTGACTGCCTCTCCTGTCTAACTTCTTTGATGGATGTACCAGGATTTTTTTCTTGTCTCTGCCTTCGCTGACATGTGGGTCCAGAATGGAGCCAAATAGGGCTACTCCACTGTATTTGGACGTCGAAAGACGCCATTTGGACCTCAGGTCTGTCTTCCAGTTTTTGAGCCATAGTAGCCTACGTGAGGCCACTGTGGCCGCAATGGATCTAGCCGCATACTTTGTTGCGTACAGTGAAGCGTCAGAGACAAATTGCGAGGCCGCGAGGAGCTTGGCCAATGTTTGGTGTACTCTGACCTGGTCTGGAGGCACCGTGCCTTGCAGTTCCCTCAGCCACATGATACTGGCCCTCGCGAAGAATGATGATGAGGTGGCTGCTCTGGCCGCCCAGGCTGCAGCCATATGGGAACGCCGGAGGGAGTGTTCAAATTTCTTCTCCTCAGGTCTCAAGACCTCCGCTATGTCTCCTGGAATCGCGGAGGTAGAAAATAATGAGATTAAGGGGTTATCTACAGCAGGAACCTCTAACATGTTAGAGAAGGAGGGAGATAGGTTGAAAAGCTTCCTTTCCGCGCTGTTAGGTGCCGGTGGGCTTGCAAGTGAGGACCATTGTTCCTCCAGCGTGGTCATAAAGACCTCCGCACATGGAATGTACTTATCTTGTGGAACCTTTTTGGCAAACAGAGGATTGGCCTCCTTGCTTGTTGAGGGCTTCTCATCCTGTACTGATGTTAGGTTGACTGTGGAAACTGCCTTTATCAGGAGTGATTTTAGGAGCGCTGGGTTAAAGAGGCCAGAGCTCGTCGCCTGCTCAGGTGCAGTCTCCTCGTCCTCCGAGAGGGGCATGTCTGACATGTCAAGGTCCACTGAGTCACCCTCTCCCAGTTGAGAGGAAGTTTCAGAGGTACTGGTAGGGGGTGGCCTAGCCCGACCCTTACGGGGTGTGTGAAAGGCCACTTGCCCCTTAGAAGCCATGAACTGGGAGAATGCATCCTGCATGAATGCATGAAATTGTGCCGACCATATGTTCTCCTGCGCCTTGTCGCTGGAGTGAGGCGCTGGAGTGTGGTCGGGTGAAGAAGCTGGTGAGGAGGGATTGGAGGAATCTAACTGCTCAGTTTCCCCAGGAGGAGACCAAGTCTTGAGCACTTCCTCGGCAGTAGGCTCTGTGCTGGGCGCCACCGCTGGGACAGGGGAAACCAAATCTGTCCCATTGGCATTGGTTCTCTGTGCCCTGCTAATTTGTCTTTCTAAAGCCAAATGTCTCCTCAAAGCCTCTCGCTCAGCCGTTTTAGACTGTCCCTTCTGAGAAAGGTGCTTTGTTTTAGCTTTCTTCTTCCCCCCCACCTCTGACTCAGAAGATCTGCGTTTTTGTTGTTGCTGTGGGGGGGACAATTGAGGGACCTGTGTGACTGAATACGAGACATTGTCTGCCATTGTGCCAGACACCCCGAGTAGGTAATGCCTGGAGTGGGGGAATGAGGTACGCAGATCAGATGCAGATGCTTGGGGCTGTGCCCTCTTCTGCCTATACAGACAATGGCCGGACAGACAGGAGTCTTTGGACAGAAGATCCTGCAAGGCAGTGACTAAAGGTCACTATAGGAACAGTCAGGGAAAAAAATTCCTCCTCACCTCCTCACCTAGTCCAGACAAGAGCAGTTTATATCTCTCTCTCCCCCAGTCTGTGGCTGTAGCAGCAGACCACGATCAAAACGGATCTCTTCCTTTTCCCTCTTCCTTCCTTTTGCCTTATTTTCTTGAGGAACCTCAGATCCTTACCTAAAGGGATCCCTTCTTTGCTTGCAGGGAAAAGGAGTCTGGGTGGTAGCCCCACCCCCAAGGGAAAATGCAGCGGGAATCCGCTTGTTCAAAATGGCGAATGGGAGGAAGCCACGCCTCCCAAAGATAGCCCGGGAAGCCACGCGGTTTAAACAATGGCGGATCTTTGAATTCAGTAGTAAGGGAGACTCCTTTGGTTTTAAGGGGCTGCGCCTCTCCTCTGAGGGAAGGAAAATAGCGTTAAGGCTCTGTCCTAGTCAGGGCTGCTTTTCGCGCCGCTCAGCTGATCGATGCCGAGCAGCGCCGCAGTTTGCCGCTTCCCGCGCGGCTCAGCTGTTTCGCGCTGAGCGGCGCCTCAGTTCTGTCGGCCGAGCCGAGCCGGCCACTCAGCTGTTTGTCGGATCGGAGGGCGACGAACAACCCGGTGGGATCCCCGCGCCAAACAGCTGCTCGGCGGGCCGGATATCGACGAGCGATCCGGCCCCGTTCCAAGCCTCCCCTGCTAGCCGCCCTGACGCCCCACTCACAACTCCGCCGATCCTGGCTGTGCCTTTTAAGTTCTATCAGCTGCCAGAGAGCTTTTCATTCAAATGGAAGGAAGAGGCTTCTTTCCCTTTTCTTTTGGGATAAATTCCTATTGTTCTGAGAGCTGCTTCTCGCACGTCTACCAGGCTTCGAGACTGAGTTAAAACTGGGGTCACGCCCAAAGGAAGGGGTGTGGCCGAAGTTTTTACCCAGTCTGCCAGGCAGGAAGGCCGTCATAGAACCCATCCATTTGGACTCTACAGCCATCCTGCTGGAGAAACTATAGGCTCATTTCCTTATTAAATATGGATAAGATTTTTATGATAATAATGGCAGAAAGATTAAAAAGATACTTAGCTGAATTTATCCATACCGATCAAAACGATTTTCTGCCCAAAAGGCAAATAAGATATAATGTCCAGATTATATCAGAAACGCTAGAATATTATGAATCATACCATGAAAAACAAATGGCACTGATTTTTGTGGATGCGCAGAAAGCATTTGATAATGTTAGATGGGAATTTATGTTGACCCAACTTAAATATATGGAATTTGGAGAAAGATTCATAAACGTGTTCCAAGCAATTTATTCTAAACAAGAAGCAAAAGTAATTATGAATGGAGAATTAACAAAAAAATTTCAGATACAAAAAGGTACGAGACAAGGCTGCCCGCTATCAGCATTATTATTTGTACTTTCATTAGAAGTTTTAACAAGAATAATTCGAGAAGATAAACTGATTAAAGGTTTAGAAACTAAGAAAGAGATATTCAAATTACAGGCATATGCAGACGACCTAGTATTTATTTTGGAGGAACCTTTAGAGTCTGGTTTAAGATTATTACAGGTCCTGGAAAATTATGGAGATGTAGTGGGGCTGAAGATTAACAAAGAAAAAACAAAAATGTTAGTCAAGAATATGACCAAACCACAAGAGAACGTGCTAGTAGAAAAAATTAACATTCAAATAGCTAAAAAAGTAAGATACTTAGGGATTCAATTGACAGCAAGATGCATCACACTCAAAAGAGAAAATTATGATAAATTAATAGATCAAATCTCTGTAGACTTAGACAGATGAAAAAACCTACAGCTTTCTTTTATGGGGAGAATTGCGACTATTAAAATGAATGTGCTACTCAAACCACTTTTCCTATTCCAATGTATACCGATTAAATTAGGCAAAAATTTCTTTGAAAATTTAAACAAAATTATATCCAAATTTATTTGGCAAGGGAGGAAACCGAGATTAAATTTAAGTTTATCGCAGGATGCAAAAGAAAGAGGAGGATTCGGTCTCCGAAATTGGGAAAAATATTACCAGGCAGCAACACTTGCTTGGTTAAAGGAATGGATACATTTAAGGAATAGGAGATTGCTAGCACTAGAAGGTCATGACATGCAGACAGGGTGGTATGCAATACTATGGGATGGGAAATACAAAGCACACCAGTATTTCCAGAAACATAATATTAGATGAGCACTACTAGATGTGTGGATTAAAATTAAAAAATCTAATTACCCAATTGGATTTCAACACTGGAGATTTTTTTGCACCCAAAACTTATGAACCTGGGAAAGGTAATTACATATAAAAACATTCTAGATGAGACCGGAGAATTGAAAGCAAGAGGGAACTATTAGAAGATGGCATAGAGTTGGAATGGTAGGCATACTTGCAAATACAAGCAAGATATAGAAAAGATAAAAAAGAACCTGAGATTAAACTAGAATATACAAAACTAGACAAAATTCTGCTAGGAACTGACGACAAAATGATTTAAAAAAATTACCAATATTTATTGGAACAAAGTATGCCAGCAGAACAGATGAAAGATACAATGTTAATTTGGAATAAAAACTTTGGCTATAATATCGAGTTAGATTATTGGCAACTACTGTGGGACAGGAATAAGAGATTAACATTAGCTACTACTTACAAAGAAAACTTATATAGTTTTATAGGTGGCACCTCCCCCCTATAAGGCTAGCAAAAATAGACAAAAAGTCTTCACCATTATGTTGGAAATGTAGGAAAATATCAGGTGGGAATGCTTAGAAGCTCGAAAATTTTGGCACTTGATAAAGAATTGGTTAGAAGAGATACTATCATTAAAAATTGAAGCAAAACCAGAATTCTTTTTATTAGGGATCACTATGGATAAATTCAGCAAAGGAGCTTTATATTTAATTTTGCACATTTTAACCGCAGCAAGATTAACATATGCTCAAAATTGGAAAAGAAAAGAACCCCCCCCCCAAGAAGAAATACTAAACAAAATTCTATCCTGTGCGGAAATGGACAGACTGACATTAGAACTCAAAAATAAAACAGAAACAGAGTACTTTGAAATTTGGAATAAAGTGTATAATTGGTTGGATTTTAAGAGGTACGCTGGTACAAAGGCTGATGATTAAGTAGATAATCTAGAAATTCTTATTTTAATATTTGTTATATCAGATAGAACCAAAAGTTATTTAACTAGGATGTACTTTATTGAAAGAATGTGCACTGTGTAACAATGTAATAACTTAATGTAAAGTAATATTAATAGTATCGTTTAAACAGGGAAGTTGTATCATGTCCAATGTGTCTTTTTTGTCTTTAATTGCATTATGTTTAATGTGTCTTTTGTGTTTTTTAATTACATATTCAATAAAATTTTGGAAAAAAAAATTATTCATGCGGTAGGTGATTATCAGGCATGTTTCATAACAGAAGAGGCCTGCCAAAATGCAGTCCTTAATAGACAGGACCCAGAGTATTCCTTTTCTGTCAGTCTTAATGGAATGAACAGACATAACTGGGAAACTGAGTCTCCCAAACAATCCAGTCCTGTGCCAAGATAGGCTTGCTAAGTCATTACCAGCACTTTGAATTGAATTTAACTATACCTTTACAGAATAAATTGTTGGAACTGACTCCTGATAAAGGGTTGAAGACAAATTTTGGAACTGTGTATTGCTTTTATGATTTTTTCCCTTAAATAATCTGTTTATTCTGATTTTATTTATTGAAATGGAATTTTATCTCTCTTGAATGTAATAATAAAAATTGGGATTGTGTTTTGTAAATCATTTTCTAATAATTCATTTTATTGTATGTCTTTTTTTAAAAAAAATCTAACCATCAGAGGAATTCAGGAGAAATTCATGGTCTAAATTTGATATTAACCAATATATATAAAATGGTGTAGCTCAAATTATGAACAACTAAATGTTCTTCTTCTAACAGAAAGTTGTATCTTTTTAAAATATTATCTTTGTAATGTTGGTTTTAAAAAGAAAAAGTAATATTAGTTTTTTCTTCCCAGAGGCAGATGAGGAAGAGGCAATGATTTGCAGATGTTTGATGATTTCCATAATCAAGAACTGCACAAAATCTAAGAGGTTTCTTTCCCCTCTACTGTATCTTACCATGTACTAGTGATATCTGAAATTTATTAACTGAATGCATACATTATACCCTGTCATGTATTAACCATGAGTTGTTGACCATTTTATTTGCAATGAATGAATCCAGCAATTAAATTATAACGATTCTGCAAATGCTACAATTAAATCTGCCCTACGTCACAAGATTCAATACATACACTCAGTGTATCTATTGAAATAATGACCACCTTGTGCAAATAAGTTGTTGTTGATTAACTAATAAAATATTTTAAACTTCTACTGTCAATTCAGTTACAACTTTTGAAGAAAACCATCCATCCTTTCCTTTGAAGGAAAACTATCAAATCCTAAGCAATTGTGGTAAGATCCAAAGGGTAACAAATGTCACTGAATAGAGTCTATAAAGGCCAGGGCAATCTGACAGCCTGAATCTTTGCTGGGTGGATGAAAAAAACCAAGGAATCAAATTTGCATATTGCATAAAATAACAGGGGATAAATTAAAGGCACAAAATCTACCCATCTAATGCTTTTAAATATATATTTACCTTCAAAGTAATTTCCAATTTCAAAACTAAGTATTTATAATTGTATTGATTATAAAGGAGTGCTTAAGTAAAAACAATGCAAAAGTTATTGAAAGTATGCCAATATTATTTATCTGAATACAGCAGTTCTTTACAAACCAACAATTGAAGAAAGAGTTACAAAAGAATTTATGGAAGTAAGGTATAAAAGATCTTTTATGAAAGAGGATAGAATTAAAAGAAAACCTTTCAGAGTCAATTCTGTGGGCTGCAGTCCACTTAACTGAAAATTATAGATCAAGTTAAAACAATATAGGTAAAAATAGAGAAATTGGGTACATCTTTCTTTTTTTAAGTTGAGAATCACAGCAACCAAGAAATTCAGAAAGCCTGTAATTCCAGGAGGCTCCTTTGCAACTTGTAATTACTGCACTGCATAACATGTTTCCTTAGGAATATATAGCTTTCCTACATATCCAACATTATTATTACTGCAGAACAAATAAGGGGGGAAAAAGACCCACTATGGAAAATAAAATAAAGTTCAGTTGCATAGAGATTGTGGTTTGTAAAGAGAACCACTTTGGTCTAGTTGTTAAGGCATCAGGCTAGAAACCAGTCCTGCCTTAGCCACGAAAGCTAGCTTAGGTGACTTTGGATCAGTCACTCTCTCTCAGTCCAACCCATTTCACAAGGCTGTTGCTGGGGGAAAGCAGAAGGAGCAAGATAATGTTAGATGTATTTGCCTTATTGTGGTTGAATTTTCATAAATGCCAGAAAAAAAAAACCTAGAAAAAAAATGTAAGATTTTTTCTAATATCTTCTAATTGGAATAGTAACACTCTCGTATTTTTATCAATAAAAGCAATATAAAAAATGACATTGTGTGATACAAATGTGGCTTCAACATTATCTGAGAGAGAAAAAGTGTATCTTAAACTTTATGAGACATTGAAATAACTGATTTGTTCAGCTGAACTGAACCATAATCATTAGTTAAAGAATGAGTTTCTTCCTATCTCTCATGGGTTAAATTTTTGGATGTATTAGAGCAGGCATGTCAAACTGCCGGATGCATCATGCCAAAACTGTGCCCACACCATTGCCAGCAATGGGGAAAAAATCCCGATACATCGCAAGTTTGACATGCCTGTATTAGAGGAAAGGTACAAATGACATAAAATTCTTAAGTGGTTAATTGTCAAAAATATTTTTCTTAGATACTGAATTTTATGAAAGTTAATTCAATTAGACAATTTAGTTAAAAATCATTCTTTACAAGGAAATAAAGTAACACATTTCATGGTCACACTTTTATAGCATATAAGAGTGTGGTAATAACTTTTCAGAAGATTCTGATGTAAATTTTCAAGTGTAGTTTAAAAAGGAGGGCTTTATATTTAGCAATCAGATAGGACTAAAATGATAGGCTTTACAGTTCTTGAATCCAAGCGAGAATGGGATCTTCAAATTTGAATTTTTCTTAGTTTTTAGAATTGAAATAGTTTACGCTGGATTAAGTTACAGAATAAAAAAGTCAGGTTTCCCACAGAGAGGGGGGTGGGAGGGAGAAAGAAAGGAGAGAGAGGGGGTAGGGAGGGAGGGAGGGAGAGAGAGAGGGAATATAGATAAATATAAAAAAATCTTCATCCTGAAGTTCCTAGCCAGCAAAACAGGGCTTCCCCTTCCCCCAAGGAAGAAGAGCCCAGGTTTTCACCAGTTTCCTGGAGAAGGACTATTCTAAATTCATTTAAAAGGCAAGTTTTATTTTGGATTTTATGTATGTTTTAACCAAGTGTATTGTGGGTGGATTTTGTCTATCTGTAAACCATGAGGTATGCCTATTTCTGTCCTCATGTTTGTGTGTATGCATGCACATATGTGTGCTTTTTCCTGTTGGCGCTCTTCAGTTTACAAGTGGAGAAACAGCCTCTTTTTCCTAATGATATCTTTAAGCCTTGGACTTTCCAAATTCGGCCTGCAAATTATCCACTCACTGCCTTCTCTGAAAGGTGGTGATCCTAATCAATTGTGTCCTAAGTGGTTAAGAGCATGTATTCTCTATTGTGTGTTTATTTCCACATGTATTCCAGAACCAAGATCAGGCTACATAATATGACCCCTTCTTTTCCCCAGCCCCCTTGTGTGTTCAGTTCTGGAATGTGAGCCCTCCCCGATCTTGGTGGGTTGGGATCATATCCTCCTGATATTCTGGTTGTTTGAAGGCAATTTCTTAAATCTTTTCTAGGCTTAATTAAGATCAAGGTCCCTCTCTCGATGTTTTCTGTGTTTGATATCTGTCCTGCAAATTCTAAGATCTTATGAAAGTCTTGTCAAAATTTATATTCCTGACTGTAATTTATTTGTCAGTGTTGCAAAGAAACAGGCAGAGATTAATTCTTGGTTGATTTAGTTCACTTTTTATTAACACATACGCTAAATGAGAGAAAGAAACTACAATTCCAAAACCCAAGAGGTATTACTGATCTAGTTATTACTGATATTTGGAATTCCTTGCTACTACAAATGGGAAGACAAGTTGTTTTTAAATGTGAGTACAGTACCAAATTTGTTGTTCTTTTTCTTGGAGCCAAGGGAAAGAAGGCAAAGAGGGTTTTGTTTTTGTTTTTACAAAAGAGACAGTTTGATCTAGTGGTTAAGGCACCAGGCTGGAAAGTAAAATAATGTGAATTTGAGTCCTGCCTTAGCTATAAAAGCTAGCTGAATGGATGACTTTGGGCCAGTTCATCCTCTCTCAGTCTAGGAAGGAGGCCACTTCCAAAAGTAGGAATTTTTCTATTAATTATTTTGATCTTCCAGACTTGGAAGAGTTGCTTCTTACGCCAAGTGATTATAATAAATGAACTGAACTTCACATTTTTCAGAATAAAATTTCAGAGTCCTTTCCTACAGCTGCTGCAGTTTAGAAAAAGTGATCATTTCTCTAAAAAGATTCAGCTTGTGTGTGTGGAAGGGAGGCTTATCTTTTGCATTTTTTTTTCTTTTCAACTATTTTATTCTCATCTGCTGTGATTCGCATACCAGCATAATGCTAGCTGATGAAACTGTTACTTTTATCTGTTTTACCTTTAAAACCTTAGATGGGTCATGAGAACAAACTTATTAGATTTCATCCCTGTCCCTTAACAAGGCAGCTGACAAGAGTGAAAGGGGGGAGGAAAAAGTAAAAAGAAAAGTTTGAAACATTTGACAGAGCCTCCATGAATAGGTATAGTATATCTGAAACAAGAAAAATTATATTTTTCCTTCAACTTTTAGTTCTGGAAGCAGTCCAGGCAATAATAAATATATTCTTATATACCCTCCCAGCTCTGCAAGATCCCATCCTAGGAAATTAATAAGAAAATGGTAAGTATAAAAATCCTTTGCAGCTGAAGCAAGTAGGAATGGTCAATCTAAATTTTGCCTCAAGGTTATTTTAATCTGTTTTGCAATTATGTTAACCTCTTCTGATTTATTGTCTCTAAAAACCAGCCAAGCAGCCTCATCATAAACAAGAGCAGTAATGGTTAGAATGCACTACTACAGTCTACTTCTACTGATTGCCGGCTTCCAGCAGTTCAATTTTCACTGGCTCAAGGTTGATTCAGCCTTCCATCTTTCCGAGGTCGGTAAAATGAGGACCCAGATTGTTGGGGGCAATATGCTGACTCTGTAAACAGCTTAGAGAGGTCTGTAAAGCACTGTGAAGCAGTTTATAAGTCTAATTGCTATTGTTAATGGATCACACCCATGAAAGGCACGAAAGTGACCAACTGATATTTTTCCATCCTCTGCAATGCAAATTCAGGCAGTTTCTTTTCACAGGTATTCTGTTACTTCATTAACAAGAAAAATAGAAGTGCAAATGCGGACTCATCAATTTTCTTAAAGTTTTTTTTTTCCAGTTGATCTGTCTCCAGTCCAACTATTGAAGGAGAGGAAGCCACTCATCATCACCCAGTCTGTGCACAGAAACTCCAAGAGAAAATCTGAAAATAAGAGCCTGCTTTCTTGCTAGTGGTCATGACTACAAGAGCTGCAGGAACCTTAGTAACATCAAAGTGAATGGACATCAAAATAACAGGCCTATCATTACTGAGTGTAGATATAAGGTGTATGGCAGTGGTTCTCAACCTTTTTAATGCCGTGACCCCCAACCGGTCGTAAGTCGAGGACTACCCAACCAGTTGTAAGTCGAGGACTACTCAACTGGTGCAGCACCGTTTGCAGAATGGGACTTTTGGCGGGCTCAGCAGGGCAGAGACAGCCTGGACAATTTCTATTGGCTTTTGAAAGCCAATGGAATTAGACTCTATTCAAGAGAGTCTATTCTATTGGCTTTCAAAAGCCAATAGAAGAAAAGGGAGTAGCACAGTTAAGGAAAAGGGGGGGAAAATGGCGGACTGCGTTGTTTGGCGACCCCCTTGAAATGGTCGTTCGACCCCAAATGGGGTCCCGACCCACAGGTTGAGAACCACTGATGTATGGGATAATAGGACTCTGATTCCTACTTCAGTAGAATGAGGACTGTAGTCACTTCAACAAGGAGCTCTCCAGCAGAAGATAAGCAATTCAGAATCACACAGCATTGATGCCTCCAGCAGCCAGATTCCTATCAAGGAACAACAAGTGATTTGTTTTTATTGTGACTGTGCTATACTCTTCAGCTGGTTGACGTAATGGAATGGGGGGATGATGGTAAAATGACTATTGAGCTCTATGTTTGCTATGTTTTCACCTGTTATATACATTTATAGTTGAAATGTCATATAGTGACAACACATATATAGCCAAGATTCTTGTCTTGAGGAGCTGGAGGGGAACTTATCAAATTTGCAGATGACACCAATCTGGAGAGAATTGCTAGCATTTTGGGAGGTAGATTTAAAATTCAGAAGGATCCTGACAAATTTGAACATTGGGCCTTATTCAACAAGATGTAGTTCAGTGCTGAGAAAAGTAAAGTCCTGCACTTAGGCAGGAAAAACAAAATGATAGGTATAGAATAAGATTTACCGTATTTTCCGGCGTATAAGACGACTGGGCGTATAAGACGACCCCCAACTTTTCCAGTTAAAATATAGAGATTGGGCTATACTCACCGTATAAGACTACCCCTCTTCCAACGCACACCAAATAAAAATTAAAAAACATCAGATTTGATTTCAATATGGTAATTTTAATTCAAATGCTTATGACATGCAGGTACTTAGCAGAAAAACTGTCATTTATAAACATAAGGCTGTCATCAAACATATAAACATAAAACAGTGCAAGTGGATTAAACTTTTCCTAATTCACTCTAAAGCTGAAAGGAAGGATAAGACAATAAAACCATGGGAGCTGCCATGCTGTTTGTTTTCTAAGCTGTCAACCAAACTGAACTGATGATGATAGGAGGAAGATAAAAAACAATAGAAAGAGCAAGTGCCGGGCAAGTCCCTGGCGAGTCAGCAATGCCCATCATAACTGCAAGCTATTTTTACAGGTTTTGCTTGCGTGACAGTTTCCCTTTAAAAGCCTTCAAAATCATCCTGTTCATCATCTGATATCATAAAAATATCAATGACATCTTGTGGTACATTTGTAAGGCAGTCATCATATGGATCGAATTCCGTATCAGATGGTGTGGTCTCAGCTTCAGCTTCCTCTTCATCTTGCCACAAGTAGTCATCCTCCATACCATCTAATGAATTTGATATGCCACACTTCTTGAAAGACTTGATTACTGTTTCTGCATCAATATCATTCCAGGCTTTTATGACAAACTTGCACAAAACATCCAACTGTGGAGCACGCATGTTTCCTCCTTTTGTGAATGACTTTTCGCCGCTAACCATCCATTCATTCCACTGTTCTCGAATGCGATCTTTAAATGGCTTGTTTAGGCACACATCCAGTGGCTGTACCAACGATGTCAATCCTGCAGGAATAACTGCCGCATCTGTGTTTATTCTTGCAAGCCTTTGCTTGGTGCTGGGAGTTAAATGAGCCCTGAACATATCCCACACCAGTAGACTACGTTTTTGAAGAAGTCCACCTGGTCGCCTGCTCCATACATTATCAAGCCATAGCTTTACCCCTTCTTCATCCATCCAGCCTTTTTCATTCACATGTACAAAACAACCAACAGGGAACTTGAGTTTCGGCATTGTTTTTCTTTTAAAAATAATCATTGGTCTCAGTTTGGCACCATCAGCTGTGCATCCTAGTACCACTGTAAAACTGGACTTCTCATGTCCTGTTGTTTTAATTAAAATTGTTTTTTCACCTTTTTGATGGACAGTTTTATTTCCAACCATATCAAAATTCATTGGAGTTTCATCCATATTTCCAATACTACTTAACGCATAGCCATGTTTAATGCGCTGTTGTATTACGTATCGATGGAAACTAATTACTTTGCTATCAAGATCTGCAGGTAATTTGTGTGCCATTTTTGTCTTTTGCCTCAGTACCATATTATGCCTTTTCAAGAATCTAGTACACCAAGATACAGTGGCCTTAAATCTGTTGCTGTGATCTGGGTTAGATTTGGCCCACTGAAGTGCAGACAAACATATTTTATTTCGTGTCACTACATAACCATTTTGGCGATGCTCATTCACCATGTCTGCTACATGTTTTTCAAGTTCTGGCCAATGTGGGGTGCCTCTTCTTAATGCACACTTACCCCTTGCCATACTCTTTAACGCTTTTTCATTTGCTTTCCAGTCCCGAACCATCTTTTCTGTTACTCCATATTGTCTTGCAGCAGCGCAGTTATTATGTTCCATGGCAAAGTTTACAACTTTAAGTTTGAAACTGGCTTCATATTTCCTTCTTCTTGCTGGTGGAGCCATGATGGCATCTTGACTGTTGGACATTTGTATACAGTACTGTATGTACTGGTGCTCTACTGTATGAACTGGTACAGATACTGGTGCTGTACTGTACCGGTACGTACCCAGTATATAACAACCAGCCAATCATGGCAAGCGATATACCTTATCACTGGCAAGTGATGTACCTTACCGGTGATTGGCTTGTTGTTGTATACAAAGCCTGGTTGGATTGGGTGGGTCAGCTCTCCCTGCCTGCCAGCCCTCCCTGTCCTCTTATATGCCCTAGGGAAAAAATGGACATGCTAATACACCCTTTCGCTGAAGAAGGGGAGAGGGAGGGAGGAAAGGGAGCGAAGTTTTCTGAGTTCTCATTGGCCACCTGTAAGCCCAAATGAGTACAGTATTCTCTCCTCCACAGGCGCCCTTTTATGCCAGTGCTGAGCGTGTGTGTGCGTGCGCGTGGCATGCATGCGACTCCCCCGGGCTGCGCACCGGGATCTCCGGAGACTGGATCTCCTCCTCTTGGTCTTCCATCCCACGTGCGCGCGCGCACACACACACATGCCTCCTTTCCCTCTTCCCTCCAATCCTTCCCATCTCAGAAAGCAGCGAGGAGAAGCGTGCGCACACACACACACACACTCGCCTCCTTTCCCTCTTCCCTCTCCCTCCAATCCTTCCCCCCCACCCTGATTTCCAGCTCAGAAAGTGTAAAGCAGCGAGGAGAAGTGTGTGTGTGTGTGCGCGCGCGTGCACACCAGGCTGCCAGAGACACTTAGGGGCAGGGAGCACAATGAGAGACAGCAAGGGAAAGAGGAACTTGCCTTACTCTGTTTCCTGGAACGCCATGGAGAGAATGGCACGTCAAGCGGAGTGGGGGGGGGTGATGCCTCTGCTAATTGCTTTTATTCACCACAGGCTGGATGCTGGTTTGCCGGGTGGGGGGGTGGGAACAGCAAGTGGGAGCCTATGTAAAGCACTGGGAGCAACTCACTCCCAGTACTAACTTTGTTGCTGTATGGATTAAAGGCCATTCGCTTGTCATTCGTTCCTGTTTGTCGGCTCTTTTCTGGGCACCGAAGAGGACGTGCTGACAGATATTTCAGTAGTTGCTTGTTGTAATTTTTAACTTATTTAAACCTTGCTGATTTCTGTACAAAATGATTCACCTGCTGAAGCATGCATATCTGCATTGGCTATTCATGGCACATTAATGAAAATTAAGGAGTGAGATAAGGAAAAAGTAATTTTTGTGCAGTACTGTAAAAATGGCTATTGATTTCCAGTAAGCACGCACGCACTCACGCCTCCTTTCTCCCTCCAATCCTCCCTTCCCACCCCGATTTCCAGCTCGGAAAATGCAAAGCGTGTGTGTGTGTGTGTGTGTGTGTGCGTGGGCGTGGCCTCCTTTCCCTCTTCCTCCAGTCCTTCCCAGCTCAGAAAGCAGCGAGGAGAAGTGTGCACGCACACACACACACACACACACACTCCTTTCCCTCCCTCCTTTCCCTCCCTCTCCCTCCAATCCTTCCCTCCCACCCTGATCTCCAGCTCAGAAAGTGCGAAGCAGCGAGGAGACAGATTGAGACCCCCAGGCATTTATCAGCCTGTGACTTCAAGTTAGCAAAAAGCAGCTGCAAACCACACGCCTGCTAGAGGTGAGCCGCGGGGACGGATTGCTGAAACAAACAGCTTAGAGTTTAATTGCTCTTCCCACTGCCACTCTACCAATCAAGGACTCTTTTTGAGTGAGGGGGGGGGAGAGAAAACTTGATGAGTAATATACCAAACCACATGTGTAAAGGAATAAAATAGAATACCCGTATTTTCCGGCGTATAAGACGACTCGGCGTATAAGACGACCCCCAACTTTTAAGAAGGTTTTTGTGTCTTAGAAAGTCGTCTTATACGCCGGAAAATACGGTAGGTCTTTTTATGGAATTGATATGATACTGATTTCTAAGCATGTTGTAATTAAGATCTCTAATATGGAGGTTTTACCCAAGACTTTTTCTGGCAATAACCCTGTCAATTTGATAGTTGAGAAAAAATCTAAGTATAAAAAAGATATGGATTCTACAGATTTGGAGTTAACAAAATTGATGAGTGATGTCAGAGTTGCCATCCTTCGCTCGCACCTATGCTTTGCTAGATGCCAGTCTGCCATAAGCCACAGAAGGAAGGAGTTGTGGGAATGGGGGGAGGGGACTAAAAACAATCTTTGTGCCTTCCCGAGACATCCCAAGGCTGCAGACCTAGGAATGGAATGCAACACCTATCCATCTACCCAGATGTTGCAGAGACAATTACCAAAACATCTTCTTTGATTGATTGGACAATGGGGAGTTAACAGGGGGGTGGAACGGACTAGGAAAAGCTAACTAGGAAATATTCACATGCAAACTCTTAGATTTGGCTTTGCTATTGTACCACTTAGTAAAAGTAACCTTTACACTACAAATGGAGTCAAGAATATTTCTTTCCTAAGGGACCAAGCTGGGCCAGATCTGAGATTAAGTCAGATCTTCAATACCAATTTCCCCAGAGCTAACGACTACTAGGGAAATTGTGCAAACATGTCTATCCCAGAAAGGGAAAAGGAAGAGATGGAAGACTCTGGGGTGAAGAAAATCTGAAACCCTGGGAGCTTAGTGCCTGGAGCAGCCAACTCAAACTTGGCACCTGAGCCAAACCCAGAGGGGGAAAACTGATGCCACTGCTTGTATTCCCCGAAGTGTGGCAGAAAGCCTTGTCAAATGGCGCCAAACCCCATTGGTTATAGTGATTTGGGAAATTGGACAAGATGGAGGAAACCCTCCCGAAATCGGCTGAGGACCTAGACCCAGAATTCGCTGCCGAGCAAATCTATTCGAACCAGCCCAGAGGGATCCTCAAGCTGCAACCTTCAAACAAGCAATGAACTTCCTCAAAGACAAATTCCTGGAATTTAGGCTCGGTGATTATCCAGACCAACCAACCCTAGAGCTGGCATGAAATCCAGCAGTGTCAATTGCTTAACCTGCTCTTGCTCTGCCAATACCAGTTGTCCCACTGGCACCAGTAGCCCCATTAGCACCTGGTGGTCCACCACCACTAATGGCGGCACTAGTGGCCCTATTGGGACCCACTGTTCCCCTAGCATCAGTTGCCTTCCCAAGCTGGGGACAGCGCCAACTGTCAAAGGACCAAGACAATGATAGTGGAGAAGATGATCCAATGGTAAGTGACCCCCTACTCCCAGTGACAATCAAAGTAGAAATAACAGTGGCTTCCTCATGGTGCATGGGCATGACAGCTCTACTGAACTACGGGTGCACCTGCTACTGATTAGCCCTAATGTGGTGGAGAAGCTTGGACTGCGACTTTAGAAGCTAAAAACCCCAACACCCTTTTCACAGTTAAATAGCTTACTAGCAGGGGAAGGCCCAGCAATCTTTTTGATTGAACTGATAGGAGTGAAAATGGGACCCCATGAAGAGACCATTAGATTCATCATAGCACCAGGCATGGACCATTCCATGGTGTTAAGGTTGGCTTGGTTGGAGAAATGGAACCCAGCCATAGATTGGAAGAGAAAAGTGTTTAAAAATCCACCGGCAAAATCCAGAGTAGAAAGCTCCAGGTAAAGTGAGATTTCCAGTTTTGCGCCATAGCGGTGCAGCCGAGGGATTGTGGAGCTCCCCACCCGAGGGCTTGTTTCACACTGCCAGGGAACCTTAAATGAGTCTAAAGTCACCTTGGAGAAGTGATGAAGAAGGAGGGGCACCCCATAGATCACAGAAAGACAGCAGTCGATCCATTTGATTCAGGGGAAGCCCTCCAACCCAACAGGAGAAAGGCTAGCAGCACATCAGTGACTAGCCCAAGCTACCAGCAGCTGAAGTCCATAAACACTTAACTAGAACTGTGAACAACATGCTTAGAACTGGGTGAGAATATCAATCTTCCCTCTCTATTCTGTAACTGATTCCCTGGAAAAGATCCCCAAGAAGCAAGAAAGTCCTCCAAAAGTGAGAAGGGAGGGGATTGCATCCCAACCCTTCCATAGACCAAAGAGTTGATTAAATTTTTATGGAGGACAGAAATATATTGAAGTTAAAAATACAACAGTCTGGATAAATCTGAAAATTATGAAAACTGTTAAGAGTTCACATCTGAAAGAGTATTGATGCAATAACCAAAAAATAATTCTTTGGTTTTAAAAGTTGGAAAATAATAGCCACTGACATCTAGTGAAGGATTAGAGCATAGAACAAGAGTTGCATTGACTCAGAAATTGGCAAGATGCCCAGAAATAAAAAAAAAAACAACTTGTTCCTTTGAACCCCAGTGAGTTCTAGCTAAATAGAGAACAGCTGGGAACAGAGGAAAGAAAATATAATGGGCCACCTATTATAGATTGAGAACTGTGTTTGTTTTAAAAACTGCTGATCTTCTGGGATTATAAACACTCACTGAGCTGTGATCTCTAAGCTCAAGAATTGTTTGCAGAGAAAGAAAAACCTTGACTTTTGGCTAATCTTCTAGGGGAGAATTTACTGGATGGTTAAACATTCTGGACTGCAATTTTGGCTGGCTGATAATTGTAAGACTCCCTGAACAAAAGAACTGTTATAAAATATTGCTTTCAGTGGTGCTTTGACAATTGGAAACGCATTGGATTATTAAAACCATATATAAAGATAAGAACTATATAAGATTTGGTTGTTTGGACTTTAAGATTGGTTGGTATAACAAGGCTAATTTCAGAGACTGGTTCTGGTGAAAGAATATCTAAAGGGGGGAGATAAAATGGATGTTTCATACCTATCTAAAAGTGACAGGAAACCACACCCCATATCTCCTTTGGAAGGTCCCAACCTGGAACATCAGAGATCTGCAAGAGCAATAGCCCAAGTCGAGGCAAATATTTTCCAGGAGAAAATGTATGCAATGCTGCGACAGATTCAAAAGACAATGGTCTCAAATCATGATGAGATTAAAAAAAAACTTTGACAACATAAATGAGCACATTGTTAGAACCTGTATTGCTTAAGGGGTCCTTTCTAATTCTATTTCTTCTATTATTCTGGGTTCTACCATAGCCTTGGAAGGGAGGGGGAAAGACGCTGAGGGCTGCCTCTTTGTTTCTCTCTATTGCTACAGTGTAACTCTTTTGCTGTCTCTGAATGCTTGCTTTTTGAACTGTCTTCCCTTGATGTCAGCTTGAAAGGGAGGAGAAATGAATGTGTTTCTGGCCATCTGGCTTATCTCCTGTTTTGGAAGAGAAAGTGCAAAGACCCAACAAACATTGTTACAAGCCTGAAACAGACCGGTGTTATCAGCTCTTTCCCAGAATAGATTTAACACCTGGCGATTGGCCCATTTGAACTGACCAGATGAACTATTGGGGTGAGGTTTACTTGGGTCTCTTTTAACCTATTGATCTGAGCGGGAAACCCTCAGATCCTGTCTATCACTCCTACAATCAGCTTCTCCTAATAAAAGTTCCTTTTGAAAGAAACTGCTTCCATGAGTTCTGCTTTCTTAGGATGAGGTTTTGAAATGGGCCCTAACATTAGATAGGATCTGCAATAATAGTCAGCCCGGAAGGCAGACGCTTACTGGGGGACATGGCCTGCAATGGGGGGGAAGCCTCCCGCCGAGCAGAACCCTGCAAATACTCCAGCTCCGGATCCTCAAGCTTCTCAGAAGAGGAAGTGGTCGCGGAACGCTGCCACAAACCCAGGTGGTCAATGGGCATCGGGAAGAAGGACTGAGAGAAGAAGGCCAGAAAGGTGTCACTCAGATGGGGCAGTCACCAGCCAGATTGGAAGAGGAGATGGAGAGGTCCCTCTGTTTTAGCAAAGACAAGGAAGACCAACTGATGCACTCCAGCCGATTGTTGAAATAGGCAATCAGCATGATGAAAATAGTACTCGACTCCATGAAGGAAGAGAAAGCTGAACCATACTGGGGCACAATTCGCCTGGGAGCTACTGAGAGGACCAATGAAAGGGAAGCCAAACCCGAGGTCCCAGACTCCTCCGAAGGTAACATCAAAACAGCAGCTATCGCCGCTGCTGCAGCCACCCCTCATCGAACAGCCACTGCAGACAGAGAGGGGAGACGGCACAAGCAAAAGAAAAGGCATCGATCCATCCAGAAGTTCCCACCACTGGATGTTAAGTACCGTGGAGAGCCACGGCGCCTGGGATTCTTCCTGACCCAGGTGCTAAATTACATGGAAGAATACAGGCGTGACATCCCAAGTGACCGAGCCAGGGTTCACATCATACAAGCAGCCCTGGATGGCATTGCAGCAGACTGGGTCGTAGACCTCCATGATGCAGACACACCAGAGCTACTAAATTTCAATCTATTCATGGCTTCCCTCAGGCATCATTTCGAAGACCCCTTAGCTGACCAGAAATAACGGGAGTAAAAATGGTGAAACAGGAAAAATGACCAGTGGCAGAATACACCCAGGAGTTCCGAGCTGAACTGGCCAGAGACATCCTGCTCAGCCATTTCAAGGATGGGTTAAACTATGACCTCTATGACGCCTGCCTCCCTCGGGGAGATCCTCATCGATTGCAAGACTGGTACGTCCTAGCTGAAGAAGCAGAGATCGATCTGATCAAGAGACAACGCTGAGGGGGAAGTCACCATCGGAGTCACCCCACGAATCAGCAAAACTATCAGCCACTAAGAGAACCTCAGGATGTTTCAAATGTGGGAAAGAGGGGCACTGCACCACTGAATGCCGCTCATGTACCCCTATCAGAAAGCCTGACCGAGCTCCAGCTGGAAAACCTGGGAAGACCCCAGCAAAGCCAAAGGAGATGGCCATGAGGGTTTAGAAGTCGTCGAGTTCCCTGCTTCAGCCCAACGAGGAAAAGGAACTCCGACCAACTCGGGAGAATGGTCCAACTTGTCCAACGAGAACTCCAAAGACGAACTCCTGGTAAGTGGATCCATTGCGCCCCTCACCCGAACAGTAGAACTGCTAGCCCCTGGCATGCCCAAGGGAGTAGAAGTCAGAGCACTAATTGATTCTGGCTGCACCTGCTGCCTCATAAGCCCAACATTAGTGGGAAACCTAGGAATCCCAGAGAGGAGGCTGAAGAAACTGATCTCTTTTGGTCAATTAGATGTTTCCAAAGCAGGAGGGATTCCCGCCACACTAGCAACGCTACCAGTTCAACTCACCATAGGGGACCACATAGAGACTATAACATCTGTGGTGACCCCTGGCATGGAGTGCCCATTGATTCTGGGCATGGCATGGCTGAGCAAGTGGAGCCCATGGGTGGACTAGAGAATGGCAGAACTCAGATTCCCAAAAGGGAAATCAACCAAGGCACCAGCCCAGCCCCGAAATGGAGGAACCATGACCAAGAAAGCTGCGATGGGGGGAGGAGAAATATCAGCCAGGCATGAAACGTGTAATACCCAAACTTGTAATACTCATGAATACCCAAATTGTATTTCATGAGCCCGCAAGAATTGGAGGACATGTAGAAGTTCATAGATAAATATTTGGAAAGGGGATTTATTCAGCCGGCAAAGCCAAAAACAGCCATCTCTGTGCTTTTCCGAGAGAATGATGGGACTCTTCGCCTCTGTGTGGACTATAGAGCTTTAAACGCAGTAAGCAAAAGCAATCTATATCCTCTCCCCCTCATGAAGGATATGCTATCCCACCTATCGAAAGGGAAAATCTTCACAAAACTGGACTTAAGGGAAGCCTACTACCGAATCCGAATAAAGGAAGGGGATGAATGGAAGACAGCATTCAATTGCCTCTTAGGTCTGACCAATTTTGGGTCCTACTTTTTGGGCTAAAAGGAGCACCCACAATGTTTATGCAGTTGATAAATGATGTATAACAGGAGCACGAGTACAAAGGGGTACTTGTTTACCTAGATGACATCCTTATATTCACTGAGATCATGGACAAACATGTCAAACTGGACAGAGCAGTCCTAAACAAGCTGTGGGTGGCTCACATTTATGCCAAACTATCTAAGTGCGAATTCCATAAAGATAAGGTTGAATATATGGGGTGTTGCATATCACCAAATGGCATAGAAATGGACTCTGAGAAGGTCCGGGCTATGTTAGAATGGGCTCTGCCCTGCACCAGAAAGCAATTGCCTTAGTTTCACCAACTTTTATTGGCAGTTCATTCCTTCCTTTGCCTATATAGCACTGCTGATTATGAACTTACTGAAAATCAGGGGGGAAGGGAAGCCCAAGCCAACCATTAAAATGGACAATGGAATGTCAAGCCGCATTCAAAAGGCTTAAAAAACTTTTTCCCACGGAATCAGTGCTAAAGCACCCAGAACACTGATAAACCTTTTGTGATTCAGGCAGGTGCCAGCGATGTAGCTGTGGGATCTGTACTCTTTGCAGTGTTGACAGTGTTAAGACTTTCATTTTATTCTCTAAGCAAATACATTTTGCATCCTGCCAAAAAATTCCATTTGCTCGCATCTTGGCTAAACTATTCATATATCATGTCTATAGACTGGACAGCACTCCACAACAAATAATCTCTGATTGCAGAGTGCAGTTTTAAAGTTTCTTGGGATATCCCAAGGACTCAGTACCAGTCATCATCCTGAAATGAATGGGGGGGAGAGAATGTATGAATGGGATGCTAGAACAATACTTGAGATGCTACATAAATTACCAGCAGGACAATTGGACAGACCTCTTGCCGTTTGCTGAGGTGGCTTATAATAATCCAGTACATAGTAGCACTGGGTTCACCCCTTTCAAAGTAGCCATAGGACAGGACTTTGCACCCATGCCTGAATTGCCCTTGGCTACCCTCCCTCTCTCACCTATAAACAACTGGGTTGGCCAGTTGCAGGACTCATGGCCTGTTGTTAGAAAGTCATTGGAAGAAATCAGCGAAACCTCTAAAAAGCAAGCAGACAAAAAAATGAACGAAACTTTAAAATAGGTGATCAGGTCTACCTGTCAACCAAATACCTACTTGTCAACCAAACAGCTGTCCAAAAAACTGGGACCCAAATATATTGGCCCTTTCACCATCAAAAGAATCATTAAACTGGTCACGGTTGAGCTCGAACTGCCAAAATCCCTCAGACGTTTTCACCTGATCTTTCATTATAATTTACTTAAACCAGAAACTCAATCTCCACTGTGTCCTACACTGACACCTCATGCTTGAAAGAGAACAGTATTTTGAAATTAAAGACATCTTAAGACTCCCATAGACAGCAAGAGAAACTCCAATATCAAGTAATGTGAAAAGACTTTCCTCCATCAGAAACTGAATCGGTGGACCTTAAACACATTAAGGCGGCCAAACTTCTCAAATGTTTCCATAACCAGTATACCAATAAACTGAAATAGTGCCCTACCCTAACTGTATCTCTGCCTTGTTTCTCTGTGTATTGTGCTTTTTGTTTTGCAGGACTATCATCCCTGTCAAGGGGGCACAGCATGTGAGATCCACCAGCTTCAACTTGGCACCTTGCCGGCATTCTGTCATTGATTATGGGAATTAAAGAGGGGGGATTGTCAATTGAGGAAGAACAGAGCAGTTTGGAATCCAGTTCCTGCTGGCACTATGGCATCTTCAAGGTGTGCTCAGCAACCAAGAGCCACTCTGGCAAGCCACCAGGATTACTGTAGCCAAAAAACCAGTCCCATGACATCCTGGAAGAAAATCTCTATAGATTTCATTATTGAACTGCCTGAAAGTTCCAGGAATAAGATGATCTGGGTTGTCACTGACCTCTTCTTCAAGCAACTACACTTTGTTGCTTGCCCCCAAATCCTCTTTGCTCATACTCTGGCAAAAGGTTTCATACAGCACATTTACAGGCTCCATGGAGTTCCAGACCAAATCATCTTGGATAGGGGTGTCCACAATTCTGGCAAGAATTTCTTAAGCTCTTAGGACCAATCAGGGGCTTAGCTCTTCACATCACTCCCAGATAAATTGAGCTTGTGAATGTGTGAATTACATTTGGAACAATACCTCAGATGCAACATCAATTACCAACAAGACAATTTGCAGAAATTGCGTACAGGAACACGGTCCATAGAAGCACCAGATTCATGCCATTCAGAATGGCATTTGGCTAAGGCTTTATAACTATAGCGGAATTACCTCAGCTGAACCCCCAAACCACCTCTTTGGCGGATTGGATCAAGTCCCTTCAGACCCCCAAAAAACATGCTCGCAATAAACACTCACAACAAAAGGACTTTAAAGAGGGGCAAACTCCAATGCCTAGTTTTATAGGAAGGACTTTCCTCCTTTTGAAATGGAGTGGTGATTTGTAATATGTGTGAGCACTACTGCTCCTTTTCAAATTCCGTGGCAAATACCCCCATAAGTCCCATTGAAATAACCTATTAATCACTTTTTCTTCTCTTTCATTTTCTTTAGGACTAGCCTTTTCTTCAAGGGGGGGACAGAATGTCAGTGCTGCCATCCTACTTCACCTCATCGCTGCTTCACTGATTCCAGATTGCCATGAATTTGGGGGGGAAGAGCTAGCAAGTAGGGAGGGAAGAGAACAAAGAAACTGAAACCCCTTCAAGTGACTTCCAGAGACATCGGCCGACTGATCTCAAGGTCACAATCATGGGAATGGAATGCGGATGTCATGTGTCTGACTAATGAAACACTTCAAAGAATTTTCAGGCATGGTTTAACCTAAAAAAACCCTTTATTAGTGTAGAGACGTGTCAGCACGGCATGATGGATGCCAAAATCTAAATTTCCCTTCCCTTTGCACATAACATTTCAGGCATTTCCCCTCCCCTATTTTGGGGTCATGATTCATATCTTCCAATTAACTTGGAGGGCAAAGATTCATTTTTGTTCATTTTCCCCAGGCTTTCCTTACTATCTCCTCCCTTTTCTCTGTCATCTGAATTAAGTCTAAAAATACCAGACAGTTCTGCATATTTTGTCAAAGCAAGAACATCCAATGTTAGCAGTCTTGACATCCGGCCCCCCTTACAAAAAGGACAGATCCTGCAATGTAAACAAAAGTATAAGTTAAGGGTTAGATTTTGGTTTGTTGGGGTATTCCGCATGAAACCTTTTGACGAGCCTGTCACCTTTCACCTCACTGGATTTCACCCAGGTGGCTTCAGACAACGGGTATCCCTTCCATTGTACTAGGTATGCAATTTCCCTTTAAAGATTCTAGAGTCAAGAATACGTTTCACTTCATAATGGATCTGTCCCGCAACTACGAGGGGTCCAGGTGCCTTCTTCGGGGGAGGTCTTAAAGTGGAGCCCCGATAAGGTTTCAACAAAGCTGCAATGGAAGACTGGGTGAACTTTCCCTAAAAGTCTAGGTAGTTTTAGTTCTACTGTGACCAGATTGATGATCCTTACTATGGGGAAAGGCCCCAAGAATTTTGGTCCCAATTTCTTGCTGGGCAATTTGAGGCGTAAATATTTAGTTGGCAAATAAACCTTTTCCCCAACTTGGAATGTTCTTTGGGGAGCCCTCTTTCTATCAGCCTGCTTTTCATAGGTTTCAAAAGTCTTTTTTAAAGCAGTTTTTGTGTTTCTCCAAACTTCTTCCCACCCCCTCACCCATTGGTCAAGTGTCTGGGAAGCGAAGGGCACCTGAGGGTATTCAGGTATTGGGCTGAACTCTTTTCCTGTGGCCACTCTGAAAGACATGTAGCCGGTGCTGCTGTGCACAGAATTATTGTACACCACCTCCGCAAAAGGGAGGAGATCAGTCCAGTTCATCTGTTGGTAAGAAACGTAGCATCTAAAATATTGCTCCACCATTTTGTTAACGGATTCTGCGGCCCCATTGGTGGCCAGATGAAAAGCAGATGATAACCCTTCAGATGATCCAATTAATTGAAGAAAACTCCTCCAAAACTTCGCTGTGAACTGCACCCCCGTCTGAAATTATTCGCTTAGGGGCGCCATGCAGCCAGTAGATATGTTTCAGGAACAATTTGGTCAGTCGTTGGGCAGATGGGAGTCCTTTGCAGACGATGAAATGAGCCTGCTTCGAAAACAGGTCTATCACAGTCCAGATGACAGTATTTCCTCTACTTTCAAGTAGGTCTACTATAAAGTCCATAACTATTTCTTTCCATGATTGAGAAGGGTCTGCCACGGGTTTCAGTAACCCAGGGGTTTTCCCTGGAATTCTTTTCATTGTGACACATACAGTACAACTTTTTACATAATTTTCCACATCCCGTTTCAGTCCCAGCCACCAAAATTGCCGGCGGGTGAGGTGTAGGGTTTTCAAATATCCAAAATGTTCAGCTTGTTTCACATCATGGCTGTGTTTGAGAGCATTAAGACAGAGGGCTTCAGGCAGATATAGTTTCCCCCCTTTGTAAACCAAGCCATCCCTGCATGTTAGGGAGGGTTGATTATCTTTGAACTGTTGATCGGTGAGGAGCTCTCATTTTATTTTCTTTACTCCAGGGTCATCAGGATTGGGGACCCTGCGAGGCGTAAATTGAGCGGCAGTTTGTGGATTAGAGATAATAGCCTCATTAAAGTCCTCCCGTTCACTTTTGTATTGTGGTAGCCAGGATAGCGCATCAGCTAGGAAGTTTTTTCCTCCTGGTATGTACTTTAGAGTGAAGTTGAAGCGGTTGAAGTACTGTGCCCACCACACTTGTTTTGGGGACAATTTACGGGGAGCTTTCAACGCTTCTAGATTTTTGTGATCTGTCCAGACCTCAAATGGCACCTTGCTCCCTTCTAGATAGTGTCACCAGTTTAATAGTGCCCACCTAATCATGAAGGCCTCTTTCTCCAAGATTGCCCATCTCCGCTCACTCTCAGTAAATTTCTTAGAGGTGTAGGCTCAGGGTTGCATGACCCCACTCTTGTTCTTTTGCAGTAACACAGCTCCAACTGCCACATTGCTGGCATCGGCTTGAATCACAAAGGACTCCCTTGGGCAGGGGTGCTTTAGGACCGGTTCAGCTGCGAATAGTCTCTTTAAATTCTCAAAAGCTGTTTGACAGCCCATTGTCCATGCTAGTGGTTGGCCCAGTCATGGCTTCCCTCCTCCTTTGCCTGTTTTGAGTAGTTCTGTAAGGGGTAGGGCAATCTCGGCAAAAGAGGGGATGAATTGACGATAAAAGCTGGCAAAACCAGAAAGCTTTGGAGTTGTTTGCTAGTCTTTGGGGGCTGCCATTCAATTATGGCTTTCACCTTGGTTGGATCCATTTCAATACCTTCGTTGGAAATTCTGTAGCCAAGATAGTCTAATCGGATCTGGTGAAATTCACATTTTGACAATTTGGCATAAAGCTTGGCATCCAATAGTTTCTTTAACACTTCTCTCACCAGCTTTATGTGATCAGTCATATTCGTGCTGTATATCAGGATATCATCAAGATACACCAAAACCACTTTGTACAAGTGATCATGTAGGACCTCATTAATCAACTGCACAAATACAGATGGGTATAGTCCAAATGACAGGCCGGTGTAGTCCAAATGGCATGATTTTGAACTGATAGCTCCCCATGGGACAGTTGAAGGCAGTTTTCCACTCGTCTCCCTCTTTTATTCTCACCCGGTAATATGCCTCTCTCAGGTCTAATTTAGTGAAGACACTCCCCTTAACCAGATGGGTTAATAAGTCCTTTAGGAGGGGGAGGGGACATTTATTTTCCAAACTCACAGCACTGAGACCCTTATAATCTACGCAGAGATGAAGAGACCCATCTTTTTTCTGTTTGAACAACACAGGGGCTCCCACGGTGGATTTGGCCCATTCAATGAACCTCCTCACTAGGTTTTTGTTCACGTATCGCTGCATCTCCTCCATTTCGAGGGGGGACATAGCATACATTCTTGGCCGTGGGAGTTTGGCTCCTGGCACCAGTTCAATGGAACAGTGATTGGGTCTGTGAGGGGATAGGGCATCACATTCTTTTTCACTAAATGCCTCCGCCAGGTCCCAGTATTCATTGGGGATGAGTGGTTCATCTGGTGGTGGTGAGGCAGTCATGTGCACTCATTCATTGGGTGGGCTAAGGTGCTCCGCAACATCAGTTGAATCAATGGGGGGATTAGGCCCAATAGGTAGTCTCACAGTTCTCATTCCTTTCTCCCACCAGATAAACGGTTTCCATTTGTCCCACCAAGCTAGCCCTAGGATCACAGTCTCAGTCATTTTTTGAGCCAGGAAGTGAATAAACTCCCAGTGCTCACCTATTTTTAGGCGTAGGGGCTCAGTTAATTGCATGACAAGAGTCCCTCCCATGAGGGAGCCATCAGCTTGCTCAAACCTCAAAGGTTTGGAAAGCTGTTTTGCCCATATGCCCATTTTCATGGCAAACGGCAAACTAATAATGCAGCGGGTGCATCCAGAATCAATTAGCACATTTAAGTCCATTTGTGCCCTAGAGTTACGGTTATAAGTTTGGTGGCCAGTGAAAAAGGCTGGATTTGTTGACACACCATTGGGTCATTCTCTCCTTCATCGTCGCTGTCAAAGGAGGGTAGAATAGGACAGATCCACCCGGAATCCTCCTGTGTGTGGGGGGGTGTAATCTGCGCAACAGGTTCTTGCGTGAGCCGATTGGATTTTTCTCTCGTTAGCTGCTGAGCAGGTTTCTTTCTCGTTCCTGGTTCCGGTCTGCTCTGCAGTCGGGGGTAGGGGACTGGACAGGTTGCCATTTGATGTCCCTCTTGTCCACACCGAAAACACTTATTTGATGGGTCTGCAGGTGGTCTGGGTCTCTCCGCCATCACAGTAGTTGGAGGTTTTCGTGGGGGTAATTGATGTCCGGGTTGCTCTGGTAGCTGCTCAGATGCAGGTGGGGGAGGCTTCTGATAATGGGCGAGCTGAACGTCTAGCTTCACCGCTGTCTGGTACCATTCTTGTAGCTGAGCAGGTACTGCCCGAATGATGCAGGCCTGAGAGGGGTGATCGTCTAATCCCTCAATGAAGTGATGGATTAGGGATTGCTCAGGCCACTCCTCTATTCGACTTACTATCTTGCGGAACTCTCGCACGTATTCCAGGGCAGACCTGCCAGCTTGTTTTATTTTGTGGATCTGTTCTGCTGCTTTGAGACCTATGGATGGGTCCTCAAATCTTTCTCTTAGTCCTAGGAGGAAAAGGTGAGGATCTCCCAGTTCAGGGGCTTGCTCACTATATAGATTGTTCAGCATTCAGATGCTTCTTCCTCTAGGTTGGACACAATGACATCGACCATGGCACTTGGTTCCGGGTAGAGATAGGCACAGCGATTCAAGTGAGAACGTACTTGGTTGAGAAAAAAAACAGTTTCTCTGGGTCCCCATCGAAGGTTGCTTTGAAGGATGGTGCAATTACAGGCTGTTGCTGCTGGCCCTATCCTGGCTGCAGATTTATGCCCAGGGGTTGCATGTTCAGGGGCTGTGGCCAATCTCCCTGCTGTGGTCGGTCTCCCACCAGCTGCTGATCTCCTGGTTTCTGCACCACCCCAAGCTGTTGCAAGGCCTCTATTAGCTGTGGCAAGCTCAGAAATCACTGACCATCCATCTGCTGGGGAACCCCATCTACCCATTGCTTCAGATGCCTCAGACTGGAATTCCCTCTCTTCAGGGTTGGGGTCCCTGGCAGGGGAAGACAGGTTCTGACAGGCTTTCTGCTGGGCCATGAGAGAGGTATAGGCTCCTCTCTCCAGGAACTGATTTCTGCTTTTCACCTCTGGGTTTTGAAATCTTTCCAGTGACTCATCCAAAACTTTGTTATCTCTGCATTCTGCTTTTGAAGTCTTTGCTCTCAGCTGGGAGATCTGTCAGAATTCTTTCTCTCTCAGCTGGCTGGCTGCCGCTCCACTCCCTGGGGAAGCTGCTGCTGCTGAAGGGCTGGCCTCAAGCCATCTTTCTCTTTCCATAATGAGATTTTCCCCGGATCTTTGTCATGTATCTCCTTTAGATTAGGAATAGTGACCGAGGTCCGGGACCTTGTAATTGGTTTAAAAGATTTGTGGATCTTGGCATGATGTCATGTGTCTGATTAATAAATCACTTCAAAGAATTTTCAGGCATGGTTTAACCTAAAAAAAACTTTATTAGTGTAGAGACGTGTCAGCACAGCATGATGGATGCCAAGATCTGAATTTCCCTTCCCTTTGCACATAACATTTCAGGCATTTCCCCTCCCCTATTTTGGGGTCATGATTCACATCTTCCAATTAACTTGGAGGGCAAAGATTCACTTCCGTTCATTTTCCCCCGGCCTTCCTTACTATCTCCTCCCTTTTCTCTGTCATCTGAATTAAGTCTAAAAATACCAGACAGTTCTACATATTTTGTCAAAGCAAGAACATCCAATGTTAGCGGTCTTGACATGGAGCATGAACAATCTGCCAAACCTCAGAATTGTTACCAAAATTATTTGTTTGAATTCAGTTGGACACAAAGAGAATAGTTTGGGAAGGTGGACCTAGGAAAGGGGAAAAGTAAATAGCCAGCTTTCACACTCAAACCTTGGATCTGTCTTTTTCTATCTTGGTTCCTTTCACTACAAATGCAGTCAAAGGCTCTTTCTTCCTAAACCACCAACTCAGGACAAGTCTGACAGGTTGGCCATTATGTAGTCGTGAAAACCCTACATCTAATGAGATGCCACTTCTGGTGGCTTAGAATGAAGACAGATATAGAAAGTTATGTGGCCAGCTACCTGGTGTATACCTCAGCAAAGAGATGTCCTGGGAAGCCCACAGGTTTACTACAGCCGGTAGCCAGTCCAACTTCCCCTTCAAAGGAAATTTCCATGGACTTTATTGTGGAGCTGCCTAACAGCTTGGGGAACATGGTCATATGGGTCATCACCAACCTTGTCTCCAAGCAAGTTCATTTTGTTGCCTGTCTCAAGATCCCCTCAGCATGAACCTTAGCCAAGCTCTTTGTGCAGCATATCTACAGATTCCATGGGGCCCCTGAAAGAATCATCTCAGACATAGTTATACAATTTATGTCTCACTTTTGGCAGGAATTCTTGAAACTTTTGGGGACTTCTCAGGGGCTCAGCTCTTCTCACTACCCCCAGATGAATGGAGCCTAAGAATGTATGAGTGGAGTTTTGGACAACACCTCTGCTGTTACATTAACTACGTACAAGATGACTGGGCAGAACTTCTCTCCTTTGCAGAAGTGTCATGTAACAGCGCCATGCATATTAGTACTGGGTTCGTACCATTCTGGGTGGCCATTGGTCAAGACTTCATCGTTATGCTGGAACTTCCTCAACAACCATCTCAAAAGCCTTTTCTTGTTGGCATCCCTACAACATACTTGGCCAATCCTTCACAGGGTGTTATATGCCAATGAGAAAAGGCAACTGCAATCTGAATTTAAACTAAGAGATGAAGTGTTCCTCTCAACTAAGCACTTACAATCTAGACAATCCTCAAAGAAATTAGAAGCCAAATATACCGGTCCTTTCCCATCATCAGAGTATAATCAATCCTGTGACTGTGGAATTGAAACCACCAAAAAACCTTCAGTGCCTTCATCCAATGTTCCACTGTAGCTTATTAAAGCCAGCAAGCACGATGAGAGGGAATGGGTTGGAACACAGAGAGGTAATGAAGGGGGAGCAAAGGAATGCAAAGAATGCTAGCTTGGAGCCTGAGATAATGTCAGCATCCCAAATGTCACTTGCTGGGAATATCTGCAAGATGAAGAGTCCATTTCCCTCAAAAAATGAATGCAGCTGATTGGACAGTAAATGATTAACAGTGGGAAAGCCAGGGAAAAGTGGAAAGTTAATTATGCTATTTGCATGTAAAAATATCAGAACTGGCTTCGCTACTTCTGTAATCATTTTAATTTAGTAAATTATATTTTTGGAGAAAAGAAATGTCCTAGGAATCTTTGTTTACTGCACAAACCAAGTGGGAACCTTGACAACAGAACTTTGAAGTTAAAGATATCCTGGCCTGATGAATCTATAGAAACCAACTCCAATATTTAGTCTTCTGGAAACATTTTCCAGCCTCTGAATCAGAGTGGGTTGATACCCAACGTGTGCAATCTCCACGCCTGATCTGAAAATTCCACAACCAATACCGTAGTAAAACCCCCATGTCCCCCCACCTCCCCGAGGGAAGAAAACCATCGTGAGACACTCTTCTGTTTTAACTTTTTTTCCTTGTCGCTTTTGGGAATTTTCATCCTGCTTTCGTGAGTTGGCAGCGTTTGGGAGGGGGTATAGCTGCCCCCTTCCCTCCAAGCCATCAGCTGAGCAAGACACTTTCCTGTCCACTGCCCCACCCACCAAAGACCACCCTGGATCTCCCGCAACCTTGCCAGGTCCCCACAGGCATCCCTCCCCAACATCAAGCTAACCATGTGCACATGTCCACCCAGTCTGCCATGACCTCCATAGCCATGCCTACCCGGCACCTGGCAATACATAAGTGGGTTTTGGGTTGCATTTTGGGCACTTGATCTCTAAAAGTTCGCCACCACTGCCATATCACAAAAAAGATGTTGAGAGTTGGGAAAAAAATCAGAGAAGAGCTACTAAGATGATCAAAGGCCTGGAAACTAAAACATACAAAAATTGGCTACGGGACTTGGGTGTGGCTAATGGTCAATAGTCTAAAGAAAAGAAGAAATAGGGGAGACATGATAGCAGTGTTCCAGTATCTGAGGGGCTGCCACAAGGCAGAGGGGGTCACGTTATTCTCCAAAGCACCAGAGGGAAGGACGAGAAACAATGGTTGGAAACTGATGAGAGAGAGAATCAACCTGGAATTAAGGAAAAACTTCCTGACAATGAGGACAATCAACCAGTGGAACAGCTTGCCCCCAGAGATTGTGGGCCCTCCATCACTGGAAAATTTTAAGAGGAGACTGGACATTCACCTGTCTGAGACGGTATAGATTCTCCTGTTTAAGCAGGAGGCTGGACTAGAAGACCTCCAAGGTCCCTTCCAGCTCTATTCTATTCAAACCAAAAGACCCATCAGCCTCAGAAGAAAAAATGAGAGTCGTCTACAGCACACAATGCAATGACTGCAACACTTAGTAACACTTTTGTTAAATGAATCTACTTCCCCATTGACTTTGCTTGTCAGAAGTTTGCAAAAGTTGATCACATAACCTTAGGACACTATATCTGTCATAAATGTGAGTCAATTGCCAACCATCTGAATTTTGATCATGTGACTAAGGGAATGCTGCAAAAGAAATAAGGATAAAAAATGGTCAATAATTCTTTTTTCAATACAACTGTAATTTTGAATTGTTACTTGATGAACTGTTGCAAGTCAAGGACTACATATATATAAAAGAATGTTGGAATAAATGATCCTCAAGGGTTTTTTTTTTTTTTTTACATTCTATGAAGACCTTTTTCCTATGATAGAAAATAGACCAATCTGGTGAGAAGTTATTTGGATGATTTCAGGAGAAAACCTTTGAAGAGGAAGGGAAAATATGCCTTCCATAAAGAGCTTTTGGACAAGATGACAAATCTTAGCACCCATTTGACATGCAGCTAAGAATTACCCCATATCTGGCAAAAGCAGCACTGAACTAAATGTGACAATTCAAATTTGGGCTGCTTCCTATGATTCCTAAATTGTAAAAGTTATTAGAATAGTGGATATTTTTATATAGAAACATTTCTTCTATATGAAAAAGCCACTTATAGATGAACCAGCTTACATACACTAGAATAATAATTTTCAATATAATTTATAAGAAAAAAAAACAATTTTTTAATCCAACAAATCCAGTTTAAACCAATGGAGCTGAAGAAGCAGAGATATTAATTTAATAACATAGGCAAGGAAGTATCAAGGGCTTACATTACAAAGGAATATCATTGTTTGAAAACATTTGTATACATGCAAAGGATTAAACATAATCACAAACAGGATGAAAATGATGAAAGTCAAAATACAAATGTGTCCAATTAAGTAGGAAGAGAAGAAAACCTAATGCTTAGTTGTCCCATAGTTTAGAGAATTTTAAGTAGCCTAATGAACTGTATTACTCTCATACAAAGCAAATTGGAACAGATTTGGAATGCCTTAGAACAGTGGAGGGGAACCTTTTACAGACCGAGTGCCTGAACTGCAACCCCAAATCCACTTATGTATTGCCAAGTGCCAGGTGGGCATGGCCCACTGGGTGGACATGCCTGTGGTAGTCATGGCAGACTGGGTGGGTGTGGCCAAGGTAGGCATGATCACCTCAATGTTGCTTGTAGGGAGGGATGTCTGTGGAGACCGGGCAGGATTGGGGGAGATCCAGGGGGTCTCTGGCAGGTGGGGCAGTGGGCAGGAGGCTCGTCCTGCGGGGTGAGGTGAGGCAAGCAAGGTAGGGCGGGGGTGCCACTGTTGCAAGGCAAGGTGAGGTAGAGGCCGGGGCAGCTGCTGCCTGACACCATCGGCCCCCCCACACAGAGGCCAGCCAGCTCATGGGGACTGACAGCGTCTCTCAGCAGTCACAGCCTGCCAGTCCCTCAACTGGCACACTCTGGGGCTCCACAGCCTGCCACCAGCAATTCAGAGAAGCCGCCTCTGAGCTGGACGGCCAGCTGACAGCAGAGAAGGCGATGCAGTGGGTCATGCCTGGGAAAAAGAGAGCATGCAAGGCCAGGAGGGATGGGATGGGGGGGTGTGAGGGAAACCAGCCACGTTGGGATGCATCCGGCTATGTGGGCAGCGGATTGAAGAGGAACGGTTGCCATCTCCGGGGCATGGCGCGCGTGCCCACAGAGTGGGCTCTGAGTGCCACCTCTGGCACGCGTGCCATAGGTTCGCCACCACTGCCTTAGAATAAAGGATGGAGGTCTAATCTTTTAGAAAATTAGGTATCTGGCATTGTAATTTACTTCATGAGAAGTAAAAAGAAATTAGTTATATAAATTAATTAATATATAACTAATTTAAAATTGAGTTATTTATATAAATGTGTAAGGAACTCATATTTCTAATTAGAAAATAACTCCCAACTTTCAGACAGTATGTAAAAGTAGATTAGAGCTACCATTATTTATGTCAATATAATTTACATGAACCATTCCCTGCTGCCTCTTGGGGATGGGAACTCCCCCCCTACTCCTTCACTGGGACGGTCAGAGGTGTAGCGGCGGGTGGGAGGGTCATCCCATGTGTGCGGCTGGAGTTAGAGGACAAGGTTTGATGGTGAAAGACAAGGGCAGGAGCGGAAACGTGGCATGACAACTGCCTAAGCTGCCTAACTGCCTAAGCTGCCTCACGGCAGCCTTGCAGCAGCCCCTGTCCTTACCTGTCCACAGCTGGGACAGGATAGCCGCCCAGTTGGCCGCCCAGCGCATCTGATGAATCGGATTGTGTGCCTCTCCCCACGTCTCTGCTTGTTGCTTAAAGGGCTGGCTCAACAGCTGCGGCACTCGAACCCACCTGTGCTGCATGGACTGCAAGGCCCCAAGGTGCGCAAGTGCAGTGCATGTTGAGTGGTGCCACTCAATGAACTGCAGCTGCTGCCAGGCACTGCTAGCCCCCATGCGCTCGTCGCCTCCTGTGCATGCACCCAGGCAGAGAGCCTGGCTAGGCTAGGGTGGGCCAGGACTGAGGATACTTCTATTCTCTGTTTTCCAAGTGAGTTATAATAATAGCTGAGATTTTAAAAGCAATCTTAAAATTGCTGCTGTTCTCACATACCATGTCTCTCCGAAAATAAGACCTACCCTGAAAGTAAGCCCAAGCTTGATTTTGGGGGGAGGGCCTAATATAAACTATGGTAGGGGCATGGCCAGCTGACATTGGGAGTGTCAGGAGTGCCTATGTGGGCAGAAGATTTCTTCACCCCCTTACTTTCTCAAGCCCTCAGTGAACCCCAGTCTCCACCTACCCTGCCTGCTGGCCCTGCTGCTGCTGGGACATTTCTCAGCTGTGTTGGGTGCCATATGGTTGCCAAGTGGCTGCCCATATTGCTTCTGGCCTTACGGGGGCTCTTTGCCGTCCTAGCTGTGCTGCTTTGGGCTGCCCTGCTGGGCTGTTCCTGCCTGGCGCAGGGCAAGTTGGTCCAGATCTTCCCCCTACCTTTGCCAGCAGCAGTCAGTGGAACAAAGCCATCTACACCTCTGCCTTTGGGCTGCTGAGTGCCAGCCTCCACGCCTACTTGGTGATGCAGGCACTGGGCAACAGGCTGAGCCCGATGCTCTTCGGGTGTTGCAGCTCTCATTCTGGCTATGGGAGGCGGACATGGGGCAGCCGCTGGCTGATTTTGACCTTTATCTCACCTGTGGGACTAAAAGAAAAAATTCAATCAGACCTTCCAACTTCTCACAAAAAACAGATCTCATGAAGTTAGAAGGTCTGATTTAACTTTTTTTTTTTTAGTCCCACAAACATGTGGCAGTAGCTGAGAATCAGACGGAGAAACACAAAGCAGCTGAAAGGCAGGTTAGTGAAAAAATGCTTGAGGGAGGTGAGGACATCTGGGCAGAGGGGGTGCAACAATCTCTCCAGCTCCATGGAGGCAGAAGCCAGGGGCAGGGGCAGCCCCACTCTCTTCATCAGAGAAGCCATCGAGATAGAAAAACGCCCACACAGCATGTACAAGCAAGATGATACCTCCCGCCTACCAGCCATTTGGAAACCCGCCCTTATTGACAAACGACTCCCTAACCCCAAAATCTTAAACCCCTCTGCAACTCAGACTAACCTGAGCACAACCAAACAGAACACTCCCCCAGCCAATCAGAGCACAGCCAAGCCCCTAACCATTCAGAACACACCTCCACCCAATCAGAACACAGCCAAGCTCCCACCCAATCAGTTCATACCCCCACTGGCAGTTAAAAGGAAGAAACAGCTAAGACCACACATTGCTGCTCAAAGCACGAAGCTGAAAACACCAGCCTGAAGATGACGAATGGGACTTCGTCGAAACGTTGCCAAGACACTTCCAATTTTACGCGGGAGAAAACCCGAACAACCAAAGACCTATATATGTATACGTATATATATATATATGTGTGTGTATGTATGTATGTGTGTGTGTGTGTGTGTGTTATGTATGTATGTATGTATATGTATATGTGTATGATATATATATATATATATATATATATATATATATATATATATATATATATATATATATATATATATATATATATATATATATATCAGCAGACTGGGCCAAGGATTTTTCTTACTACTGGGGATTTTTTTATGCTTCATTTTGCTTTCCTTTGGTGTTAGTATCAGAAATGCACCAGGTGAGTGAAAGCCACCAATGTTTCAATCCCCAGGTATTACGTCACCATTTTTGGTTTTAAGGGGCTAAAGAGTAGGTTGGTTCCAAACTCAAATAATCCAGTTTCTCCCTTGTGCTCCTTTCTTGATACTTTTTGCTGGTTGTCTGATTCTTTTTAGGACCTAGTTTTTCCTATGACTGTATGCTGTCAAGATTCATCTGGATCTTCAGCCTATCTTCTGGGATATTAGCTATTCCTGCCAGCTTGGTGTCATCTGTTAATTTGATGAGTTCCCCATCTATCACTCATCCAAATCATTGATGAAGATGTTAAAGAGTACTGAACCTAACAGAACCTTAGGGTATCCCACTACATACTTCCATGTAGATGCAGTTCCATTGAGGACTACACATTGAATGCAGTTGGTCAGCCAGTTACCAATCTATCTGGTGGTGATGCTGTCTAACCCACATTTTTCTATCTTATCAAGTTGTAAGTTGTGAAGTCAAATACCTTTCTGAAGTCCAAGTAAATTATATCCACAGCATTCTTCTGATCCATTAATTTTGTCACCTTATCAAAGAATGCAATAAGAATTGTCTGGCATGATCTGTTTTTGACAAACCCATATTGGCTTTTGGTTATGACTTTGTTTGCCTCATCTACTTTGTCAAATGCTTTACTGAAATCTAAGTATACTTTGTCCATAATATTTTGCTGGTCTACTAATTTAGTCACTTTGTCAAAGAATGAAATAAGATTTGTTTGGCATTTTGACAAACTCAGGTTGGCTTCTGGTTATAACTTTGCTTAATTCTAGGTATTCGCAGATCGGTTGCTTGATTATCTCTTCCAGTATCTTCCCAGGTATTGATGTTAAGCTGAGTGGTCTGTAGTTTCCTAAATCCATTTTCCCTCTTTTTTGAAGATGGGAACCACATCAACTCTTTTCCAGTCCTTTGGTAGCTCCTTAGTGCTGCAAGATCTTTGAAAGATGTGGTTCAATGGTTCTGAGATCACGTCTGCCAACTCATTCAGAACATCTGGTAACCCATCTGGTTCTGGTGATTTGAACTTGTTTAGGGTGGACAGGTGTTCTCTTACTATTTTCTTGCCTATTTGCATTTCTAGTCATTACAGTTTTGTTTTTGGTTGGTTCGGCTTTTTTTTTTTCACATCAAGATAGATGTTTTCTCCTTGCTATCCATCATTTCCTTGCCATCTTCCCCTATTAGGCTGACTTTTTCCCTGACTTTTTATTATTAATTTTGACATCTATTGCACGTCTTAGTTCATTCTGAGCCTTGGCTCTCCTGATTTCATCTTTGCAAATTCAGACTATATCATGGTTATGTGTCCCTCTTTCCATTTTCTATACTTATCCTTTTTGCTTTTCAGTTTATCATGCTCATTTCTACTTGTATTTCTTATTTTTCTTTTTTCAGTGGTATTGTGATAGTTTGGGCTTTTATAATCACATTTTTTAGAGTTTTCCAACTTTCTTGAGTTATTTTCCCCTTTAAGATTTTCATCTAGGGAATCCTTCCCAAACTCTGAAGTTTGTTGAAATCAGTTCTTTTAATGTCTAAGATGCTAGTTTGATTTTGCTGTATTGCTTGTGTTTGCATTATATTGAATTCCAATATGACATGATCACTCTCCCCCAAAGTTCCTACAATTTCAACTCTCTTCTATCACTTCATCTCTGTTAGTAAGAATTAATTCCAGTATAGCTGACCCTCTAGTTCCCTCCTCTACCTTTTGGATGACAAAGCTGTCAGCTCATTAAGGAACCTGTACAATCTCCCACTTGATGCAGAGTTTTGTCTCCCAAAAGTCCCCCATTTACTACTGTGGTGTTTTCCCTATATACATTAGTTAACTGATTAGCAAAACGTTCATCTATTTCTTCTGCTTGATTAGATGGCCTGCAATATACATCTATGGCAGTGATGGCAAACCTTTTAGAGACCGAGTGCCCAAAAACTGGCCCTGCCCCCGCTCTACCCCCTAGCCCACCCCCACTCCATCCCCACCCCATCCCCCACCCCACCTGTCTGCCAGGGCCACTCACCACCTCCAGGGCCCACCACAGATCACCCGGGCAGCCCAGCAGCGGCATGGCGGCCATGCCCTCTGCCCGCACGATGGGGCACGAGGGCAGAGTCTTGTCTATGCTGCTTGGCTGCCATGTCCTTGGTTGCACTACTCCACGTGGGCCATTCTTGGGGGCGATCCTCCTCCAGGGGGCTGCTGGTGAGAGAATCATGGGGGGAGATGAGGCTGAGGCAACAGCACATGTGCCCACAGAGAGGACTCTGAGTGCTGCCTCTGGCACCCGTACCATAGGTTCATTGAACTGATCTATGGCAATATCATTCTTTTTTTCCTTTTATATTAATCCATATGCATTCAAGGCAGCTTTCATCCTTAGTTTTATGCATTTCTGTAGAGGTGTAGTGATTTTTTACATATAATGTAACTCCACCTCCTCTTTTATTAGGTCTGTTTCTTTTGAACAGTTTATATCCTTCCAGTAGTACATTCCAATTGTGAGTTTCAACTCACCAAGTTTCTCCCATATGCTTTCTATAAAATTATTTTTATAAGAGCTCTCCTATAAGCTTCTTTCAGTATATATTGTGTCTGACTTAATATATTTTCTTTTTAGAACAGTTTCCATTGCTATCATGTTTTTAAGAAAGGCATCCACACAATTTTTTGCTATTTTCCTACAACTTAATTTGGCAGGGATGACAAAAGCCTTTCACACTACAGCTTCTGAACTGACTCTTGTTTTACATGTAAAAGGTGTCAAAGATATTTCAATCCCACCACAAAGAAGAGAAATAAATAAATAAATAAATAAATAAATTGTTGAGGGGAGCAATAATCTCTTTAGAATGCTGAGAATCTCAACTACACAAAACATCCTCAAGGGGGATGGATGGATGACAGACTGACAAGCAAGCAAGGATTTGGGAAAGAAAAAGGGAAATGGGAAATTATGATGCAGTATTTTCTCACAATAGTTCTATAAAACCTTCTGCTTACATGCCATATTTTTCTAAAAGATTTTAGAAATGCTATAAAAATTTGTAATATATCAGGAAATGGTATGCCACTTGTATTCTACCAAATAGATGTCTGATTATGACACATATCCCATATCTACCATAAACACATACAGTTTTCACAGTTATATATCTATCTTTTAAAATAGTATACCACACTACATAAATGCACTTTGGATATTCCTTGGTCTATTAATGTTAATAAAAAAAGAAAAGAAACTTTGTAAAATAACATACTTTCATTATAGAAAATAAAGGAAGAAAACAGAGTTTGCTCCAGATTTTTTAAACAGAAAAGGGGCATTGTCTTACCTGAACACCTTTTCTCAGCATGAAGATGTAGCATCCACCGATTGGGTAATCAAAGCCCTCCTGCTCAGATTTAGACTAAGACCAAACTTTAGCTACGCCTCCCTTGGGCGCTCCTTTTCCCAGTTTTGTCGAGGCGAAGCATTCATTAGGTCCGACACAGTAGCTCCTCCTGAAAAAAATCTGCCTAGACTAAGTGTTAAGGATGGGTGTGGATGCTACATCTTCATGCTGAGAAAAGGCGTTCAGGTAAGACAACGCCCCTTCTCCAGCATGATAGATGTAGCATCCACCAATTGGGACATACCAAAGCCACCCATGTCCCTGTCGGGAGGGAAGTCTAGGCTTGTGGCTCATGCGTAGAGACTACCTGCTGCAGAACCCTTCTGCCGAAGGATGCGTCTGAGGCAGCAAATTTATCAAGCTTGTAATGCCTTATAAATGAAGAGGGGGAAGCCCAGGTGGCTGCCCTGCAAATTTCCTCAATCGAGGCCTGAGTGGCCCAGGCCGCAGATGTAGCTGCGCTATGTGTAGAATGAGCAGTGATGTGAGGAGGAACAGGAAGAGACTGAGTCCTGTAAGCGTGAGAGATGCAGGCCCTAATCCATCTACCAATGGTCGAGGATGATACTTTCAGACGCATGGAAGAAGGTTGGAAAGACACAAACAAGGCCTCCCATCTACGAAATGCAGCAGTTCGCTTCACATAGTGATGCAAAGCCCTGCGTACATCTAATGTATGCCACAATCTTTCAACACGGTGAGAAGGTCGCGGACAAAAGTCCGGAAGAATCAGATCTTGACACCTGTGGAAGCTAGTATTGACTTTCAGAATGAAAGAAGGGTCCAATTTTAGGATCACTCTGTCATCCAGAAAAACACAAAGATCCTCCCTGATCGAGTGCAGCAAGTTCCGAGATGCGTCTTGCTGAGGTGATGGCTATCAAAAAGACTACTTTCAATGAAAGGAAGTGTAGTGAACAAGATCTGATGGGTTCAAATGGTGAACTGGTAAGAACCTGCAGAACCCTTGGCAGGTCCCATGTGGGATATCTGTGTACTACAGGGGGACCTGTATTAACAGCTCCCTTAAGGAAGGCCGTAACAGCTGGATGATGAGATAGCTGTACCCAATCCTCGCAAATGAGGACCGTGGCTAATGCTGCGATCTGCCTACGGATGGTATTGTGAGACAGTCCCCTGTTTAGTCTGTCTAAAAGGTAGTCCAATAATATCGGAATGGTGGTAGCCAGTGGGTTGACCCTCCTGGTTTTACACCATGCACAGAAACTTTTCCACGTGGCATCGTAGATCCTGTTAGTGGAGGGACGTCTGGAGGCTTGAATTATAGCAATCACTCCAGTCGAATAGGACTGTCTAATTAAGCTCTCCCTTTCAAGTGCCAAGCGGCTAGTTGAAGCCACTGTGGGTCCGGATGTTGGAGCTGACCCTGACTGAGGGAGATGCAATCTGCTGGAATCTTCCAAGGTGGGGAGATCGATAGGTCCACGAGATCTGCAAACCAAGGACGCCTTGGCCAATGTGGGACCAGCAAGATTAATTCTGCCCCCTCTAATAGGAGTTTCCTGATGACATCTGGAATCAGGGGAAGTGGAGGGAAGGCATACAGAAGTCCCTTGGGCCAACTGCTGCGTAGTGCGTCCGTTCCCTCCGCCCCCCGTGACGGAAACCGTGTGAAATGCCTGGGAAGCTGAGCATTTGCTGGCGAAGCAAACAGGTCTACCTGAGGCTGCCCGAACCTCTCCGATATTTCCCTGAAGAGGTTCGGTTCCAATCGCCATTCCGAGTGGTCTATCGTTGCCCTGCTTAGAGAATCTGCCTGACGATTCTCCTCCCCGGAAATGTGTTCTGCTCTGATGGATTTCAGATGGGATTCTGCCCACAGACCCAATGCTAGGGCCTCCTGCATGAGGGACCAAGATTTGGTCCCTCCCTGTCTGTTGATATGAACCTTGGCTGCGACATTGTCCGTCATTACCAGGACATGATTCCCCTTCACTATGTTGGAGAACTGGCAAAGAGCCAGGTGTATTGCCCTGAGTTCTAGCCAATTTATATTGTGCGTGAAGTCGTGCTTGGACCATTGACCCTGAGCCATATGTGTCTGCATGTGCGCTCCCCAACCGAACAGACTGGCGTCTGTGGTCAGGATAAGTCTGTGAGGCTCCTTGAAGAATGTCCCCTTGTGTATGGCTGGTGACCCCCACCATCTGAGTGACTGTAGAGTGTGGTACGGAACTCTCACCTTCCGTGTGGAGGCACTCATGTTCTGCTTCTGGAAGGGAAGCAGGAACCATTGTAGATGTCTGGAATGAAGACTGGCCCACGGCACTATTCCTAGGCAAGAAATCATCTTCCCCAACAGCTGTGACAACTGGACAAGGGGAACTACCTTCTCTCTCTGGATCCTGCGAACTAAGGATCTGATACCGTCCCTGCGTTCCTGGGAGAGGTAGACCTTCCATAGGTCTGAATCTATCACCGCCCCTAGATGCAAGATCCGAGTGGTAGGGGTGGTGTGGCTCTTCTTGAAATTTACTGAGAAGCCGTGTCTCTGAAGTGTCTCTATTGTAGTCTATAGATCTAGTTGAGCAGTGTGGAATGAACTGGACTGGATGATTATATCGTCCAGGTAACATTGTACTCTTACCGGTATTAATCTGAGATGTGCCGCTAATACTGCCAGTATCTTTGTGAATACCCGTGGTGCCGAGGATAGACCGAAGGGAAGTGCCCTGTACTGATAATGTCTGTTTGCATGGCAGAAGCAGAGGAATCTGCGGTGATGTGGTCTGATAGGAACATGAAGGTAGGCTTCTGTCAGGTCTATGGAGGAGAGGTAATCTCCTTTCCTGACACTTGCTAGAATGGACTTGAGGGACTGTATTTTGAACTTCCTGTAGATTAGGAAGCGGTTGAGTCCCTTTAGATCTAATATCGCTCTCCATCCCCCTGAGGGCTTGGGAACCACGAAGAGAATGGAGTAGAACCCTTTTCCTAGAATCAGGAACTGATTCTATGGCTCTTATTTCTAATAAGTGTGATATTGCTGTGTCTACTAGTTCAGCCTTGTGTGCGTGTCTTGAGGCGGGGCACTGAAGGAAACGGTCTGGTGGTATGGACTTTAGTTCTAGGGCTAGACCGAATCTTATGGTCTCTCTCACCCAGGTATCGTTTGTGGTGACTTCCCAAGTGTCGCTGAACAGGGTTAAGCGTCCGCCTATGGGAGGGTCCAATCTGGCGTCACTTAGACCTTCGGAATGGACGGCCTCCCACCCCCCTGAAGGGTCGCTTGGTCTGGAACTGACCCCTGGCTCCTGAATTCTGGCGGTCCTGTTGGCGATCCTGTCTGGGGGAAAAGGATCGGGAACCTCTGGGCCAATCCCAGGACTGCCCTGATCGAAAGGGCTGCCTCCATTCCCAAGAACTTCCGGCCCTGAAGGACTGCCTGCGAAATTCTTGTTGAGGTCTCCTATCCGTCTTCTTGGACGGATGAGCTAAGGTTTTTCTCTTATCCTTCCCTTCAACCAGGTACGGCTCTAGGATTTGGCCAAATAAAGTCTTGCCACTGTAGGTGTCTGTAGCAAGACGCCATCTTGACTTTAGGTCAGTCCTCCACTGTTTGAGCCACATGAATCTGCGGGACGCAACTGTGGCTGCAAAGATCTGGCCGAAAATTTGGTGGAGTTGAGGGAAGCATCTGACATCTATTCCGCCGCTGTTACTAGTTTACCTAGAGTATATTGTGCGCGTACCTGGTCTGGAGGAATTAATGCCTGTAGTTCCCGGAGCCACATGATAGCAGTTCTCGCGAAAAAGGACGAGGACGAAGACGCCCTGATGGCCCAGGCAGAGGCCTTGTGAGCCCTGCGGAGAGAAAACTCAAAACATTTATCTTCCGCCTTGAGATGTTCGGCCATGTCTCCAGGAACAGTGGATGCGGAGAACAAAGAACCTCTAGAAGGGAAGAGAATGCAGAAGATACATTATACAATCTCTTTTCTGTGCTGCTAGGAGAGGGTAGGGTGGCCAGTGAGGTCCACTCTTTTTCCACCGTCTCGTGGAAAACAGCTGGACAAGGAACTTGTTTTTCCTCTACCACCTTTCTAACAAACAAAGGGTTTGACTCTTGTGCAGCCGAGGTAGATGGCTTGGGTTCCTGCTCCGAGATCAGGTTGGCTGTTGTGCAGGCTTTTAACAAAAGAGATTTGAATAGGTTTGGATCAAAAAGCCCCAATGTTGGATCCTGATTTACCTCCTCATCCTCAGACATAGGTCCTTCAGTTGTCACCAGGTCAACAGATTCAGTCTCCCCAAACTGAGATGAAGTCTCAGAAATACCTGAACCCGCTGACTGGGGACGTCCAGTGCAGTCTGCGGGCAAGGGTGGAGAAGGTGAAACCTGTGAGGGACCAGCTGCTAAGGAAGAAGACATGAATTGATTGAAGGCCTGGTGCATAAAGCTCTGAAACTGTTGAGCCCATAAGGATCGCTCAGCTGAAGGCACACCAGCAGCGGTGGTCTCAGGAGTATGCGTACTAATGTTAGCAGGAGAAATGGAAGGCCCTGGCAGAGGGGATATAGGGATATGTTGTCTAGGGGCAGATAGACTGACCTGTTCAGTTCCCCCTTGAGGAGACCCTGTCCTGGGGGCTTGATAAGACGGCACCAGTGAGGGCTCATAAGGTGAGCTGGCCAGAGAAGCAGGGGGAACCAATTCAGCTTCTCTGGACCTGAGCCTTTGTGCTTTGGAGAACTCTTGCTCCAGTGCCTGGTGTCTCCTCGAGGCCTCTCACTCAGCAGTCTTAGAGGGTTCTTTGGTTGATAAATGCTTGGTTTTAGCTTTTTTCTTCCCCCCTGTATTTGAATCAGAGGATCTGCGTTTTGCTTGAATGGGGGGAATATCAGAACCCTGCAAAGCCTGAGGAGACCCACCATCTGCCATTGTGCCCAGGCTTTCCAGGTAGGAGAAGCCCTGGGGTGGGGGGTAACTACGCAGATCAAGTTGTCCGGGAGGGAAGCTTCCCATGCCCTAAGACAACCACAATGGCAAACAGCCAGAACAGCTGTCTAAAACTGTCTGCTGGGCCCTGCCGGCACAGCGCCGGGAGCTAAACAGAACAGGTCAGGAACCCCACAATTTAAGATAATAGGTGTTATTATTGTTATTATTATTTTTATTTTATCTTATTTTATTTTACTTTTGTAATAAATCTCTGAGAAGCAATGCGTCGAAAAAACAACAGCTAAACCCCCAAGAGGACCCAACGCAGTGAGTCACTAATGCTAGGCCTGAATTGGAGGCAAACAGCAACCTTAAAATGGCGACCACGCCCAGCACCAAATTCAAAATGGCGGCCGCAGGTCTTCTTTGTGCCTAAAAATGGCCTCTCCTCTTAGTCAGAGCTGTAAGACAGCTTCTCCAGCCTCGTCTTTGAAGTCCCCGTTCAGGCAGGCAAAAAGACGGAGGGAACCTTACACACACTTCCCCCCTTACAGCTATAAGGCACCACAAACTACTTGCGATTCTGCAGCCTGGGGGAGTCTCTGTGCGATCCTGGATAGAGCCTCGTGGCCACGAGGCGAGAGAGAAGCTCTGGTAATCGGCTGAATTCTCCAGAAACGCTGGCAATAAAAATTGTTATCAGACACAAGGGAAGCCTCCCTCGATGTGCTGAACAGATACTCTGAGCTGAAAACTGCCTCAGCGGCAAAGCTCCGACGATCCACGAGGCCAATTAGGCCCTCTGGAAAGCAACTCTCCAAGGTTGCTAATTCACTATCCTTTACTAAAAAAACAAAAATTATGTAAAGAGTACACTACAGGAAGCTATATTAACAATCCTAATGCTACACTATTTAAACTAACAATTGCTGAGGAGCTAACAAAACTGTGTCCTCTCTGAGCATAGACTAAGACAAAACTGGGAAAAGGAGCGCCCAAGGGAGGCGTGGCTAAAGTTTGGTCTTAGTCTAAATCTGAGCAGGAGGGCTTTGATTACCCAATCGGTGGATGCTACATCTATCATGCTGGAGAATAGTCAACTTTGCATTTCTTTTTAAAATCTGAGCAATGATTTCATATTCACAGCAACTGAGATCATTAGTTTATCTAGCTCAATAATATCCACGATCCACGTGGCATTATCTCCCTCAATAGGCTATAATTCTTCATAGCAGCAGTCCCCAAACTTTGCAGCTTGATGGCCCGGTTGAGGAGGTGGGGAAGAGAGGAACCAGGCTGGGCGAGCGTGGGCTGACATGCACGCACATGCACACACAGCTCAACTGCAAGTGGAGCTGCGCATGCGCTTGTGGACTAGTCCACTGCTTGCACGGGCCAGTTATGAATAGGTTACAGCCTGATAGTGGGCCACTACCCGGGGGTTGGGGACCCTTGTTCTACACCATGCTTTTTCTCCTATCTTATTAGGAGACATTAGGAATGTACTACATAAAAATTATCTATTCCTCTCTTCTTCCTTCTCCTTGTCCCTCTCCCTCATCAAATCAATAACACACTTATAGCTTATTCTTCTCACTCAACAAAAATTGCCTTAGTCACTTCTATTTACACAAAATAATAAAGAACATCAATGCATATATATTTCTAGTTAAGCTATATTTGGGTGGATCTCTGTAGGATGCTATATTCTTCTTTCTCCCTCAAGACTGAATTTTAATAAACATCATTCTCTACACAATGTCCCAAGGTTACTAGAATAGCCAAATAACTAGATCAGGCATTATTTTCATCACAGCATCACCTTCTTAATAATTTGGACTGATGAGGCCCTGCCCTGCCTTGCCTTTTAATCTTTATTGGATGCAGAGTTAAAATTCCATCTGACTAGGCTTTATTGAGATAACTTTATATAGAAAAAATAACTTTTAGGAAGGACTATGCTTTAACTTTACATTATTTAGTAGAGCAATATACTGTTAGAGCACATTCAGTACTTTATGAGGTTGTATTGATCTCAGGTGTGTCTTTGACCTAGTATGAAGATCCAAACAACGGGAGAACTCTTCTACAGTATAAATATAAAACTTCCATAGATAAACAACTATTTTAATAACCTACAATTTTTAAGCAAACTATTGGCTAAAAGTGTAATGTAATGCACATGGACCCTGAAAAAGATGAGCTCATTTTATGATATGGAAACACTAGAGAGCTGAAACACATTTTCAGGATTAAACATTAACATTTGCCAGTAGTGTAACAGAAATTCCAGCTGGAAGAAATTCCAGTTGGAAGAGATGTCAGACAAAAGTGCATTTTGGCACTTCGTTAGTTAATTTGTTCATTAACTTGCTTCAAGCAAAATTGAATAATCCAGCCATTCATCCTCCAAAACTGATCAGTAGATGTGTTTCACTCCTCTTCTATACTGATAATGCAGTACTTCATTCAGAGACATAGTTTGGCTTGTGGCAGGTGCTGTTTCAGTTTACCAGATTTTGCCAATGTTGGTAATAGATTATTCTAAAACTTAAGTTTACACTTAATTGTAAAGCATCCTGTGATCTACATGGGGCAATTTAAACAACCAATTGAAAGAATAAGTTTGGTCTTTCAAATATTTAGGCATTAGTTTTTGCACACCACTGGCAAATGCAAAACATATGCTAACATTTCATTTCATGCTGAAAATTTGGTTCAGCTCTTTAACTTTTCTATATCGTAAAAGGATCTCAATTTTTTGGTGAAGATTCATGTTAAGATTTTTGGAATTCAGCTGAGCCCACAAAGATCATTTATTCCACTACAAAAAGTTCCATTCCAACATTTGAGAATTATTTGCTGGATCACCCATTATGTCCTTAATGTAATCTGAGGTCAGGAAGCTGATGTACCATAACAGAAACAACTGTCTGGTCCTACATTCTTTCCTATTGGCTCAAACTATATTTTTCTCAATTTTCCTGACTGAAAGAACTTTACCTCTTTTTGGAACTTTACCAATTTCTTGATGACAATTATTCTTTCAATGGCTACCTACCATTTTCAAACAGCTCATTCTGGATTTAGTTTCAGATGGATTGGTCAGTCCTTTTAAAAAAGTTTTCATCTATTCCAGGGGCCTTTTAAGGAAACTTTGGCTCATCCAAACTTAAAAAATCATCACTTGATCCCACCTGTCTAGACAATTTCCGTCCAGTTTCCCATCACCCTTTTCTAGGCAAGATGGTAGAGAAGGTGGTTATTTGGCAGTTTCAGAGGGTCCTGGATGAAACAGATTTTCTAGACTCTTTCCAAACAGAGTTCAGGCCTAGTTATAAGACAGAAACAGCCCAGGTCGCATCTGTAGATGATCTCTAGCCAGAGCAGGATGGGGGAAATGCATTCATCCTTGTTCTCCTTGACTTCTCAGCAGCCTTTGATACCGTTAACCATTGTATCCTTTTGGGCCGGCTACAGGCTTGAGGCTGGGCAGCAGTCTTGTGCTGGTATGGCTCCTTTCTCTAAGGTTGGTCTTATCCAGTTGATATGGAGAGATCCAGCCCACAGTCCCTCCTTTGTTGTGTGATGCAGGGCTTGGTGCTCTCTTCTTCCATTTTTACATATACATGAAGCTGCTGGGTGAGATCATTCACCACTATGGGTTGAGATATCTTCAATGCACTGATGATACTCAACTTTATATTGCCGCCACCCCCACCCCCCAGTGATCCAAGTGATGTTGTGGCTGCCTTCTTGAGGTTACTGGAAGCTGTGAGGGTCTGGATGGCTTCAACCGAACCCTAGCAAGACTGAATGACGTTGGGTGCATGAAGCTTCAAAAACTGGGACTTTAACAACTTTACTTCGGGGTGGGGTGGCACTATCCAACACAGACCAGGTTTGCAACTTGGGGATTCTCTCAGACTGTGACTTCTGCAGATGGCAGTTGTGGCTAGGAGAGCATCTGGACTACTGCAATGCAACCTAGAAGGGGCTACCCTTGAAGGGCATTCAAAAACTGGTGCAGAGTACAGTGCTGTGAGCAATTCTTGGGGCCTCTAGTATGGTCCATGTTACACCACTGCTGTAACAAGATCTGCAGTGGCTGCTGGGTGTTTCTGGGTGTAATTCAAGGTGGTGGTTATTATTTTTAAAGCCCTGAAGGGAGCCAGTTCACTCATTAGGACTGGCCTATTCCACCTGTGCTGGCAGGGGGGCATGCTGCAGATCCCGTTAATCAGAGAATTTTGTCTGGCAGGACCCAGGAAGAAGAACCTTCTCTCACATGTCTCCTGCTCTGAGGTACAATTGGCTCCCACCCTTCTGACCTTCTGTAAAAGTCTAAAGACCTAACTCTGCCAGCTGGCCTGGGGCCCCAATGGAAAAATATCACATTGGAAGTGATTGATGAATTAAGTGAAAATTCTGCCTCTTCCATGCATCCTGCTCCCTCCCTCCCTCCCATCTGTTAACCGCAACTTCACTTGGATGATAATTCTATTTTAAGGTAATCTCTTACTTTACTGAAGCTCAGGGCTGGAAAGGACAAAGAAAGAAATGGCTTCGATTAGGGTGGGTCCTTGCCTAATGAGATTTGGTTAACAACAGCAATGAGGATTGCCGGGATTGCCATTGTTAAGCAATGAAGTCATGTGATGTCACACTTTATGATCACATTGCACAGTAATGAAAATTCCAATCCCAATTACTGCTGTAAGCCAAAGGACTACTTGAATCTGTACATAATAGAGCCTATGACAAAAAAAAAGAAATACGCCCCTGGGGCAAGAGAGTATTTCAGTTTTTCTCTCCTTAACTGAAGCATACTAAGAATTCATCAAGTCCATAATTCAAAATCAAGAAATAGAACTATTTCAGAAAAAATGAAACTATTTTAGTATATAAATCCAGATATAGCATTAATAAATTTGAATTCCATTTTATGTGTAATGGCTATTCCCTACTGCAATGACTATTCTTATTTTATATCATCATTGTTGTCAGCCATTCAGTTGTATCTGGCCCTCGACTTGGCTTCAAGTGATATTTTTTGTGAGGCTTCGTCTAGGATTTCTTTATTATTTTTGCAGTCCATGGGATGCGTAATAGTTGCCTCCAGCACCACAGTTCAAAGGCGTTTACCCTTCTCCTACCTGCCTTTCACAGAGTTCAAGTTTTGCAGCCATAAGTAATAATTGGAAAAATTATTATTATTAACTAATCTTGATTGTTGGGCTGATGTCTTTACTCTTCCAGATGTTATCCATGACAGATACTATAGTTCTTCCAAGTGCTATACACTTTCTGATCTCAGGGATGCAGTTACCACTTTGGTTGATTTTACAGCCCAGATGAATTATTTTACTGTTTCAATGGTCTCACTGTCAATCTGCACTCTGACCTCTGTGTTCTCTACAGTTGTCATTATCTTTATTTTCTTGATATTAAGATACAGTCCAAATTTTTAACTTTTATCTTTGACTCTCAGGATTAACCACTCCAGATCCTCCTTACTTTCTATAAGCAATGCTGTATCATCTACATATATCAGAAGTTGTTAATATTCCTACCAACCAATGATAGATTCCTGCAAATGTGCATTTCTCATAACTATTTCTGTGTTATATATTGAATAGTATAGGTGACAGGATGCAACCTTGCTGAGTGCCTTTTTCAATTCTGAACCATTTTGTGTATCCATATTCTGTTCTTACAGTGATTGCTTGATCAGAGTATGACTGAATCAACTGGATATGTGCAGTGATATTCCCAGTTTTATGAGGCAATTCTAGAGCTTGTCCTGGTCACAGTCAAAGGCTTTTGTGTAATCAATAAATCATATGTAGAGGTCTTTTGGGTATTCCTTTTCTTTTTCTATTATCCAATGTAAATTGACAATATGATCACACATTCCTCTTCCTTTCTGAAATCCTGCTTGTACAGTACATCAGGCAGTTCCCTGTTGGCAGTTGGATTCAAACATTGCTGGATTATCTTCAAGAGAATTTTATTCACAAGTGATATCAAGACTATGATTTGGTAGTTGGGACAATCTTTTATATCACATTTCTTTGGTACTGGGATAAATATTGACTGTAAGGACCCACCCCACTTTGCATCTTAAGAAGACAGAACTCTTGGAATAATTCTTCCAACAGGAATCCTTTATTAAGAAGAAGTGGTTGCAGGCGTGCTAGACAGGACTTGGGGTTCAAGCTCTCCCATTCGAGGTTTTAAGGGGTTCCCCAGTAGTCCCACCCAATCACCCCCCCTTCCAGTGATAGTTTCAGGCATCACAATCCCACCCCTTTCTTCCTTTCTTCCGTCTGGATGGAGACTTCAGATAAACTACATGAAAGGTAAATAGCCTCCTTTGTTATGATAAACACATTCAAACTCTTTGAGGTTGCAATAAACACATTCAGTTCCTTAGAAGTATACTGAAGGAAGTGAGGGCCATAAAGCCCCTTCGTTCTCCCCCTTCTCTCCCTCTTATGGCAGAATCCAGAGAAGGCAGAATTGGGGTTTTCTATATTTGATAACTAAAGATGAAATATAATTGGATTCTGACGTTGACCTTTTCCATTCTTTTGGCCACTTACTAGATTTCCATACATTTGGGGAAAGCACTGTCAGTCCTTTTGTGTTGGTACTGGTCTCATTAACTCTGCAGGAATTCTATCAACTCCTTGAGCTTTGCAGTTAGACAAAGTGTACAGTCGCCGCTGAGTGGTTCAAACCACATATTCATTATGCCTAGCTGTTGTTCGTGGCATATAGTAGCTGAATCAGATATTCTACTACCTAAGTTCATTCCCCAAGGCCAAACCTATCTGTAGTCCCTGATTGAGTGCCCACAGTATTTCCTTCTCTATGATATCTAGTTCTATAGGTCAGCTTCTCTTCTTATGTTTGGTGCTGTTTTTCGTTAGTGTAAAACTGTTCTGCATATTCCAGCCATCTTTCTCTGATTGCTTGATAGTCATACAATTCCTGCCCATCACATTTATCATAAAAGGGTTTTTGGCCTTCTTCACATAAGTATAACACTCTCTTGTATGACTTCTCATGGCTGCTTCCTCCAGTTTCTTGCATGACTCAGCCCAGTATTTTTTTTTTTTATCTTTCCTTGCCTTTCTCTGGAACTTTGTATTTAATCTTCCACATTTTTTCTCTGCCACCCATGGTTTTTGCTTTCCTTCTCCCTTCTACAGTCTCCATTGTAGTTTCTGACAGCCAATTGATCAACTTCATTGATTTGTTGTAGGTAATATGTTCTTGGGCTACTTCAGTGGTGGTTGTTTTTATTTTCTCCCACAGCATATCTGGTTGTCCTTCTATGATGTTCAAATCTATTCTTAACTTCAACTGTATATGCTGGGGGAATCTTCTCGACATAAAATTTCTGAATCGAGGGTAGTTGTTTGACACTGCAGCACCTGAACTTTACTTTAATGCAGTTCATGGTCTGACCTACAATTTGCATCACAGAATGTTTTCACAGTGAGGATGGAACTTTTCCACTTCTTTTGGCATAATATACAGTTGATTCGGTTTCAATGTTCTCTATTTGGTGAAGTCCAAATGTATAGTCGCCGCTGAGTTGTTCAAACCACATATTCATTATGCCTAGCTGTTGTTTGTGGCATATAGTAGCTGAATCAGATATTCTACTATCTTAGTTCATTCCCCAAGGCCAAACCTATCTGTAGTCCCTGCTTCTTCCATTTGTCCCACTTTTGCATTGAAATCTCCAATAAAATAATAATGTCATTGGTGTTTGTCAAAGCATGCAGTTTTATTACACTGAGGTAACCCAGGAGTAAATACAGTAAACAATGGTTTGTAATTTAATGTGGTTTATATTACACTATATCTACAAATATACACTAGAAATAAAATACATACATGTGGTGAAACAGCAAGCTCAAATACACACTAGTTACAGCAATCAAACAGATGAGAGAGAAACTCCAGGAAAAAACTTTCCTTTTATACTCAGCCTCTTAAAGGTACAGACATAGACCCTGCTGAGTCATTCCTAATATTGCATCATCCTATCATTGCATCATCTATGTTACACTACATCTTTACATAAGCTGTTTAGCTGTTAAATTATTATGCTGACACTCTTCCCATTTAAAGCTAAACAGCTGTTAAACCAAATGCTTTTACATTGATGCCTGCTTGCATTTAAACACTTAAGTCAACATATTGGCTTGAACAAATGAACAATTTTTCTCTGTGTACATTCCTGCCTTATACTGCAGTTCATTATTGTGTCTTTCCATTTATCCTTTTCTACTTTAGGCACTAATAACATGTCTTGATAATCACAGGGTTCATACCTTACACTATATGCTCTAACCCCACTTGCTGTGAATCGATCAGGAGGTACACCTTTATTACTACGTTCAGACCTCCTAAGGATCACCTGTTCCTAAGTTTCTGTTGCTTCTCTCTTTACCTCAGGTCCATCCTCATCTATCTCTATTATTTCTTTTTTTATTATTTCTTTTTAAAAAACAAGTTTTATTAGTTTTTTTCTTTTTATAAACAAGTACTTAAGAAACAACGTGATGACAGGGTAATCAATTATCCAAGAGCAAAATCATACTTATATAATTCAAATTAAATCATTAAGAACTTCTCTATTCTCTCAAATAATATATTATATTCAAATTAATATATTTCAATACAATTAAATCAGTCAAAACAATTATCAATAACATTTCATCTATATAAATCCAAATCCTGTATTAAGCTTTACTATTTTCAATTAATATATTCCATTTCGCTACTATAAAGATGTTATTAACACTTCAGGTGTCTCTCCATTCCCTTTTTCCTTGACATAAACAATAATCATTTATTAATACCATTTCTTTTTTCAAAAATCCCTCTTATTCTTCTTTCATTACAAAATAACTATCTTCCAACAACAAAAATATTACCCCAACAAATACATTTCTACTCTGTTATACTCTATAATCTATCTATCAATCAATATCTATATCAAACTCCTTTAACCCTCACCCAAAATTGCTATATCCACAACACATATGTTAATACACAAACATCTTCTTACTAAATTCAGATATTTAATTAATCTTTATTCAATCTAACGTCTTATTTACCCATCTTAAACCATAAATCAATCTGTATCTAAAAATCCTTTTAAACCCGTTATGTAGAGTTTTGGATCACACTCTTAAATCTTATTCTAGCTTTCTTTTTATGCCAAGTATGTTTCCATAACAGCGCCTCTATATCAACAAATATGTCTCTTTTTGTACCTTGTAGTATCATTTGGGTCAAGAAAGAGCGTCCCCTTCTCTGTTTTGGAGACCTGAGTCCTTTGTAGATAGTCCCTTGTTGTTTTAAAGATTCAAGTCTCGACGTTTGGATCTGTTGAGTAGAGCAGTCAATTATATCCAATTTTGTAATTAGTAGTTGATTATCCAAGCTATCATGGTTCTCAATTAGTTGTACTTGTATGTCCATTTCTATTGGTTTTAAGATTGTGAGTGATTTAATTACAGTCCTTTTTTGTTCATTAGAAATCTCATTAGGTTGTGTATAAAATGAAGTAGAATCTTCTTTAATGTTGATTGGTTCCGCATCTGTTGTTTTTTGGTCTGTAGAATGCTCAGATAGAATCTGGAGGTCAGTTTGTAGGTTCAAGGTAGAATTTCTGTTTTTTTATTTCTGTAGTAATCTTTTATTTGCAAACATATTTGCTCAGTGGTTTCATTTTTTTCCAATATAATTTGCAATTAAGTTGTGAATAGGGTTTCTCCATTTCAATAGTGATTAGAAACAGTCCTGTTATCTTTTAGTGGAGGCTGTATTCAAAAATCATTTAGCCAATGTCACCCCCACAAATACAGCTGTTGAATTTCTTTGTCTTTTCCCTTTTATGATGATCTGAAGGTCAAAGCCAATTTCAACATCAAACAGAGAAAAAAGACAGTTGCAATTTTAAATTTACCACAAGGAGTCCTCAGTAGACTATGAAATCTCCTCTGAGACACCAAAAATGACGTTAACAAGATCAAAAAAAGAAAAAAAAATATTCTTCACATATAGACTAAATCCAGTAGTAAGTTCAATAATAAAAGTTTTTTCAAGACCCCAAAGTAGATAAAAAAGTAAAAAATAGTCAGTTAAAGTTAATTTAGTCCATTTAAGCTTCTTTTCCCACGCTCACAAACACCGCTTTCTTAGAGCAGGGGAATAGTTCCAGAAATGCTTTTTACAGGAAGCAAAAAAGAAAAGAGGACTAAGAGAGGGGGGAAAAAACTCTCACCCGGATCAACCACGGTGGTTCTTGCGCTTAGATGTTCTTCTGACTTCTGGTTACAGCAGCAAAGTGATCGGCCATTTTACTGGCCAATCTTTCCTCCGTCGGCCCTAAGGAGCATTTCTGGGACCGTGGAAGGAACTGCTGCCCTTCCACAGTCGACGAGGGCTTCCTCAATGGTAGTCACCCCTCCAGGGTGACTTTCTGACCCGATTAAGGGTCTACTGGCAGAGGGAAAGCAGCCGGTGAAGAGAGCAGTCTCTTCGCACGGCTCCAAATGCTGTGATCCAGAACTGGAAGCCATCTCTATTATTTCTGATCTGCTATCCTGTTCTTCCTTTCTTGGGTTTTGTGTAGCCTCTCCTTCCTGAGAACTAATGTTACTTGTTGGAATGAATCTTCAGTGTTAGCATGCACCCTGTTCCAATTATTTTGCTCTGCGAAACTAGCAGATCTTGAAATCACAACCTTTCTTGTCCCATCTGAAAATCTATATCCCTTGGAACCTGGTTCATATCCCACAAACCTAAGTTTCCTGGCCTTTTTCTGCCCTTTCCTTCTGATGCCTTTGGGAATATGCACCCAGGCATAACTGCCAAATGTCCTTAGATGAGCCAATGAAAGTTTCCTTCCATACAAAATGTAATGTGGAGTTTCATTAATAGCTACACTCCATAGCTACACTAAATAGTTGGCTGTTTTTATGGATTCTCCCCGGTACTTGTTACTCATTCTTGCATCTGCCAGCAGTGAGTCCTTCATGGTCTGCAAAACACCATTTCTCCATTCAGCCACCCATTTTCTGCTGGCGTGTATAGTTTGTACATCTATGCTTTATGCCTAAATCTCTCAGCCACTTCTGGAAATTATCAGACATGAACTCTGTTACCCTGTCTGTTTGCAGCTGGCTCTCTTGTGACCATACCTTCTCTCTACAAAGTTCACCCATGCTTAAACTGTTGTAGAACTTCAGTTTTGTTATGTAATAAATAGCAGAATCCAAATCTGGTGTAGTCATCTACTAAAACTAGTATGTACCTAGCTCCTCCAAGAGAGGGCACCATAGGACCAATTAAATCAGCATGCACTAACTGTAAAACCCTGTTAGTTTGCCACGTGTTTCCTTACTTACAGGATAAACACTAGACTTTGACTCCTTGCAAATAGCACAATCCAAATATGTGTTGCATTGCTTAATTTTAAGTCCCTCGGCTAGATCTGGCATTTTCTGCAGCACTCTAAAACTCGCATGTTCTAACCTTCTGTGTAATAAATGTACACAGTTAACATGCTTTGAGTGTTTGTGACTGTGCACAACCTTCCTGCTGTTTTCTTAGTACATACAAATTATCTTGTTTAACACCTTGGGCACAAATCTTCCCACCTTTCCTTATGGTGTACTGACCCTTTGCAAACAGTACTTCATATCACAGTTTATCCAAACTTGAAATACTCAGTAAATTATGCTCTAACTCTGGCACATATAACACATTTTCCATTTCTCCCATACCAGGTACATAAACTTTACCTTCCCCCATTATAGCAAATGATTGCTTAGCTAGTCTCAAGTTAGAAAACATTTGTGGGTCATTTGCAATATGCTGACTGGCTCCACTGTCCAACAACCAAGTGTTAATGTTGTTGCCAGGGAAAATGTCGGTTGTCTCACTGCTCCTCTGTTTCTCCTCTCAGGGCAGTGTCTCTGGAGATGCTCTGTAGAACCACACATGTAGCAGCTTTTCACTGTGTAAACTTTCTCAGCTGCTTGCTGGCACCCTGGGACATAACATTTCTAGGCTTAGGCTGTGCATTGTCATCACCCCCTCTCTGCTGCTTTTCCAGACATATCTGTTCCTCCTCCAGCAACTGTCCAGTCAAATAACTCATGGTTAAGTCTTTCTCCTGCATGGACTCTAAACTAGTCACTAGGACATCCCATGAATTGTTCAATGAACTGAACACCACATACATCTTATGTGACTCAGTGAAAGTCATCTCTCTTTCCTCTAATTCTAGGAATGTCTTTCTCATGGACTGCAAATGCATAGAGATGCTCTCTCCCGGCTTCAGCTGTGTTTTATATAGCTTTCTTGTCAGCATTTCTTTGCTGCTCACAGTCTCTCTCATGTACACACTGCGCAAAGCTTCCCAACACTCCTTAGCAGACTGGAGACCCCTCACATGCATCAGTTGGCTATCCTCCAAACTCAGGATTATAGTGGCCAGTGCTATCTCATTCCTTCTCTGGTCTGCATCATTCAGGGCTGCAGGTGGATCAGCAACTATCATCCACAACTCCTCCCTTCTCAGATACATCTGCATTTTCAGACTGCAGGAGAGGTAGTTAGTCTCATTCAGCTGAGATACTATGAAACCTCCTCCCATTACGTCAGGGGTATCAAGCTGCCGGCCCATGGACCCTGCTGAGTCATTCCTAATATTACATCACCCTATCATTGCCTCATCCACATTACATTACATTTTTAATGTAAGCTGTTTAGCTGTTAAATTATATTATATTATCCTATCGCTGGTTCTGGCCACTTTTTTATTCAATATGAAACACATTCATCTTTTGATGGTATTATTGCCAGAGTAGTATACAATATGACTATCAAGAGTTGAAAAAAAAAACAGAGCCAGTCCAATGGATTTCACTGATGCACAGTATATCAACGTTGAGCTTAAAAATTTATTTAACAGGAAATTGAATGTATCTGTAGCAGTAAAGACTAGCCAGTTAAGAGTCTAGCTTATTAGTTGACAGCAATCTAATTTCAACAGATGTGTCTGAGGTGATCTATTTACTCTTCATAATATTCACAAATGCAGAGAACTCCCATATTAAAAGCAAGGAAGGCATAAGAAACAAAGTTGAAACTATGAGTAAGGGAAACATGATGAGAGAGCAAACAATGGTATTTTTTTAAACACTCCCTGACCTACTGCTCAGAGACAACATCTGGATGGTAGTTCCCTCACTTCATTGAAATTTCAGTTGGTAGATCTTCAGCCTCATCCCAAATCACTGTTAACAAATTTGAAGGAAGTGTCAAGTAAAGGCTAGAGGCTATATGGTAGGAAAAATACTTGCACTCATTTTACATGCCTGGATTACATCTCCAAATATCTGTGCGTTTGGAAATCAGAGTATGGACTATGCTAGGAGACATAATCTGCTTTTCAAGTATTTATGAAATATAACACATACATTAGCTTTTAAGGTGTTATAGGACTTTGCTGTTTGCTGCAGTTTAACTTACAACAGTATTTGGGGGAGGGGAGAGAAAGGGGAACATATCTGAACTGCTTTGCATGACTTGTCCAAAATTATTCCTACAACCTGAGTAGTTTCAAGGAAAAGATAGCGAAGATTTTATAGTATTAATGAATGACATCCAAAGCAGCAACATCCATTACACTGAAACCAAAAAAAGCTGATGTAGAGTAAATTAATAAGATTTTATATATATTAACAGAAGGAACAGAATAACAGAGATGGAAGGGACCTTGGAGGTCTTCTAGTCCAACCCCCTGCTTAAGCAGGAGATCTTATATTGTTTGAGACAAATGGTTGTCCAGTTTCTTCTTAAAAGCCGCAAGTGATAGGAGCATCCACAACTTCTAAAGGCAAGCAATTCCACTGATTAATTGTTCTCACCATTAGGAAATTTCTCCTTAATTCCAGGTTGCTTCTCTCCTTCATTAGTTTTCATCCATTGTTTCTTGTCTTTCCTTCTGGTGCTTTGGAAAATAAGTTGACCCATCTTCTTTATGGCAGCCCCTCAAATATTGGAATACTGCTGTAATGTCACCCTTACTCCTTTTTTTCACTAGACTAGACATACTTAATTCCTGCAACCATTCTTCGTATGTTTTAGCCTCCAGCTTCCTAATCATTTTTGTTGCTCTTTTTTTTACTCTTTACAGAGTGTCAATATATTTTCACAAAATGGTAACCAAAACTGGATGCAATATTCTATGTGTGGTCTTACTAAGGCTTTATAAAACAGTGAGGGGTCCTTAGTGCTCTCTGATCTTGCTTGTTTTCTTGCAGACATTTCATTACTAACTAGATAACACCATCAGTGCTAGAGGACCTCTCATTTCAACCTTGAGCTACAAATAACCTCCTTCATTTATAAAACAATACTAATACTTCATGTGATCTAGGTTCTATTCCTCTGTTAATGCAACCTAGGACTGCATTGGCTTTTTTGGCTACTGCCACACACTGCTGGCTCGTATTAAAGTGATTGTCCACTAGGACTCCAAGATCCCTCTCACAGTTACTGTTTTGAGATAAGTTTCACTTAATCTGTACCTGTACATTTGATTTTCTTGTCTAAGTGTAAAACTCTACTTTTCTCTACACTGTATTTTATTTTGTTAGATAGGGCCCAATGTTCAAGTCTGTCAAGATTCATCTGGATATTGAGCCTATCTTCTGGGGTGTTGGTTATTCCTGCTAGTGTCATCTAAAAATTTGATGAGTACCCCTTCTATTCCCTAATCTAAATCATTTATAAAGATGTTGAAGAGTACAAGGCCTAAAATGGAACCTTGGAGCTTACTTCCCTCCATGTAGAATGTAGTTCCATTAAAGACTACATACTGAGTGTCATTTGTCAGCCAGTTACAAATCCATCTGGTTGGTTTCTTTGTATCCCACATTTTTCTAGCTTACCAAGAAGTGGGTTGAGTCTACTTTGTCAAATGCCTTACTGAAATCCAAGTATATTATGTCCACTGCATTTCATTCATCCACTAATTTAGTCTCTTTGTCAAAGAATGAAATAAGATTTGTTTGGCATGATCGATTTGTGACCCATGTTGGTTTCTGGTTATAAATTTGCATCTTTCTAGGTATTTGCAATCCTAGAAAATCTTTTTCTAGGATTTTTCCAGGAAAAATCATGTCAGATTGGTCTGTAGTTTCCTGATCTGTTCCCCCACCTTTTTGAAGATGGGAACCACATCAGCTCTTTTCCATTACTCTGGTGGTTCCCTGTTCTCCAAAATCTGCTGAGATCACATCTTGGTAGTTCTGAAATCACATCTGCCTTTAGAATTCTGGGATGTAATCCACCAGATCCCGATGATCCCAGAGTGGATAAATGTTCTCTTATCATTTTCTTACTTATTTTAATTTGTATTCCTCATCTGTCTTTTACAATTATGTTTTTGGTAGTTTGAGCTATATTATCTTTTTTCATAAAGACAAAGAATGAATTAAGCAGCTCTGCTTTCTCCTTGCTGTCCGTCGCTTCCTTGCATGTCCTCTCATCATCCTTGACTTTTTCTATGTTGAAAGAAACTTTTTTATTATTATTTTTGACATTTGTTACAAGTCTTACTTCATCCTGGGTCCATTTTTGCAAATTTGGGCTACTTGTTGGTATTGTGCTTAGTTATGTATTCCTCTTTCCATTTTGTGTACTTATGCGTTTTATCTTTCAGTTTATCAGAGAGTTCTTTGTATAATCATGCTGGTTTCTTCTTGGATTTCTTGTTTTTCTTTTTCAAGTGGATTGGGCTTTTATAATCATATTTTTCAGAGTGCCTAAGCTTCTTGAGTTAGTTGACTTCCACATTTTGGTTTTACTTGGTTTTCTTTCTGACAGCAATATTATACACAGAATATATATGTGTGTGTGTGTGTGTGTGTGTGTGTGTGTATGTATGTATGTATATATATATACACACACACACACACAGTGAAAATACAAAAGTAAGTGGCAGGAAAGATAGGACAGTGAAAGGGGAATAGAAAAGTGAGGAAAGGGAGAAAAAAGAAAAAAAAGGCATTGATTTCCGACTTCCTTTGGTGCAGTAAAATAGAATTTCAACATCAGACCTCAATTTTTTACTTTTACAAAATAACATAAACTAGCCATTTTGATAATATCAAATCTATCTAATCGAAAAAACCCAAAATTAAAGTTTCAATATATCAAATATCAAATCCATCTAATCGAAAAAACCCAAAATTAAAGTTTCATTTTTTTCCAAACACAAAGTCCAGAAGTAGTTTCCACATAGCAATAAAAGTATTCATGTTCTTTTCTTTAATCAGTACAGTCAATTTAGCCATTTCTGCTAGCTCCATCAGTTTTTGCAACCTTTCCTCCATTGTAGGAATCAATGTACTCTTCTATTTCTGAGTGTTGAGTAATCTTGCTCCAGTCCACATATATAACATCAAAGTTCCATATTTTTTTCCATGTCTTTATCCATTAGCCTCAAAAGAAAAGTCTCTGGTTTTCTTTCTATATTCACTTTAAGAATTTTCTGTGTTAACACATGAATCCTGCTCATATATTTTTTTTGCTTTATCACACATCCACATTAAAAAGTAGAAGGTCCCCTCTTTATATTTACATTGCCAACATTCATTTGAAATGCCTTTATACATTTCTGAAAACTTATCTGGTCTTAAATACCAATGGTACGTTGTCTTATAGAAATTTTCTTTTAAATTATAATTTAATGTAAAGTTTAATCCTTTATTCCACATATTCTCCCATTATTCAAGCATTATATTATACCCAAAATACTTGCTCATCTAATCATACAATGTTTTATTTGTTCATTTTCCAGATTTAACTTCAATAACATTTTATAAACTTTAGCAATAATATGTTCATCACTACCACACAGTAGGATTTCTAATTCATTTTTAACAAAGCTAAACCCATGATTCTTTATATCTAGTTTAAATCTTTCTTTCAATTGCATGTATGTAAACCAATGGCAGACATGGCCATAATATTTTCTACACTGCCTCTACTCTAATAAAAGTTTGGCTAGCTAATAATGATATAGGATTAAAAGTATTGTTTTTAAAATACAATAGCTTGCTCCCTCTTAGAAGTTCTGCACTTCCCCATATCATAATAGCATGCCTAATATTCTGATTAAATGACCTGAAGAAAAAAATTATAAGTATTCCTGTATACTTATAAAGTATACATATTTTTAAAAAGAAAAATATGTTTTCTTTTCACTACAAATAATATCAATTCATAATTCACGAGTAAAAGGTTGAGTCTATCAAATAAGTAATGATAAAAAGTACATTCAGGCTTACTTGGATCTAAAATATGAAAACTGTACAAATTCTATTGTCCTAAGAATTTAAAGTCCTGGAGGGATTTCTTTCAACGTGTATTATGCTCATAAACTATGGTGAGATCTAGTAATGAAGAGAGTTCCATAAAGGATTGGTAAAATAAAAAGTAGTCCTCAACTTACTACTGTAATGGATCCTGCCCATTATAGTTATAAATCATGATGATTGCAAAGCAGGTCACAATCCAATTTTATGATTTATTTATTTTTTTTGCAGCAGTCGTTAAGGAAATGCTACAGTCATTAAACAAACCCATTGTTCAGTATGGAACATTTCTGCCCAAAATCAAAACTAAATGCAGTTTTTTGGCAAAAATATCATAAATTGTGGTCATGTTACCACCAGATGCTGCAAACAATCAAAATGTGGTCATGTGACCCCAGGGAGGGGGGTTGCCATCAGAACTTTGGAACCAGGTCTTAAGTAGCATTTGGGAGGATTCCTCTGAATTTCAAATGGTCACTACGCAACTAGTTGTAAGTTGAGGACTACCTGTAAACTAAAGGATATTCTTATTCAAAAAAATGAAACTCTGATGCATTCTGAAAACAATGTACACATAAAATTCACAATTCAAAAATTGTGGAATGATACAGAAAGCCCACAAATAACTAGGGATTGAATAAAACTCTGAAATTGTTTACTCTAAATGATTTGTTATAATTATTTTTCTTGTATATTCTCATTAAACAGATAAATTATATTTTGCTATATAATATGTTTTGCAGCATGCTATAGTAAGTGTTTTCAGTAATTTCAAAATGACAAATGTAAGATAATATTATTCCAACAGCATAGTCTTACTTTTAAGAATATTTCCACTTTAACAATATTTCCACTATATTCATACATTTTTCTATTTAAAACATACTATGCATACTTACCAATGCAGGAATGAACTCGGACTGAAAGTTGGGTTCTCAGAATTATGCTGTGTTTTTTGCCCCTACTGGGGAGAAGAAAGAAAGAAATATGATAAGCATAGTAATGAATAATTATGGAAAGAAATAATTTATCTAATCTTATGCTATCTAATGAATTTAAAGACAATTAGATATTGTTTCAATTAAAAACCATACATGTATATGTATTATGACATCTGCAGTTGTGTTTTGATTTTAATTTTAAAAGACAACAATTGCATTAAAAGTTTTAAGCATTTTTTATCACAAATTTGGTCTCAATTGATTTGTACTGTGAATTAACCCTGTAGAAAACAAGAGGGTTTTTTTATTATTATCCCATATTGAAGTAAAATTAAAAACATTCGTGTGTATATTTTCAAATATATCTGAACCCACATTTACATATCTGGATTTCAAATAATGAGACAAAAAAAATAAATTTTCGAACAATAGGTCCAACTGGCTGAACTTTTGCCTATGGTTTTTTTTGTGTGTATTCATACTTATATTTGCACATCACTTGTTCAGGCCATCACCCAGGGCTTTAGTTAGAGTTAGGGTTACAGTCTTTCTTTCTTCCCTCCATTCCTGATGCTTCAAAATTTCTGCAGAAAATGTAGGCATTGTAATTTCTCAAAAAATAGCTGAACCAGTTCAAGGTTTCTTACAAACATGCAACTGATACTTGCTGCCAAGAGTTTACAGAATTTGAAATGTACTAATTAGGCAGCAGTTCAGAGAGGTCTTTTGCCTGCAGTTTCCACTCATTATAAACTGATCTTGTTTTTTACCCCTCAAAGAAAAAAATATAGCCCAATTGCCTTTTGAAAAAGCACCTTTGAGACAGCCATGACCTGGATGACTTAGAATCTTCCTAGACACCTCCTTCTACAATTTCACCTGGAGAACAAGAAAAATTTGATATACTTTGGATTCTAAGTGTAGGAGGGTCAAACTGCAATCCCTGTGTCACTGAGAAGGGTCCAGGATCCTTTGGCTCCTACCCTTAGCCACACTTCCTTCGCCTCAAGTCTACCGCCTCCGACCATTTGCCTGCAGCATTCCTCCTCGGCTGGGCCGCCTCCACCCATTCTCCCTGGCCAATTGGTCCCTGGCCCTCCACCTCATGCCCTTCAGCCCAGCCCATTTGCCAAGGTCCCCTTTGTCCCGGGCTTTTAGACACATGGGGCAGTTAGCCAATCGGATAGGTGACAGACAGCAGTCCTGTTACTCTCAGGGGGGGGCAATGTGCGATAGATGATTGCAGGGGCTGTGTTGTGGGTGCGGCTTCTCTGATTGTATGGTGGGGAGAAACCTGGCGTGGGACAGGAAGGACGGGAGGAAGCCTGGTGTGTGGCAGCAGGTCCATTCCCCATTCAGTGTGAGGTCAGAGTCCAGGAGCAGAGGCAATGGAGGGGAGGATGGAAGCAAAAAAGGAAGCCGGTGCGCTCCAGGCTTTTTTTTTTTTAAGCTGCCAGAGGCTCATGGCAGAGAGGGTGACAGGCAGGCAGCAGTGGGTGGGGGCTTCCCATTTTGACCCCTCCTGCCTGTCATTGACTCTGCACTTGGATTCCAGCCTGATGGGCCTCTGCATGGCTCTCAGCTCAGCTCTCCCTTCCCCCCTGGACTGTTCATCCAGTCTAGTTTCAATTCTCCTTCCTCCTAGCCAATGTCTGGTCCGTGGTCCCCTGTAAAACACCTACAATGCGGGGGCTTCACTGGGAGAAATCCATCTAAATGATTTTAGCTTTCCCCACCAAGTTTACTCCCCCCTCCCCTCCCAATGATCAATCACCTTGGACCTTCCATCTTGAGGAAGCAAACAGGAGGCGGGTTTGCAAGTGTGTGTGTGTGTGTGTGTGTGTGTGTGTGAGAGAGAGAGAGAGAGAGAGAGAGAGAGCTGTAAAACATTCTGTGATGGGGGAGGGTGGAAGAATCTCCGTACTCTAGTCACACACATTGGTTTAACACACTTAGGCACACCCAACATGTTCCCCCCTCCAATTTCCATTCTTTGTCTGGAATGCAACTGGCCACAACACCCATTGGGGCTGGCTTCTCTACCCTCTCCAAACTTTTTCCCAGTGTTTCTCATTCTTAGGGAGGGAGGGAGGGAGGAGGGAGGATAGCTGAGCAGCCAGGATCTCTGGGATGCTGGGTGGGATCTTGCACAGCAGCTGGATCTTGACATGTAGGCTCTATTCAAAAGGAAAATAAAAGAGACTGAAAAAAAGAAAAAAAAATCACAAAAGGCTGCAAGAGGGGCGGTGAGGAAGGAAAACATAGAGACAAGCATAAACATTGTAGAGGAAAAGACAAGAGAAGCTGGGATGGCAGCTTCTTGCAGTCTGAGCTTGGTTTTGAGGCCAATGAAGAACACCAGACACGAGGTGCAGGTTTTCTTTTCTTTTAGTGAAGTTCTCTAAGAAAAGGGATCCTGGCCAAAATGCCAAGGAACCTCGAACCACAGAATTAAGGAAGCTTTTTGCATTTTCAAAAGGTTGGATAAGGCAGGATATATAAGAAATATCATCTAATAAACATTTCAATAATGATCTAACAATTGTTCTATTGATCTGTAGCTGTCTCTATTCCTAAGCTTTGGCTTCTGGAGTTATCTAATACACATTCTATTTGCTCCAGGCCATCTCTATTTCTAACTTTTAGCTGAGCTTTTGTTACTTTTATCAGCTTTTTAACCACCCAGAATTGTTACAAGCTTTACACATTCCCTATGAATAAGCATTCTTTGTTCTTGCCAGACAAAACTCTTCAATTCCTGAGTCTGGTTAACAGACTCAGGCTCAATCCTGACAAGACTGAGTGGCTTTGGATATTGCCTCCCAAGGATCATGTTAACTGTCCAGTGTTGATTCTAGCAGGGGATAATATACCCCCTTCGGAGCGGGTTCACAACTTGGGTGTCCTCCTTGATCCACAGCTGAAATTGGAACATCATTTGACGGCTGTGGCTGGGAGGACCTTTGCACAAGTCCGTCTATTGCACCAGTTGCGACCCTACCTGGACCGGGAGGCTCTCCTTATAGTCACTCATGCCCTTGTCACCTCACATCTGGACTACTGCAATGCACTCTACATGGGGCTTTCTTTGAAAAGTATTCGGAGACTACAGTTGGTCCAGAATGCAGCCGCGCGAGTGATAGTGGGTGCTCCTCGGTACACCCACGTTACACCTATCCTCCGTGAGCTGCACTGGTTGCCTATTGGTCTCCGGGTCCAATACAAGGTGTTGGTTATTACCTTTAAAGCTCTATATGGCTCAGGGCCAGGCTTTTTGCGAGACCACCTACTACCTCATAGTTCCCTTCGTCCGGTTAGATCCCACAGGCTGGGCCTCCTTCAGGTCCCGTCGGCCAAGCAGTGCCATTTGGTGGGGCCGCGGGGGAGGGCTTTCTCTGTGATGGTGCCCACGTCTTGGAACCAGCTCCCCCCGGAGATTAGGACCGCTCCCACCCTGTTGGTTTTCCGCAAGCTGCTTAAGACCTGGCTTTTCCGGCAGGCCTGGGGTTTATAAAATCTGACCCCTGGATGAATGTTATTGTATTGTTTGTTTTGTTAAGTTATGTTGTGTTTTTATTGTTAGCCGCCCGGAGTGGGGCGGTCTATAAATTTTAATAAATATAAATATCCCCTTTCAAGTGTGTGTCATAATCTTGCTTTGTTTCTCCACCCTCTCCTTCCTTCCTTCCTTCCTTCCTTCCTTCCTTCCTTCCTTCCTTCCTTCCTTCCTTCCTTCCTTCCTTCCTGAGTGTGTGTGTATGTATTTGTGTGTGTGAATAGAGTATGGAGATTCTTCCATCTCCGTCACAGCTCTCGCACAAACATAAACATACACACACACACACCTGCAAACTCGCCTCCCGTTTGCTTCCTCAAGGTAGAAGGTGAAAGTGCTGAGTGCTGCCTCTGGCACCTGTGCCATAGGTTCGCCACCACTGATGTAGGACTTTGAAGGGGACAATGAGCACCTTGCACTCAAAAGCAAATAAGCAGCAAATGCAGCTCCTGCAAGAGAGGTAATATATGTACAAATCTAGGCTTGCACAAAACCATGCAGGCCGCTGTATTTTGAACCAACTGATGCTTCTGGATACTTTCCAAGGGCAGCCCCATTGTAGAGTGTTGTTGCAATGGTAAAGACAGATGATTAGGGCATGGGTAACTGTGAGCAGGGATTGTGGGTCCAGGAAAGAGTGTAGTTGACACACAACCTCAGTTGCACAAAGGCCCACCTGGCTAGGACTGCCACCACCTGCACTTTAAGCAGAAGTTTGAATACACATCAGGCCAAGACAGGCAGGTCTTCTTGGACCAATGAACCCCAAATCCTAAGCCATTCCATCAGGCCAGGGTTCAATTTCAGCCTATTACTCCCTGTTCTGCCTTTAACAGCCTCTGGACACTGCAAGAGGGAGATCACAGCATCACTTAACTCACAATGGGCTGAGACATACTGTATATCTGTGCCATCAACAGATTGATAATAACATAGCCCATGGTGGTAGATGATCTCACCCAACAACTTCTTGTAGATGTTAAACACAGATGGACACAGCATTGAGCCCTGCAGAAACTTTCAAAACAGGGGATGAGAGCTGAATCTCTTGTTTCCTATCAACACCAACTGAGAGCAACCCCAAAGGAAACAACTGAACCAAGGACAACTCACAACCCCACACTCACAACCCCCAAAGCTGCTCCAGAAGGGTATCATGGTCAATGATATCAAATGCCACTGAGAGGTCAAGTAGAGAGAGGTTGAATGCACTGTCCCATCTCACCCCTGCCAGAATCCATAAAAAGTGTGACCAATGCCATTTCTATTCTATATCTAGACTCGAATCCTGACCGGATAATCCATTTTATCCAGGAACCTTTGGAGCTGCAATGCAACCACCTTCTCAACAACCTTCCCCAGAAAGGGAAGTTGGAGATAGGACAAAATTATCCAATAGGATGGAATATAGGCATAGCCTCTTAAGAAGAGGGTGGAGTACAACTTCCTTAAAAGGCTAGGTCACCACCCCTCCCACAAGAAAGCATTAATCACCACCAGAACCAACCCACATATCATCTCCCAGGAAGCTTTTATAAGCCAGGAGGGGCATGGTCAAAACATCTATTATACAGCTGCTTGCATTCATACTTCATAGGTCCACTTCCTCAAGAGCCATAATGTCCAACTGTTCCCAGATAACTGGGCATGAACTTTCCCCAGGTACCACCATTGGACCATGACATCTAACTGGGAATGAATCCAAGTGACTTTTTCTTCCAAAAATCAGCCAATTCCTCAATACACAATCTGTTCGACCTCTGTATCCCCTTTCCCCAAAAGGAGGCAGCTCACCTTAATGTGTGTCACTGGGCAACTATCTACAGATGGAGCACCGAGATGTATTTATGCTTCACTGCCCATACTGCCACAAGTTAGGCTTTAATAGCAGCTCTTACCTGTATGTGATCAAGTTTGTTATTTGTCTTCTCCCAATGCCACTCTAGACATCTTGCCATCCATTTCATCTCATTCAATTCCTCCATGTATTATAGGGGAATGAAGAGGTTATGGTTTAGGAGAGGTCACATGGGCATAATCCTATCCAAACCTTCAATCACTTTTATACTCCAAGTAGTGAGTAGGAGCTTAGTAAGACAACGCATATTTGCAGTTACAATGCCAATTCCTTCTGAAACCCATCCTGGTCCATTAGTCACCGGAGACAAACTTATCTATTAAATCCTGCCTCTCTGTCAAGGAGTACAAAGTACATAGCCACAGACTGTGATCTGACCATGACAGGGGGACAAAAGATAACCCTACCAATTTCAGATCAAATAGGTACTGTTCTGACAAGAACACTAAAACATCATGACCACTATTCCTAATTGGGCCCTAGAAGACCTGGGACTGGCCCATGGAAAGTATGGTATCTATGAAATCCTGAGCTACAGTCAAGACCACTTCCAGGGATGGCAGACTGAATTTTCCCATAATTATGAGGAATTTCACTGCCAACCTTGTAGTGAGGTCCAAGAAGAAAAGAAGCATTGGCTTACCTGAACGCCTCTTCTCAGCATGATGATGAAGAATCCACCAATCAGACTAAGTTGTCACGCCCCTCCTTGACTGGAACCTCTCAGTTTCATCGATGGCGTAGCCAATGACAACAGTTTGACATGATGACTCTAAGACCAGGTACAAAGAAAACAACCCCCTGGCAAGGACCTAACTGATCTCTAGAGGAGAGAACGTGGATTCTTCATCATCATGCTGAGAAGAGGCGTTCAGGTAAGCTAATGCTCCTTCTCCAGCATGATGACTGAAGAATCCACCAATGGGACTTACCAAAGCTCCTGCTGTCCCTACGGGAGGGAGTCAGTTGGGGCCTGTGACCCTGATTCTGGCACTACCTGTTGGAGGATTCGTCTACAGAAGAAGGCCTCAGCCGAGGCAAATTTGTCCAAACGGTAATGCCTAATGAAAACGGAGGGCAAAGACCATGTCACCGCCCTGCAAATGTCCTCTATGGATGCTTTTGTTGCCCACGCCACAGATGTGGCAGCACTGTGGGTGGAGTGTGCCGTCACATGACTAGGAACTGGCAAGGCAAGTGACACGTATGCTCCTGCTATGCACGCTCTGATCCACCTGCCTATGGTTGAGGCGGATACCTTTCGCCCCATGGATGAAGGCTGAAAGGATACAAACAGGGCTTCAGACTTACAAAAGGCCGATATGCATTTGATATAACAGTGCAAGGTCCTACGTATATCAATGTGTGCCATTGCCATTCCAAGTCATGTGACGGATGGGGGCAAAAGTTCGGAAGAATAACCTCCTGTGATCTATGAAACACTGTATTGATCTTAGGGATAAAGGAAGGATCTAACCTAAGAACCACCCTGTCCTCGTGAAACTTGCACAGGTCCTTCCTGATAGATAAAGCTGCCAGCTCCAAGATATGCCTGGTGGAGGTAATGACAATTAGGAAGGAAACCTTGAATGACAGGTACCGCAAGGAACAGGTTCTAGGGGGTCCAAAGGGTGAGGAAGTTAGGGCCTGCAGAACCCGGGGTAGCTCCCAGGAGGGATATCTATGGACCACAGGCGGTCTGCTATTGGTAACTCCTTTAAGAAAGGAGCGGATCATAGGGTGCTGAGACAAGGATTCTGTTGTGTCCCAGGAAAGCACTGTGGAAAGAGCCACTACCTGTCTATGAATGATGTTGGGTTCCCGTCGCATCAGTGGCCAAGTTCCGCCAAGTATGATCGTAAATGCAGTTAGTCGCAGGTCTCCTGGCAGCCTGGATCATGTCAATCACCCCTGACAAATATGACTCCTGAGTCAGAGTGCGTCGCTCAAGTACCAGGCAGCCAACTGGAGCCATTGGGGGTCTGGATGTTGTAGATCCCCCTGTGTTAAGTGTATGCGACTGTCGGGAATCCGCCACGGAGCCGAGGTAGAGAGGCTCATTAGGTCTGCGAACCATGGCCTTCTGGGCCTGTTCTTCCAGGATCTTTCTGACAACTGCTGGAAGCAGAGGTAGAGGGAGAAAGGCACCCCAACCGAAGAGACTTGTGTCTGTGGTCATGAGGATACGGTGAGGCTCCTTGAAAAGAGTCCCCTTGCGCATGGCCAAAAATGTCCACCAGTTGAGAGAGAGGAGCACCTGATGTGGAACCCGTACCAATTGGTTGGAGGAACTGGTGTGCCATCTCTGGTATAGGAGCAGGAACCATTGGAGGGTCCGGGCATGTAATCGGGCCCACGGCACTATCGCTATGCAAGATATTAATTTCCACAGGAGCTGGGAAAGGAGAGCCAGTGTTAATACCCTGTTTCTGCGTACCTTGAGGACCAAGTCTCGGATCCTCTTGCGTCGTTCCTCTGACGAAAACACGTGACAAGAGTCCGTGTCTATCACCGCACCCAGGTGTAACAGGCGGGTTGAGGGAGACGTCTGGCTCTTTTTGAAATTTATCGAGAACCCGTGGTCCTGGAGGGTCCTGACTGTAAGAGCCAAATCCGACTGGGCGGTCGTGACGGAATTTGATTGGATCAGTATGTCATCCAGGCAGCACTGGATGTGCACCGGGACCAATCTCAAGTCTGCTGCCAACACCGCCAGGATCTTGTTGAAGAACCTGGGGGCGGAGGAAAGACCGAATGGTAGGGCCCTGTACTGGAAGTGGCGGTTGAGATGACAGAACCGCAGAAATTTGCAATGCTCCAGGAGTATGGGAATGTGCAGATAGGTCTCTGTGAGATCTACTGAGGTCATGAGATCTCCTCTCCTTACACTGCCCAAAATGGAATAGAGCGTCTGCATTTTGAACTTCCGATACTGGAGATGGAGGTTCAGACCCTTGAGTTCGAGGATTGCTCTCCATCCCCAGGATTTTGGGACTACAAATAGGATGGAGTAATACCCCTGTCCCGCCTGGTTCAAGGGGACCTCCTCTATGGCCTTGATGTTTAGTAAATGTCGAATGGCGTCTTCCATGAGCCCTCTTTTTGTTGGGTTTCTCAGGGTTGGACAAGAGACAAAATGGTCTGTGGGTGTGGATTTGAACTCCAGGGACAGGCCTTCTCTTATGGTGCGCAGAACCCAGGAGTCTGTGGTTGTGTTTTCCCACTGGTGGATGAAGAGAGTGAGTCTGCCGCCAATGGGAGGGGTCCCCCCTAAGTCACTTGGTGTTACGGAAGGGACTACCCCCTCTGCCACGAAAAGAAGACTTGCTCTGGGTCTGGTACCGGGACCGGTCCCTATAGTTTGTTTTGTCAAATGAGTGTTCTGTCTTGGAAGCTGAAGGACGGTATGATTGTCCCGTCTCTGCTATAGCACCAGTTCAAAAGGACTGACGGCGGTCATAGGGGATAAAGCATCTGTTAGCTCTCCTTGTCAAATGAGAAATGACCTTCTGTTTCTGTTTATTTTCTATTAGGTATGGAGTTAATGCCTCCCCAAATAATCTGCCTCCCTTGAAAGGAGCAGTGGCCGCCCGCCATTTGTGTTTGCTTTCTGCCCTCCAATTTTTAAGCAGAGCAGTCTCCGATCTACTACGCTGGAAGCCATTGCTCGGGCCGAGTGTTTGGCAGAGTATAAGGAGACATCCGCCATATACTCAGAAGTCACTGTAAGTTTGGTCAGCTCCTGGTGAACTCTAATCTCCTCCAGGGGAATTCTGTCCTGTAACTATCTAAGCCAGGTAAGGGAAATTCTGGTGAAGAAAGAAGTGGAGGTTGCCACCTTCACTGCCCATGCAGATGCTTGATGAACTTTGTGTAATGCTAGCTCAGATTTCTTATCCTCTGCCTTAAGGGCATCAGATACATCTGCTGGTAGACTGGCTGCTGAGAATAGTGGAGTTAGGGACTCATCCACTTTGGGCACCTCCAATAAGTCCGTCAAGCTTTGAGCCATGTCAACAATCTTGCGTTCAGCTGCTCCCTGGGATGGCTGAGCTGCCGGAGATTCCCAGTGTCCCTGAATATTCTTCAGGAATAAGGGGGGACAGGGTATTTGCAGACGCCAAATTACCGGTTCAGAGAATAGGGGATTCGTGTCCTAGCCGGTGGAGGTTTCTGGGGTGGGAACTGGGTCGGAGGTGAGCTTACCTGCTGCGCATGCCCTGCGCAGTAAGGAAGGAAAAAGAGAAGTATTAAATAGCTCTGCCATGGGCTGGGAGTCCTGCGGAGACTCCTCGCAGTCCGACTTCTGGTCTGCATTTCCGTCATGATCTGAAACGTTGGAAGAATCGGATTCAGGTGAGTGGGATGGTGAGACCAAGCCGGTACGGTGGAGCGTAGGTCATGATGAGGTAGTGGGTGCTGATGTGGACCTCGGTATGGATGACATTTGATGATGATGACCCAATCAGGCCATGGCTTGAAGAACCGCCTGCGATATCAATGATTGCAGCTGGTTGGTAAAGGATGGCTCCTGCGAAGGTCGAAACCCCACTGCAGTCAGTATGAATGTCACTGTGGGTTCCGTGGAAGGGCCTGGCAGTTCGAGGTCCTCCCCAAAGAGGGGTGGCCCTCCCCGATGCTCACACTCCTTGATGAAGCAAAAAGTTGTGCTCCTGCCTCAGGAGCAGCAAGTGGGGGGAGTGGAGACATATGACCTTCTCCAGTTGACAAGCGTTGGGCCCGGGAGAATTGCTTCTCCAGGGTTCGGTGCATGCAATTGGCCTGCTTGTCGCTTGCCTTCCTGCCGTATTTGGATTTTGCTTTGGCTTTTCCCTTAGTCGCCTCTGGAACCGGATCTGTGTGGCTGGATTGGTTACCTGCGTCCAAAGGCTGTGGCTTAGTGAGGTCTGCCATGGTGGTCAAGAGGTGTTCCAGGTGCAGCTCTGGAACTGACTCGCTTTGCAAGAGACGTCAGTTGCCCCCCGTGGAGGGACTGACTGCACATGGATTAGCGTGAGCCGGCCCACTGGCTAAGCTGGACTCACGCTGGGTGCTTCAAGGCACTCATCACCAAGGCGAAGGACAATCCATATGCCCAGTCCTGTAACCAAAGTAGTGACGAAATCACATGCGTCTTACAATAGTGGCAATAGTCAGGTCCTGGCAAGCAACCACTAGATGCAGAGTGGCAGAGGCTAAGGTGAAGGAATGTTAGGCAAGCAGGGCCTAATAGATCTTTTTGCCAGTAAGGTGGTAAGGATCCACAAATCTTGTTGTAAATATAAAATCTTATTTCAGATAGTCCTAGTCTTATGATCAGAATTGAGTCCAAATTTGTTGCCTATGGTTAAAATGTGGGCCCGAGTCAAATAGCTATCAGAGGCTTATTAGTGCGACGAGAGCCCACAAAATGGCGGCCGCAACTCAACCCTGGGGGGGGGAGTTCTTGAGCGATCGTGCTTTCGCTCTATAAAGGGACTCTCCAGTGAAATTTTGTTGCCTCAAGGTCCCTTAAAATTGAAGGGGAGAGACTGGTAAGTTTGTGCCTAATGGCCGTTAGGCGCGACGGTGCTCTCTGCGCCTTAGCAGGACCTCCGTCTCTAAAAGGCAGCTGGATAGAGGAAAATTGAAGTTAATCCTCTTGTCCCCCGCAGCGCTCACAATTCACTGATTTCGGTCTGTCAGCTTGGCCGAAGGAATCTTCAGCAAGAAGCTGAAGGCCGAATGACCTCAAAATGGCAGCCACGAGAGTTGGGACGTCGACGGAGGCAATCTCTGTGTGTCCCGGTGACGAATGCTCCTGAAAAGGACTGGGAAGGAGACTCAGCTGACTGCTGAGCTATAGGAAGAGGAAAGCCACCCCCCAGTAATAGGATCCCATTCAGATAAGGAGAGGAAAATACTTTTTATCTCTGTTTAAGGAAATAGGGAACAGAATCCCCTGTAAGGGAAATATTCAGAAGCTGGGAGCCTCCAATTCTCCAATAAGAAGAATCCACTAATGTGTAACAGTTTCTATTAGTCTAACCTGCCTGAAGAATGAGCCTGAGAGTCAAGTTATCACGTCCTCATGGGTGAAAGACTAAGATGAAACTGGGAGGTTCCAGTCAAGGAGGGGCTTGACAACTTAACAACTTAGTCTGACTGAGCAGGAGGACTGAAATAACCCATTGGTGGATTCTTCAGTCATCAGGCTGGAGAAAGGGTTTCACAACTGGGCACTTGTGGAGCCATGGCCCTGGAGGATGCCAGAGATTCTCTAATGGTGGCAGCCGGGCCAGGCTTCTTTGCAACAATCAATCAGCAATAAGGCAAGCCTAATTACAGTTGATCAGGCTTTTAAAACAGTACCCTAAAACCTGGGCCACCACAGATCTGCTGATCAGTAAATGAGGCGAATGGATGCATGTATTATGTATAAGATATAGGATATAAATGAGTATAATCAATTTTGCTTGGAAACACATTGTTATTTTGAAACAATTTTTTCCAGTGTTGAGAAAAAAAACATAGTCCCGGCCCATGTTCTATAATATTTCCCCCAAAATCTCCATTTCAAGTTATTATTTTTTTTAATATATTTTATTGGTCTTATAGTTTTAACAAAAAGTGTTTGAGACACTCCGTGGTGTTTGGGTAAACAAAGATTCCCAACATAAAATCACAGAATAACAACTCAACTTAATACATTCGCTATCATCTCTCTATTTCCCTCAAGTAACAAAATAAATTTAATATATTTCATTTCTATCCTAAATTTCAACTACTATTAAGCCTATTTATTAAAACTTTATCAATTTCAATTACCATAATCAAATAATGTTTTACATCAACATATTACCGCTTCAAATATCTCTTGCAAGTAAATTCAAGCTCTTAATCTCTCTCATCCTTTTTTTATCACCAATCTTATTTATTTCTTCTTCCAATAATAGCTAATTTAGTTTTACAAAGACAATATTACCATATCTTATCAAATCGTATTATTATACACAAATATCTCTTAATTAATTAAACATTACACATATATATAGTTAATTATCTTACTTCTAAATCTAGATCATTATCTTTAACCTTTCAGCCAGTAATTCCATTTTTGTTGCTTATCATGATCATTGACTTAATTCATTTCCATTCATTAAACAAACCAAATTCCATCCATTTAATTACCATATCGAAACATATTATTATATACAAAAATCTCCTAATTAAACATTTCAAAATTCCAATCTAAATCAATCTATTACTCCAAGAAATGCAAGTTTCTTTTTTCATTCCACAGTTAACTTTCATATTTCTATACCAAAGTTCCATAAAACAAAAAAGTCATCAAACTAAATTAAACACACATGAATATAATTGTATATTTCTTACTTCTAAGTCTAAATCATTATCCTTAAAACAATCCATAGAACCAACATTGCCTTTTAATACATTCAATAATTTTTATTAATTTAAACACGCATGTGTATAATTGCATTTTTCAGCTCTAAATCATTATCCTTAAAACAATCCATGAAATCAGCATTGCCTTTTACGCCATTAAACATTTTTAAATTTGTTTTTGAGTCTAGTTCTGGGTTTCTTTCTCTGCCACACCAGCTTCCATGAAGACACTTCCCTTTCAACCAGTAAATCCATTCTCAATGCTTGTAATAATCGTTGAGCAAATGTCCCTTTCTCTGTAGTAAGCATCTTTTTTCTCTTTCAACCAATAGATCAATTCTTATTGCTTGTAATAATCTTTGAGAGAGAATAACTCTCTTCCTCTGCAGTAAACGTCTTTTTCTGTTCTCTTTGCGATGTAGTTGCTTTGTATTTTAAAGTCTTAGTCTTTGCTTCTTCTGGTTCTCTAAATTGCTGGAGAAGGGATTGTCAGACGAAATAAATTCCACTTCTATCTCTGTAAATTCCTCTTCTGGCACATTTTGATTTATGTCATAATCAGTTGTAACCTGGACATCAGTTTGGGCAAATATAGTAGAGTTTCTAGATTTTGATTCTAAAGTACAGTTTTTAAATGTAGCACAAATTTCTGCAGTGGCCTCATAAATCTTTTCCAATATAAGTGCACAATTCAGTTGTATCTGAGGTTTCTCCATTTTAATACTAATGCTTAAAAGGAGATCTCTTTTTCTTTTTTGTAGAGGCTTTGTTTAATGTAGAAACATCCACCCCCACATCTTCACAGGTGCAGAGCTTATCTTTAGTGTTTTAAAGTTCATAAGAAAAAATAAGCAAAGTTGCAGTATTAAATTCTTGCCACTAGATGTCCTCAGTAAGTTAAGAGAGACTTTTCCAAAAATCAATTCTTTTTTCCCCGTCTTTTAAAGTAATGTCTATATATAAAAAAGTAGAAATAGTAAATTTCTTAAAAAGAAAGGAGAGAAAACCTTTTCCTTTTTTTCCCTTTTTAGTGTCCCAATAAAAATAGATTATAGCCTTTCAGTGTTTATGAAATGCCTTTCTTCCCATAAAAAAGCAGAAGCCACCTTTCCAAGCCAGGGAAATAATTTCAAAAGCTCTTTACAGGCACACAATCGAAAAAATAAATGGAAAAGAGAGAAAAATAAAAAAAAATTCTCACCCAGATTCACCAAGGGGGCACTAAAAGCTTAGATGTTGTTCGACTTACAGTCTGAAGCAGCAGGGCGATCGGCCATTTTCATGGCCTATCTTCCTCTCCGTCGGTCCTCAGAGTTTTGTCCGGACAGCTGGAGGAGCCACTGCTCCTCCGCAGCCAGACTGCAGCCTCCTTGACAGAATTCGCACCCTCCAGGGCGACTTTGGATCCGTATAAGGGTCCACCGACAGAGGGAAACCTAGTCGACAAGGAGAGAAGTCTCCCTGTGTGACTTGTGATGCCGTGAACCGGAACCGGAAGTCCATTTCAAGTTATTATTAATGCTATTTTAATATATAATTATCTCTGATATCTTATCCTTTCCAAAAATGTTCTACTGTATAAAAAACCCACATCTGTTACATTAATTATATAACAATGGGAATGTCAAATGAAGAGCCAAAAGCTTTGAATGTATACATCGAAGTACGTGAGGATTCCTATGTTCAAAATCTAATGTATTTCAGTATTAATCTTTAATATCAAAATACATCTGTATAAAAGAGCACAGTTCTTTGTGCAAAGCTGTAAATTGTTATAGAAACAGCCAAAATATATCATTTCCCGGACATACATTATTTTAGGTTTTACATAGAGAACAATGTAGCCAAGGTCTGCTGAACAAATTAGGAAATAGTTGGACAAATCTGGAAATAACTTTGTCAATTTTATGATTAAATGCATAGCACTACTTCTTCCCATTTTTCCCAAAACAACAATTCTGTGAGGTGGATTGGACTGAGACAGAATGACTAGCTCAAAGTCATCTGGTCAGCTTCTATGATGAGGAGTGAAACTCAAACCAGGGCATTTGATTTGAGTCCATCTCCTTAACCACTACTGAAATAATATCAGACAATTACATACTTCCCTAATGCATTACAATTTAAGCCATTTGGTCTATACTGTTAGCAGGTATATAACTGAGCTTACCAATTGGTCTTGGCTTCCAATAATTCAGCAGAAACTAGACTATCCCTTACTGCTATGACATGCTTCTACCATGCAATGAATTTCAAGCTAGGTCACTGGAACCCAACTTGCAAAAGCTTCTTGGCAGCAATCTAGTATACAAGTAGCTTTAATTATTGTTGAGTCCATACCTATGGGGAAACTGAATCATATGGATGAGGTTTTAAAAAAATAAGAGGTACAAAGAACCTAGATCAGGGCTTTTCAACCTTTTTACTGATTGTACCACTTTTAGGATATGGCAATATTCGAGTACCACCAAGCAAGGTGTCAAAAACTTGATGACCCAAAAAAAAAAAAAAAAAAAAACCTGTTCAAAGTTGAAATTGCATTGAAATGACTTATGACCATTTTTCACACTTATGACCATTGCAGCATGCCTAGGTCATGTGATTTATATTTGGATGCTTGGCAACTGATTCATACTTATAATGGTCACAGTGTTCCAGGGTCATGTGATCCCCTTCTGCAACCTTTTGACAAGCAAAATCAATGGCAGAGCTGTTGGTGGCCAAGTGCTAAGGCGGGACTTCCTTTCCTGCCTCCCTTTTTCTCATTCTCATTCCCTGCCTCCCCTTTTCTCATTCTCTCTTCATATATTGATCAAACAAGGAAAGGCCTCCAGAGACAGAAAAGACAAGCTGCTGAGTGAACTAGCTTAAAAAGGCATGTTTCTTTTTAAGAATTAGCTACTGGCTAGAAAGGAAAGTAAGGAGCACAGCCGGCACTTAAGGAAAAAAAAATGTAAGTACTGGCTGCCGGCTAAGGCAGTCTCCCCGAATGGCTCCATTCATAAGTAAAGGAATGCTACAGGCAAAATCCATTCAGGAGAAAAAATACTTCAAAATCCCTTACAGCAAAACTTACAGCTAACAACAGCAGAGCAACAGAAGCTGACACGAGACATCAGCCAAATAGAAATTGTCAAACACTCCTTAAGAACACAAAGCCCACATTGCACAAATCCCAGAACTTCAAAGTCACAAAAGCACATAAGAATCCTTCCACTCTCCATCTCTGTCCCTCCCTCCTCTGTGCCTCACCTCCAGCCATTGGTGCCTTTTTTCATTCCTTTTGGAAGGTGACCTCTCCCCTGCTACATTTCTTGCCTGTTTGCTGCTGCCAGCACAGATGGCTGCCACAGCAGTTGTAGATCAGCTCATGGCCAGCCTGCTTGATCTCCTCTTCCCCACCCTCCTCCTCCTCCTCCTCCTCCTCCTCTCCAGCTGACTCCACCTCCTCCCAAGCCTGCTGCTTTTCTCTCTCTCCCTCTTCTGCCCAAACTGCCTCCTTTTACAGCATCTCCTGTCTCTGCCTCCCTCCTCCTTTCTCATGGAGGAGGGTGAGCCAGAAATGAGCCTGAGGTCTTTGCAGCTCCAGAGGACTCTCACTGTAAGTCCTTGCCTGTGCTGGCTCTTTCCCTCCCCCACTACACTTGGCTAGGCAGGGTTGCGTGCCACCTGCCACTCATTAATGTACCACAAGTGGTACGCGTACCACCGGTTGAAAAGCCCTGATCTAGATGGTGTGTAGTTCTTTTCATTAATGATATAGTCCATTTTTTTGTTTAGCTTGCTGTGCCATCATTTTATTCCTCTTTAAGAACGTTTTCATTCTAATAAAATAGGATGGACAAACTTCTGACACTATAGACAATCCCCGACTTACATTCAAAGTTACAATGACAGTGAAAAAGCAACTTACAACCAGTCCTTGCGCTTACTTATAATCATCACAGCACCCCCAAGTCCTTGCGCTTACTTATAATCATCACAGCACCCCCATAGTCACATGATCAAAATTTAGGCACTTGGAAAATGGTATTTATAACAAATTGCAGCATCCTGGGATTATGTGATTGCCACTGCAATCTTCCCAGATGGTTTACAGTAAACAAAGTCAATGGGGGAAGTTGGATTTATTTAACAACTACAGTGATTGACTTAACAACCATGGCAAAAAAAAGTAGCAAAATCATGATTTCCTTGCTTATCAATGGAAATTCTGGTCCCAATTGTAGCCCTAAGTTGAGGACCACCTGCATTGATTGGTTTTGCCTTGCCACCTGCACATTCTTGGTTGATCCAGTACCCACAGTGTCTTGGGATTCTCCAATGAAGTTTTAACCAAGATCTTTGAATACAAAGATGTCAGTACTTGGAATGAAAATTCAACGGCATGCTGGAATAGGAGTTCTTACGCTCACAATCTTTGGAGGAAAATTAATCAGTTATCAGCTCCCTGTCTTTGGAAATAAATCAATTTTGTCAGATATATATACAAAATGAACTTTACAATAAAAAGAAAACACTTAAAATCCTGTAAAACAATCTGTTAGGGAGAAAATAAAAATGAAGTTATGAAACTTATAGCAACTCAAGAAAATCCTCTAATGGAAAATAAACAAAAGAAAAATTAATACTCTTGCAGACTATGTGGTGTTACTGTCTGTTACCATTGAGATCTCTCTTTCTCTCGCTCTGTGTATGTATGTACAGTGTATATGTAGAGAAACTACATATCAGAAACAATATCAAAGGCCATAATGTTTAAATAACTGCATCATTCCCCCCCAAAAGTTGTATTATGTAATAGTTTTAGCTTAAAATTATTAGTATTCCTGAGGCACAAATTGTGGCATACATTTCTTCCTAGCTTCTCTAGAATTTCCAGTTTCCAACTGATTCCAGCCTTTAATCAGATGTTCAAGAAAAATGTTCCTTATCTCCTTTTTTCTCTACAAAAGGGAAGATTCTGGGGAACATTCCTGCTATATGCTAAGGTAAGGTTTGAAACAAAGTAATATTAATTGAACATTTTGCAGTCTATGTGACAGTTAACAATTCAGAATATCATAAAAGCAGATTGGTTTTGCAACACCACTAATCTCTAAATGTTATATAAAAATATCTGCTGCTGTAAAAACTCCTGTGTTTCAGCTTAATGTTTTCAAGAAATATTAGTCTTTTAATCCTCAAAACAGATTTATATAGGTAGCTCTTGACCATAAGGGAGCCTACCCATTACAATTGTAAGCTGTGACAGTCATCCTATGGGTCATCCTATGACCAACCCAATTTTATGACTGTTTTTGTGGTGGTCATTAAGCAAATCACCATGGTAGTTATATGAGTGTGGTTGTAAAGTGAAATCATTAAGTAAACCCATTGTTTGCTATGGGGCATTTTGCTGAAAACTGAAATAATATACATACCATTCTATCAACTGTAATTATAGGTGGATAGACATAATTATTTTCTTACCCAAATTCCCCCTGGAAACCTTCCAATTCATCCTTTTGCTCAGCTAGAGTAGATTCCAAATCCAAGTAGGTACCATTGTGAGACAATTGCAGTGCACAATCATCAAGCTGAAAAAGAATTTAACAATTTAGAAATCATTGTTGCAATGATAACACTTTGATCCAGCAAACCAACTTACATTAATACTAGAAAGTTAGGAAAAATGAAACTGTTACATTTTTACTTTGCGCTCTACACCATCTACTCCTCTCTGCAAATAATTTTTAAAAATGCTAAATTAGAAAGATTGGGGTAATTATGATTCCTACCACAGGCTATGTGTTTAACTGCTATTTGTTTTTGTTTTTAAAGCAACACTTATTCATACAAATAAAATATTCTAGCATGTGTGTTAATATATAATGATCTCAAAAGTTTATGAGGCCTTCTTAAATGAAAAATGCAAAGAAATAGAGCAGGAGTGTCAAACTGCCAGTCCCTGGGGCGGATGCATCATGCCAAAATTGCACCCACCCCACTGCCGGCAATGGGAAAAAGTTACGATACGTCGCGACACGTCATGTGACATCGTGAGTTTGACACCCGTGAAATAGAGGAAAACAACAAAATGGGAAAGAATAGTGATCTTTTCAAGAAAACTGGAGATTATCAAGGGGAATGTTTCGTGCAAAGATAGGCCCAACAAAGCACAAAAATGACAGGGACCTAACAGAAGCAAGCAGAGGAGATTAAGAAGAGGTGGCAAGAGTACACAGAGGAACTATATACGGAAGATCTTAATGTCCCTGACAACCATGATTGGTGTGGTGATTGCTGACCTTGAGCCAGACAAACTGAAGCGCGAAGTCAAATAGGCTTTAGGAAATATTACCAACAGCAAAGTTAGCAGAGGTGATGGTATTCCAGCTGAGCTATTGAGAAACCTATATTTGAGTCAAAATGCAACAGTTAGAACTGAACATGCAACAACTTGATTCAAAATAAGCAAAGGACACAACAAGGCTGTGTGTTGTTACCGGGGTTATTTAACTTACATCCAGAATACACCATGCAAAATGTCGGGCTGGGTGGATCACAGGGCCAGAATTAAGGTTGCCAAGAGAAATATCAAAAACTTCAAATATGCAGATGATAGCATACCAATGGCAAAAAGGAGCTAAAGAGCCTCTTGATAAGGGTGAAAGTGGAGAGTGCAAAAGCAGGTTTGAAACTCAACATTAAAAAAACTAAGATCATGACATCCGGTCCCATCACCTCCTGGCAAACAGAAGGGGGAAAAAATGGAAGTAGTGACAGTTTTTATTTTATTTGGAGGGGAGGTACTCCAAGATCACTGCAGACGGTGACTGCAGTCATGAAAGAGGCTTGCTTCCTTGGGAGGAAAGCTATGGCAAACCTAGACAGCAAAAAGCAGAGACATCATCTTGACAACAAAGATCTGCATAATCAAAGCTACGGTTTTCCTAGTAACAATGTATGCCTATGAGAGTTGGACCATAAGGAAGGCTGAGCATGTGGTGCTTTTGAATTGTGGTGCTGGAGAAGACTGTTCAGAATCCCTTGGACTGCAAGGAGATCAAATCAGTCAATCCTAAAAGAAATCAACCCTGACTGTTCTTTGGAAGGACGGATACTAAAGCTGAAGCTCAAACACTTTGGCCATTATCATTAATAAGAGAGGATTCACTAGAAAAGACTCTGATGTTGGAAAAGACTGAAGGCAAAAGGAGAAGGGATAGCAGAAGATAAGATGGTTAGGTAGTGTCATTGACGCAATGAACATGAATTTGGGCAAACTCTGGGAGATAATGGAGAACACAGGGGAGTCTGGCGCACTGTGGTCCATGAAGTTACGAAGTGTCGGACACAACTTAGCGATTGAACAATAAAAACAGTTAGTCCTTGATTTACGACCATAATTGAGCTCAATATTTCCATTACTAAGCAAGGCAGTTGTTAGGTTTTTCTCCATTTTACTATCTTTGTTGCCACTATTGTTAAGTGAATCACTACCCCATTGACTTTGCTTGTCAGAAGTTCACTAAAAGTGATCATATGACCGCAGGACACTGCAACTATCATAAATATGAGTCAGGTGCCAAGCCTCCCAATTTTGACCATGGAGATGCTGCAACAGTTGTGTAAAAATTGGTCCTAAGTCACTTTTTTCAGTGTCATTGTAACTTCAAAAGTCACTAAACAAATTGTTGTAAGTCCAGGAATACCTGTGTTAAAATGAGGCCAACTGGCTGCATGCAGCCTCCAAACTGTTGTAGATAGTCCCCATTAACAAGTATAAAGGGAAGACTCTTAAATATAGTAACTGTATTTAGTGAAATAGTGCTTCTGAATTAGGTTTGATTCCTGGCGATTTCACAGTCATGGCACATGCAATTTCTGTGCAACAGCACTATGCAAGTGACTTGCCAGTGCTTTCTTCCAAAACATTTTTGACTTTAAAGTATAGCATGTAGCCTTGGAATTCAATTGACTCTCCTATCTGAATATTAACAAGACCAATCCTACTTAGTTTTCAAACCCACATGTCATCTACTACTGAGACCATTGCATTTAATTACATGTACTGATTTGGGTCCAAACCCCACCCCATTAAACCAGTTCAGGTTTAAAATCTACATGTTTTCCCAACATTTTCTCTAGCCAAGTATATATTTTTTTCCAGTATCTTTTTGCTTTAACACGTTTCCACCATGCATGATAATAAATACTTCACTTATGTTTACATTTCCAACATCTATCTGACATATTTTTAAACATTTTTGCCAATTTTGCTGGTGGCAAGTGCCATCTATAAAACAATTTATATAAATTTTCTTTATAAGAAGCTGCCATTGTCAGTTTATAATTCCTTTCCCACAAGTTTTGCCATTTTTATAATTCTATGTTATATCCAAAGTTCTTTGCCCATGTTATCATTGTTTCTTTAACGTGTTCATCTTCCATTTTCAAATTCAATAAAAATGTATAGATTTATAACCTAAAACTGTATTGGTTTTTTTGGCAGCTGCAGCACAGTGCTGGCTTATATTTAAGTGATTGTCCACTAGGACTCCAAAGTTCCTGTTACTACTATTGAGCGAGGTATCATCTATACTGTACCTGTGCATGTGGTTTTTCTTGCCTAAATGTAGAACCTTACTTTTTTCACCATCAAATTTCATTTTGTTAGATAAAACCCAATGTTCAAGTCTGTTAAGATCCTTCTGTATCTTCTGGAATGTTGGCTATTCCTGCCAGCTTGGTATCATCTGCTAATTTGATGGGTTCCCCCTCTATCCCTCATCCAAATCATTGATGAAGATGTTAAAGAGTACTGGGCCTAACAGAAGGTACCCCACTGCATACTTCCCTCTATGTAGATGCAGTTCCATTGAGGACTACATGTTGAATGTGATTGGTCAGCCAGTTACCAAGCCATCTGATGGTGATGCTGTCTAACCCACATTTTTCTATCTTATCAAGTAGTAGGTTGTGAAATCAAATGCCTTACTGAAGTCCAAGTAAATTATATCCACAGCATTCTTCTGGTCCATTAATTTTGTCATCTTGTCAAAGAATGCAATAAGATTTGTCTGGCATGATCTGTTTTTGACAAACTCATGTTAGCTTTTGGTTATGACTTTTTTTGTCTGTAGGTGTTCACTGATTTGTTGTTTATCTTTTCCAGAATCTTCCCAGGTACTGAGGTCAGGCTGATAGGTCTGTAGTTTTCTGGATCCATTTTTTTGAAGATGGAAACAGCATCAGCTCTTTTCCAGTCCTCTGGTAGTTCCCCAGTGCTCCAGGATCTTTGAAAGATATAGTTCAGTAGTTCTGAGATCACATCTATCAGTTCCTTCAGAACCTTGGGGTGTAATCCATCTGGTCCTGGTGATTTGAACTCATCTAGGGTGAACAAGTGCTCACTTACCATTTTCTTGCCTATCTTAACTTGTGTTTCTGTTTTTTACAGTACTATTTTTGATAGGTTGGACTGTTTTTTCTTTTTGTGTAAAGGATAACTTGGAGAGAGTGATTTAAATTTAATAGTGAATTTTAAAATATGCATGTTAAGACAAAGTTTAAAAAGAGGTATTAGAAAGTTTTGGTTTCAGAAATGTTTTTAAAGAAAAGTTTAGTGTTTTAAAATGGATGAAAAAATATTTTTCCCATTAAGGTTAAAGAATCTGAACAAATACAGTGAATTTTGTTAATATAAATGGTGATAGTTTATAAAAAATATTAAGTGCAAATAGAAATATATATTATTTCCATAGCAAGGAAGATAAAGCAGAAATGGTTAAATTGATTTTTTTATTCAAAGAAGAGTATATATTTATGTTTTTTATTTGGATATCACTTCTGGATTTTGTGCTTGTGATGAAAAAAATGAAACTTTTACTTTGATTTTGCCGATTAGATAGATTTGTTATTATAATAATGGTGGCAAGAATAGCATGTGCACAGTGCTGGAAAAATGAGAATATACCATCAGAGGAAGAAGTAATAAGAAAAATCCTGGACTGTGCTGAGATGGACAAATTAACAATAAAAGAAAAGGAAGATACAGAGTATTATATAATATGGAACAAGTTATATGTCTGGTTGGAGAAATAATAGAGGAGAATAAATATGGAAAGGTCAAAAGTGAAAATATGTGTATAATAATGTATAATAATAATAATATGAATTATTCTTAGGAAGAAGTAAAACATGAAGGAAGAAAAATGTAAATAAGAAATAACGGGGCTATAAGGACAAATATTCTAAAGAAGAATAAGGGGGAAATGTAAATAATAGATTACCGTTACGCAATTGCTGTAAAAAAAAGGAGTATATATATTGTGTGTATGTGTGTTATGTTTTGCTTTGTTTTGTTTTGTCTTGTTGGTTAAAAATAAAAATTAAAATTAAAAAAAGAGATTAGTTATTACAGAAATGGCTAGTTATATACTAATGTCTAAAAGTAAAAAGTTGAGCATGGAATGCTATTATCTTGTACTGTGCAAAAAAAGAGTTGGAAGTCAACAATTTTTTTCTTTCTTCTCTTGTACCTCATATTTTCTTTCCCCCTCTCTTTTTCCTTCCCTTAATTTCCTATTTTTATTTTTCTTTGTATTTTATATGTTGATAAAGCAATAAAAGTCAAGAAACTTGAAATGTTAAAAAAAGATAGAAACGAATCATTTATTGACCCACAAAGATATTTTTGCCTCAGCTTCTCATAAAACTCAAGACTGATGAAAAAAATTGTGAAAACAGTGAACAAGGAAAGTGAATGTTTTCATTATTTGAGACAGATGTTTCCAATAAAGGAGGTGAAGATTAAGGAGAGCATTTCTGTTGGTCCACATATCAGACTTTGTCATCAGTGATCTGAAAATTGTTATTTGGGCCAGAGAAAATCACTTGAAAGCATTCACGGATTCAAACATTCATTGAGAATTGTCTTGGCAACTACAGTGCACCAAACTACATTTAGCTAGTTGACAAACTTCTTACACTATACAAGACCATCAAGTGTAATATATCATTGAGGATTCATTTTCTGAATTCAGTCTTTCCCAAAAATTCCAGGTGCAATCAATAACAAACATGATGAAAGGTTTCACCAGGACATTGTCACACTGGAAAATCAGGTCAACTGGAATTCATCAATGCTGACTATTATTGTATTCTGCAGCAAGAAGTTTGGACACTGAGTACAAACAAAAAATCAGCTGCAAAACATTTTTGGCCCTGTTGAAGTCATGCAACTTGTTGAAAACATGTGATTCCATACAACAGGGCTTTTCAACCTTTTCACAGATTGTACCACTTTTAAGACATGACAATATTTGAGTACCACCAGTGCTTAGCAAGGTGTCAAAACTTGATGACTAAAAAGGGGGGTTGGGTTTTACTGATTATATTCATTTGTTGTTATAGAAACGGCTAGTTTATAATATTATGGAAAAGTAAAAAGTTAAGGTTCAATGTTAATGCTTCTTACTACTGCAACAAAAGAAGTTTGTTCTTTTTCCCTTCTCCCTCTCACTTTTCTCCCCTTTTTTCTCCCCACGGTGTCCTACTATTTGCTTCTATATTTTTGTATTTTATTCTATAATCTAATAAAATATTACAAAGTGTAGAAAAAAAAGAAAAAAAGTACCAGTTTTAATTTCTTTGATGACTGTTCCTTTGCTGAATCAGTTTCTTTTGCACTGACAAATATATGATAAATTTATCCACGTTTATTAATATACATCACTACCAGCTAGCTCAGGGCTCTTCAAACTTGGCACTTTTAAGACTTGTAGACTTCAACTTCCAGAATTCCTTAGTCATCATGGCTGGTTGAGGAATTCTGGGAGTTGAAGTCCACAGGTCTTAAAAGTGCCAAGTTTGTAGATCCTTGAGCTAGCTGGTCGGCCCTTTTTCCTCTCTTCCTCTCCTCTTCTTCCTTCCTGCCTTCTGAGGTCTCCTTCCACAGTGTAGTAAGAATTCACCCCCCCCTGTATACTTAAAGACACAGGAATCAAGTGCAAAGCAAAAAAAGCTCAGAAAAACCTTTCAGAATAAAGAAACACATAAACTCCAGGCTTTTTTTCTTTAAGTTGCCTCAGGCATGTCACAATGTTGCAACCTGAGACTGAAAGGCTCTGGCAATTGCAAAAAGCTTTAGCCTTAAATTAAGCCTGTTTACCTTCAAAGAAAACTTTCTAAAAGCCATAGACCAGTGATGGCGAACCTTTTAGAGACCGAGTGCCCAAACTGCAACCCAAAATCCACTTATTTATTACAAAGTGCCATGGCCACATCAGCATTGTGGTGCCCTCGGGGGGAGGGGGCAGGGAGGTGCCTCTGAGTGCCACCTCTGGCATGCAAAACCCGGGGGGGCACAAAATGGGCCACCATGCTGCAAGGCGCAAAAATGGCCGCTGCTGCACCACGAGGTGCAGATACGAGACACTGCACCATGAAACAGGGCAGGGCTAGTGAATATCACACAGGCACTAGCCCCACCCCATTGGCAGTGCATGAGTGCTCACGGCCTCATGCGTGCATGCACGTATGTAAAATGCTTCCCCCTCTTTTCTTCCAGTCCACCAATCGACAATGATCATTGACCTCTGCTCTACCACCTCTACTCGAGCTTGCTAGTCGGCCGCTTCGCCTCCTTTGTGCTGGGTGGGGCTTCTGCTCCAGGCGGTGGGAGCGGCCTGATGGACCTGCTGCTGGTGGCGGTGGTTGCACGTGTCAACAGAGAGGGCGCTGAGTGCAGCCTCTGGCACGCGTGCCATAGGTTTGCCACCACTGCCATAGACAGACTCAAGATAAGGGAGTAAAGCTAATTACATTTGTTTAAAGGGATTAAACCTATGGAAGGCAACACTTTGGGCTCACTGCTAGCCTTTCTGAAACCAAATAAAATATTCCAATAACCAAAGCACACAAACCAAGCCCCTGAATTACAAAACACCGTAAAAACTGCACAAAAATCTTTATGGTAACCCAATCAAGCTGCCAGCTGATCCAGAACTAAATAAACCCACCTCCTTTCTGGCATGCTCGTCTCCCGGCTTTTCATTTCATCAGTGCTGATTGCATTCTCCTGGCTGGAGAAAACGAACCAGAAGACCTTTTCTTCCAGCAACAGCTGCTGCTTCTTCCCTGTCTCTTTTTCCTCTCTGCCTGCAGAGCTCTCCTTCCATAGCTTCTTCTCCATCTCCTTCTTTCCATGTTGTCTTTTTCCCTTTCCCACCAAAACCACCTCCTTTTATAGCCTCTCCTCTACTCCCCCTTTTTCTTCAGTTCACATCCAGCTCCGTGCTGCTTCTGGAAGCGCCAGTCAGCTGGAGCCCTGCCAGCTCCTGGGGTTTCTGCCGAGCCCCGACAGTCCTGCAGCTGGAGTTGCCTCTCCCTCAGGCTTGGGTCGCTTCAGCTCATTCCCCTTCCCCACTACACTTCTCTAGGGCAGTCGTGTACCATCTGCCACATGCCAAAGTACTACAGGTGGTACGCGTATCACCAGTTGAAAAGCCCTGCCATACAAGATAGTCATTTAAGTTTAATTTCATATTTCTCAAGATACCTATATGATATGGTCATTCTGAAATTATTTGCGTTCTATTGGAAGAGATCTATCACAATCACCAAAAGCTTTTCATGAAACAAAACATTTGAAAAAAATGTTACCCATTTTTTTAGGTAAGGCATAATTCTCTGGCTGTGCGTACTGTGTTTCACTGGCTATAAAAACTGCTACAGTACTTGGACAAGGCTTGCTAAAGTGCTAATTTATTGTTCATTAAGGAAGTAAGCTTCATTTGAACACAATAGAATCATGGAGTTGGAAAGAAGCCATTCATGCCACTGTAGTATCCAATTAACTTCTTCAACAAATGATTGTCTAGACCAGTGGTTCTTAACCTGGGCAATATCGCCCCCCAGGGGGGCAATTTCATTTTTCAGGGGAGCGATGGAATGAAAAGGGGCGATGTGGGGGCGAAGGAACAAAAAGGGGGTGATATGGGGGCAACGGAGCAAGAAGTTTTGGGGACATTTTTGAGCCTGCCCCTGCGGCTCCAAGCCTCCTCCGTCATTTGGAGAGAGAGAGGTGCTTCTCTCTCTCTCTCTCTCTCTCTCTCTGATGCGGATTTGCCCCCTCACAGGGCTCCTGGTTGGCAATGAGCCCAGGTGCCCCGCCTCCTGGGACAAGCGCAGCCAGGAAGTCCATTTCCCTGGCTGGCCGCGTACCAAGTGCACGTGGCCGGGGAACTGCGCAGGGGATCCCTGCTGGGAGCAGCCCACCAGAGCCTCAGCCTAGCGGGCCAGCCTTCCTGCAAGCTGCAGCCCTGAGGGAGAGCTGCCCCTGCGATCCCCAGCCATGGGACTGTTGGCCCAGCTGGCTGGGAAGGTGTGCCAGAGTCCTAGCTGCTTTGAGAGGTGAGTAGAAGATGGGGGGGGAGAGAAAGGGAGGGGGAGGCATTTTCCAACCAGACCCGCTGGATCGCCTCCTCCTGGGGTCCGGCACGGACTTCCTTGCCCTCCTCCTCCTCCCCTTCTTCCTCCTGTTGCCCCCCGGGCGGCAGTCCTGGCTGGGGTGGTGGCCAGAGGGGGCATCGCTCCCTGGGCGATGCTGGTGGGTTGCGGATGGCCGGGAGCGTTGTGCGTTGCGGAGCCGCCCCAGCTCCTCCAGCAGCTGATGGGGGTGTTTTGCAGATGCCCTGCGAGTTAAGCCCGGGAACGCTGGTGGCACGAGGGGAGGCTTGGCGATGCAGCCAATGGGCGGGGCATTCTGCAGATGCCCCATGGCCCCGACTTGAGCTCAGGGATGCCAGCGGCACATGGGACGGCCTGCCAACGTGACCATGAGCCGGGGCGTCCCTGCAGGCCTGGCGGGCAGTGAAGCTGGGTGCCTCCAGCAGCAATGGGGTCTTCTGCTGCCTCCTGCCCCGCTTCCCACCCCTTCGGTGCCCTCTGCCTTTCATTTTCTCTCTCTCTCTCTCTTTCTCCTCACCTGGAGAAAAAAAGCGGAGGGAGGGAGAGGAAAGAGAGAAAGAGAGGGGAAAGAGAAAAAGAAAGAGAGAGAGGAAGTGCAAGTGCCTCTCTCTCCCCTCTCTCTCCTCACCTGGAGAAAGAAGGGGGAGGGAGGGAGAGGAAAGAGAGAGAGAGGGAGAGGGGAAAGAGAAAAAGAGAGAGAGGAAGCGCAAGTGCCTCTCTCTCCCCCCCCTCTCCTCACCTGGAGAAAGAAGGGGGAGGGAGGGAGAGGAAAGGGAGAGGGAGAGGGGAGAGAAAAAGAGAAAGAGAGAGAGGAAGCGCAAGTGCCTCTCTCTCTCCCCCCTCTCTCACACACACACATACTGAGTGGGGGAAGAGGACTAGCAGACCAAGGGCAGAAAGAGGGAGGGAGGGAGAGAGAGAAAGAGAGACCCTTTTGACATCTAAAATGAAGATAACACTGAAGATATATATATAATAAAGGTAAAAAGGGATATATGCAGTGTTATCTTCATTTTAGATGTCAAAAGGGTTTTGCGGCTCCCAGTGTTTTGTTTTCGGTGGGAAACGGGTCCAAGTGGCTCTTTGAGTGTTTTGGGTTGCTTATCCCTGCTCTACCCATACAGTGGTTCACCATTGGCCAGAATGGGCAGTGATGGAGGGGGGAGTGCTTCTTTTGAAACATCGCATGCTGTTTTGTGTGTCTCTTTGTATTGTACTTTTTTAGCCTGCACTCCAGTTCGATATTATATTTTCTTTGTGACTTTTTAATCCTTTTTACAGTGTGCGTGACTATATATACTTTCCTCGAATCTTAATTTAGTTTCAGAGTTTTCATCTTGAAATTCTTAGTTCCTGCATTGCGGTTTGTTCTTATGCCCGTTTTTTTTTTAATTGAAAATTTTTAAGTTTTACAAAACAATTCCCTTCCCCGAACCCTCCCAACCCTCCCCAGACCTTCCCAGAGCTGAATACAGGCTTAATTTAATTTTTTTTTAAAAAAATCTTAAGACACGTATAAACCATAAGCAAATCTAAATACATTAATTAAACAAATTATAAAATAGTTGACAACAATATATATATATAAAGAAAAAATACAAGAAAGAAGGAAAAAAGAGACAGAAAAAGAAATCAAATGAGAAGAAAAATAAAAAGAAAATTAAAAAAAATGTCTATAAAATATCTTAAATTTTAAATATAAATTATTCAAAAACTAAGTAATTTTTTTTATATCCAACTTATATTGCATAAAATCTATCCATTTTTTCCATACCAAAAAATACTTCTCTTGCGATTGATCTTTCAAGAAAGCCGAAATCTTTGCCATTTCCACCAAATAAGAAACTTTAAGAAGCCACTCTTGCAAAGTAGGCAAAGATTCCTTCTTCCAACATTTCCCTACTAACAACCTAGCCGCTGTAATTAAATTCAACATCAATATAGTTTCTTTACTGTCACAATTAGAAACAATACCTAACAAAAAAAATTGTGGGGTAAATTTTACCCTTCTTCTAAAAATTCTTTGGATATTCCACCATATCTTAATCTAAAAAGCTTTTATATTTTTACATGACCACCAGATATGATAATAAGTAGCATCCAAACATCCACATCTCCAACATTTAGGCTGCAAATCAGGATACATACGAGACATTTTTTGTGGATCAAGGTGCCATCTATAAAACATTTTGTAAACATTTTCCCTTAAATTTTGGGCTTGTGTAAATTTAACATTCTTCACCCAAATAATTTCCCAGGTATCTAATAAAACTGGTTCATCAAAATTTTGTGCCCATTTAACCATACATTCTTTAACTAATTCTGCTTCTGATTCCAGTTCTACTAACACCCCATAAATTCTCTTAATATGAGTTCGTCTTTGATCTTTTATTTGTTTTAACAAATTCTCATCTTCTCTAAGCAAACCCACATTACGATCTATCTTCCACCTCTCCACTATTTGTCTATAATGAAACCATGAGTAAATAATATTTTCTTGTGTTAAATCTTCCAAAGATTTTACCATCCCATCTAAGTAATTGTGCATAAGAAACGCTATCTATCTTGACTCCTCTCCTTATCTCTTCTATCGCATGCCACGGTATGGCCCATAGTGGAATTTTAAAATCACTTCTATAATATTTCTTCCAAACCTGAAGTAAAGAAATCCTTATAATATGAGATTTAAAAACCCTATCAACCTTTTTATTAAAAATTAAATAGGCATGCCATCCAAAAAGTAAATCCCAACCCTCCAAGAGGAGTATTTCTACATTTGTTAAATTAACCCAATCACTAATTAATGTTAAAACCACAGCATTTAAGTTTTACTCTTGGTTTTTTCCCTGCCCAAATGAATTTATTGATACCTTTCTGCCATTTGTTTAAATTAACCTCATTCTTTAAAATGGGTATCATTTGAAATAAAAAAAGAAACTTTGGCAGAACATTCATTTTAATCGCCGCAATTCTTCCCAAAAGAGATAATTGCAGCTTCTCCCAATTTTCCAAATCTCTTTGTATTTTGACCCACAGCCTTTCATAATTATTTTTATACAATTTTGCATTAGAAACAGATAAAATAACCCCCAAATATTTTACCTTATTGACAACCTCAAAATCTGTCAACTTAACCAAGGTCTCCTTATCCAAATTAGTCATGTTTTTAGGCAATATTTTAGTCTTATTGTTATTAATTTTAAAACCTGTCCATACTAATATATCAATTGTAATAACTCTACTACAGAATTAAGTGGGTTGAGATAAAGTAACAACCAAGTCATCTGCAAAAGCCCTTAATTTATATTCTTTTTTATTAACTTCTATTCCTTTTATTTGCTGTGATTCTCGAATTTTAATCAACAAAATTTCCAAAGTTAAAACAAACAGCAATGGTGACAATGGACAACCCTGTCTAGTCCCCTTCTCTATTAAAAACACCTCTGACAAACCCCCATTAACTATGAGTTGTGCCGTTTGCTTTTTATAAATAACACAAAGAGCCTGTAAAAATTTTTCTCCAAAATTCATTCTCTCAATTAATCTTAACATAAATTGCCAGTTCAGCTGGTCAAAAGCTTTTTCAGCATCTAAGAATATCAATCCTGCGGAAACCTGATTATTTTTATCTAAATATTCTAATAAGTTAATAATTTGTCTAACATTATTCTTCATATACCTTCCAGTTATAAAACCCATTTGATCCATATGTATTACATGATGCAAAACCCTCATAAGTCTATTAGCTAAAATTTTCGAAAAAATCTTATAATCTACATTTAAAAGAGATATAGGTCTATAATTCTTTGGCAAAGTAAGATCTTGATCTTCTTTTGGAATCAAGGATATAAAAGCTCTACCCCATGACGGGGGAATCTCTGAACCCTGTAATATATTATTAAAAAGCTCCCTTAAAGGTTGAATCATCTCTTGTACCAAAGTTTTACAATAGACAGATGTCAATCCATCCGTACCCGGTGCTTTACCTAATTTTAATTCTTTGATTACTGTCTCAATTTCCTCACTAGTAATCAGACCATTAATTTCTTGTTTCTGATCTTCTGTTAGTTTAGGAAAATTAGCTTCTTTTAAATAATTATCTATATCTGAGACCTGCACTTTAGTACTCATATATAATTTTTGATAATAATCTAAGAAAGATTTCTTAATCAACTCCTTCTGATATACCAATTTACCATTATAGTTTATTTTATCTATGATTCTCTGTCTCTGCTTCTTTCTCAAATGAAAAGCCAACCCTCTCCCTGGTTTATTGGCATTACAAAATGTATTTTGTTTCATATACAATAAATTAGTTGCAGTTTGATCAGCCATCAACATGTTAAATTGTGATTTAAGCAATTTTATAGATTCCTTAATCTTCTCATCTGTGGAGTTTAAAATCAGAGCTTTTTCTTTTAATTTAATCTCATCTTCCAACTCCTTACGTTTCTGCACCTGCTTCTGTCTATGAACCTTATTCATTTGTATCAAAATCCCCCGCATATAAGCTTTACCTGCATCCCAAACCATTGACATTGAAGTTCCCTTATACATATTTAAAGCAAAATAATCCTTTAATTGCTCCTTTAATTTTTGAACATTCTTTTCTTGTCTAAATAAATTTTCATTCATCCTCCAAGATCTCCTCTCCTCTTTTTCATTAACCAATTCCATCCAAACTGGACTATGATCCGTCAATGTCCTAGGAAAGATCTTAACATTCTTTACCCTAAAATATAAATCCGTTGTAATCAAGAAAAAGTCAATTCTTGAAAAAGATTGATGTCTATCCGAAAAGAAGGTAAAGTCTCTCTCTTCCAAGTTATGTTCACGCCAATAATCTCGCAGCTCCCAGTCTTCTTTCAAATCAAAAAAGGCTTTAGGTAATTTAGCCTGTTTAAAAGAAATGGAGGGTCCTTTTTTATCTCTTTGTGTATCTAAAACACCATTCCAGTCTCCCATTAATATAACAGATCTATAATTCAACAAAATTAGTTTTTGATGTAACAATCTATAAAATTGTTCCTGTTGTTGATTTGGTGCATACAGTCCCACTATGAATAGTTTCTTACCATACAAACCCACTTCAATCATAACATATCTCCCTTGAGGATCAGATTCTACTAAGCAGGCTGATAAATTTTGCTTAACATAAATAACTACTCCCCCTTTTTTCCCGGGAGCAAAAGATACAAAATGAGATCCCAAACGAGCATTAACTAAATATTTTTGATCTTTAGATATAATATGTGTTTCCTGCAGGCAAATAATATCATTGTTATGTTGCTTTAAATAATGAAAAATTTTCTTTCTCTTTTGGGGGGAATTAAGACCATTAGCATTCCATGTCAGGAGCTTTACCATCTCCCTTGACCAAAAGCCTGGAGAAGACTGCTTGAAGATCTGCCATTGAAGAATGTGCTGCAGAGCTCTTGGGTCTTGCTCCTCCCACAGGCACCGAAACAAATTCTTGTAGAACTTCTTTAACTTCTTTCTTCTGTTGTTCCTTTTCCTTACGTTTATGGGCTGCCCGAGTCATTCTTTGCTCTTTGATCTCTGCTTGTTGCGACCACTTGACCTGTGATTTTCCAACATCCATCAATACTACTTCTTCAGACTGCTGTTCCACCTCCTTGCCATCCAAGACTTTCTGCATCATAGGTGGTGATGAGCCTGCTCCCAGGACCGACTTATAAAACTCCTTTGCTTTAGAAACAGTGTTAAGTCTATAACGCGTCCCCGCATGACTCACTATGATACCCATCGGAATCTCCCATCTGAATGGCATCAATCTTTTTTTAAGTTCATTGGCTAAGAAAGCAAACTCTTTTCTCTTTCTTAAAATTTTGGATGGAATCTCCTTTAAAATAATGACATCTTGAGCAGCAATCTGAAACCTCTTGTTATAAAAAGCTTGTATAATTTCATTACGCAGAGATCTCTTCCCAAAATAAATTACCACATCCCTTGGCAGATTTCTTTGCTTTGCAACCCAAGAGTTAACTCTAAATATTTTTTCAATTTCTCTGAATATTTCCTCCTTCTCTCTATCCAAAATAGCAGCAAAGTCATTTACTACAATCTCTCTCAAGTCTTGTTGCATGTCTTCTTTCAGGCCTCTGATTCTTAAAGCATATTCCATTTCTCTATACTGAGACATAACAATATCATCTTGTGAAATTTCCATCTTTTTTTCCATGCCTTCAAATTTATCTTCCAAAATCTCCAACTTGTCTGCTACTTCTTCCACTCTAGAGTCCAATTTCTCAACCACAGAAGCAAGTCCTGTTAAAGCCATAACTATATCTTGCCTCAAAATAATATTATTCTCCACTAAAAGCTCTTCACTTCCCCTCTGATTTGAGATACAGCATTTCCCATTATGTCTTGCATATCTTTTACTGTTACTGCTGGCAGAGGGGGAGAGGGTGGTGGTGTAGCTTTAGGTTGTTGTGCTGGTAAAATCGCAGGAGAAGAAGCCACCTTAGGTACTGTAGATGTTGCTTGCCGCTTTGAAGCCATTTTTAAAAAGAAAAAGTTTTGTTTCTTCTTTCCTCCTTCTTTGAGAAAAAAAAAATACAAAATACAAAAAAAAATCCCTTAAAAAAAATGGCAAAGGAGAGTTTAACAAAAAAAGAAAAAGAAAATCTTCCCAAAACACAAATCCACCTTTAAGTTTAAAAAAAGGAACAATCTAGTCCATTACATTCCATTTCACTCACTTTCCGATCGCCATTTTACTTTCACTCTCACAAAAAAAAGAGAAAAAAGAAGGGAAATAAAAATCAACCTTTCAAACTAAAGTCCAAGTAAAATCCAATTAAAAAAATCCTTTATCCAGCTCTGTCCGCTTTTAAAAGTAACTCACCCGGTCTCTTTAAGCGCGGAGGTGGGAGCGGCGTCTTGCTTTGTTCCCGAGGGACAAAGACAGCTGGGAGGCGGAGGCAACCCGAACTCCGAGGGAGCTCTCTTTTCACCCCCCAAAGAAAACTTCCTGGGGGGTCCAAGAGGCTCTACCTCTATTCAGGTGATACTCCCCTCCCCCCCTTTGCCCGGGAGGGAGGTTTTGAGCCGCGGAACAGCTGGTGCCTGCTGTTCTCTGCGGTTCTCACGCTTTCCCAGGAGGACGGCTACAAAGTAGCCGCCATCACCGACGCTAAACCATCTTAAATTTCACTTGTAATTCAATCATTAAATGTTACTGTTTTTCTTTTCGGGCACTTCACTTTCTTTCAGTTGAATTTTGTTTTCAATGGTCATTACATTTAAGTGTCTTGAATAAATAAGATAATAATGAAATACATGTATCATGAAGTTTGGCAATAAAGTGACGGGTGGCACCAAAATTTTTCACACAGTTGAGATATGGGAAAAAGACTGGAAATAAATTATTTGTATCATATGTCATGATGACAATTTTAAAGAAAACAAAAAAAGTGTTTGCATAAATTGAAGAATTATTTCCTATGTTGTGATTGAGAGGTTATGTTGGGGGAGGGGGGCAATGACAACTTCCTCATTGGCTCAAGGGGGTGATTCATTCAAAAAGGTTAAGAACCACTGGTCTAGACTCTAGACTGAATACATCCAGTCAACGGTGCCCACACTGATCTGGTTCATTTGTTCCAGGACTGTTCTTACTGGGTTTTTTTTTTCCCTAATGTTCTATCAGAATGTGCCTTCCTGTAATTTAAATCCATAAATTTATGTTCTGAATTCTGAAATAATGGAGAACTTGTTTTGAACTTCTGCTATGTGATAAGTTCTATAATTTTCTCTCAATCTTCTCAAAACTAAATATTTCCAAATCCTTTAGTCTTTCTACATGGGACTTAGGTTCCAGATTGTTTGGTGGTTCCAGTTTGTTTACTCCTTAAAAGTCCAGTGCCTAGAACTGAACACAATGCTCAAGACAAGGTCTAATTAATGCAAGTAAAGCAAAATAATTATTTTCCTGTAATTTAAAACTGTAACCTAATACAATTTAAAAATTCAATTACCTCCTTTTTAATGATTTCATACTACTAACTCATATTCAGTTTGCTAATATTTCAAAAATTTTTCAAAACTATAATTAACAAGCCGGCTATTTCACAGCATATACTTGTGCTTTTCTGAATGAAACACCTGCATTTGTTTCTATTATTTCAGCCCATTTCTTTAATCTATCAATACTATTTTGAATGTGCTTTCTTTTTCTAGACTACTAATATTCCTTCTACTTCCTCACTCAAATTATTAATAAAGTGTTGAAGAGTAGAGGGTCTAATATAATATCCCCTGATCACATTTGCCTCAGTCTGCTGCTACCATGCTACCTACTGTTCATTAATTGCATGATGATACTCATCCTGATACTGGTGAAGAGAAACCAAAACAAGAGCTGAACAGTTCTGTTTTCTTTTCTACTGTTAACATTTTCTGTACTCCTTGACCAGATGGCACCTTGATTCTCCCATTTAATTTTAGATATAAGGAGGCTTTTTTGTTTTTCTTTTCTTGATTTTGATTTTTAATCTGATTCAGAAGATTCATTATTAATTATAATTATTATAATTCCAGTTCTGGTCATTTTTTATTTTCTATATGTGCCCCTTTTTGTTTTCAGAATCTCACTTAGCTTTTTGTAGTCACTTTTTAGCTTCTTCTGCTGTCATCCTTCCCTCCTCTTATCCCACTGGGATTATTTGCAATTGTCCTTTTAGCATTTTTTCTATTTTTAACAAACTCAAAAGCATGTTGAGTTTATTTTTCTATTACTTCCCTCTGCCTGGGTATAAATATTGTTGCCTTGAATTTACTAAAATCTACCTTTTTAAAAAAGCCAAAATATATATCTAATACATGATGCTTTAGCATGACTTAAAATCAAGAACATCACTATTACATACTTTCTCCTACGTTTTTAGTGTTAACATTTCTATTTTTGCAACTATCATAAGTCTGTGTTCCTCAACGATTAATAACAAGTCAAGAATAGATGGATCTCAATAGCTGAGAATATATATAGTTCAAGGTTAAATTGTGGAGTCCATGGTGCTCTCTGAGCTTGATTATTTGCTTGCAGATATTTTATTACGCAACAAGCAAACATCATCACTGTTAAGTTTGGAGTTTCCTTCCTGTTTCTACTAAGAAAAGAAACTACATCTCCACCAAAACTGGCATAGCAAGCTACTGAATATAAACAGAGAGCAAACCCCACACTTACTTTCACTGATATTACCTGTCTGGAAACACCTGCAAACAATCAAGTTCAGAGAACCAGGACTTGACAAATGGATATTCTTTTGTTTTCCTTTAAATTTCTCTGACTTAATTTTTCCGAAGTCTAACAAAATCCAAACAACTCTGAACATAGTATAAAAGCTTTAAGAATGATGGAACTCAAAGGGATAGATTGATTTCCAAAATAGAATGGGAAGATGTTTTAACCCCACCACACCTCCCATTCCCTTTCTCCTATAGTCAAATTATTATTATTATGGAAGTACTTCTACATTTCTATTCAAAATCAAAATACCAATATTGAATACCTTTTTCGTATAATTAGACTCCTGGGCAAGAACACACTGTCCCTGTTTTAAAGCCAGAAAATGTGGTGAATGAAAGCAGTATTAAGGGAACTAATGAAAAAAACCTGGATTTAAATATTACTTTCAATGGATTTTTGATGAATCCAGACTTTGTTATTTTATACTCAAAGTTTTTTATCAGGATCCATCAACTTTAATTACTTAATAATCAGTTAATGGGAAAATAAAATTCTATGCCCATTTTTCTCACAAATTTAATTCTTATCCTTAATCAATTGAAATCTATCTTCCTCAAAATTGTTGTTTTCTACCAATGTTTTTAACTTTTATTCTATAAACCTTTGGGCTAGTTTCCCAATGAAAAAGTTTGAAATATTATAATTCTGTAAATTACTCTGACTTTTCTGAATAATTTTAAACAGACACAACTTTTGCGCTAGTGTTGTCTATTCTTTCTTAGGCACAGAGAAAGGTGTCATTCAAGCCCAGCCACAACAATTCAATTCAGAGCATTCCAGATTATCTCCTAAAGAGCCCTTTCAATTTTCCTGGAAGCCTTAGTTAAGCTATTCTGAGCTCACCAATCATCTGGCAAACTATTTTCCTGAGAACCCTGTGCCTCATTGTGGATTTTCTAATTAAAGAATCTCTGATCAGCTCTCAGGGAAACTCAAGGGCTCTGTTGAAACAGAGTGAAAATAGTATGAAGCGGTACTAAGAGTTATAATTAGCTTTAGTAATGGACATCTTGAACAATTGTTGGCTGAATCATTTTAAACACAGTCACCATTTTCAAGTTATAGTATTTCAGAGGATAAAAACATAAAATAACAATATTTGCAGTGAAAAATCCCTAGATTTTGATTAACTTTAGCAAACTATTCTCATAATTTCAAGCAGAGAGAATGCAATCTAATTTAACATGTTTAAACTATTTTGCCCCAGAATTCTAAATCAACTTTTACTGGGATGTTTCATGAACTTAATAAATTTGTTCAGAACAAACATATACAGGATTATAAGAACTGCTTTTCTGGGAAAACCATTTTACTAATAGGTTTGAGCTAAAATCCATTTCAATCCATTTCTTTATTATTATTATTATTATTGTGTGGCCACTTAGTATTTATATGATAATAGGCTTAGCTCTTGTCTCCGTTTGTTTTGACTACACTATTTTATTTTCTAGTACTGTAGGAGATAGAAATCACTAAATTTTTCAAAGAATGGTCCCTATGATTCCAAGTTACATGTAGAGTCTGAAAGTAACCATGATTCAAGTGAAACAGAATTTTTGCAGATAATACAAATCAGTTGCCAAGCTCATAGAAGAAAAGTGGTTTCTTAGCATTAGTGAAGAAATCCTGAATGTGAATCAAATATAATAAAGAAACAAGGAACATTTTATTCACAGCTCCTTTTTAAACAGCAAAACCCAGTACCTTTACATAAGCACTGTAAAATAAAACTAGCTTCCTATAATTTTACCATTGCCACCTGCAGAATGTCTAGCTGCTGAAGAATGCTGTTTTTTGCCTGGGCCTAATTATAGTTAATGTCCCTCTTGCTTTTTTTGTAGACAAGAGCAGCCCAGCAATATGATTCCCCAAGAAGCATCAAGAACCCTATATTTGGGTGCCATATATGAATAATTAGTGTAAAGGAAGACAATAAAAGGATGTGTTAAGGATTCAGTGATTTTGTGAGAGAAGAATCCAACCCAATCCAAAGGTTGCTGGGGACGAACGAATGATAGATGAATATTCTGATCAGTGGCACAGACACAGTCAACCTTTGTAGATTTTAATAATGACCTAAATGATTATGTCCAAAACAATTATGCATAGAACTACTGTAATTAATTGAAATAATTATTTTGAATTGAGAAATAATTTGAAAGCAGCTAAGTTTATATTTCTTTTCCAACATATAAAAAGGAAGAATACTGGGATCTCACAGGAGCGTAACTGAACTAATTCCTCCCTCACCTTTTGGAAGCAGGGAAATGAGCAAGGGGGAAAAGGGAACTGGGTAAAAAAGCTAAATCAGATAGTTAGGATGAAAAGGTATTAATGGGCAGCTTCCCCTTTAGACTGGTGAACTGGAGATCTATCATACTGTTTGTATAGGAAATTTGGTTGATTTTTCATTCCAAGTTGTCTGAGTCTAACAATTTTCTAACATAAACTGATTGTTTCAGATCCTATTGCAGTATTTCTATAACGGTGTATGTATAATGGCCTAGTGATGAAGATGCTCGCCTCTCACTCAGAAGGTTGAGTTCAATCCTAGGTAGCAGCAGATACTTCTCTTCTGAGGTGCATAAAAAAAAATCTGCTGTGAACTCCGCATGATGTCAGCTCTATTCTATCCAGTCGCTCCGACCCTAACCTGAATTAAGGGATTACAGGGTTGTAAAAAGAGAGAGAGGTTTGTATTATACATCCCAAACTATGTGAAGAATTATTATTTTATCCATGGGATGAGAGCAACAACAACAACAAAAAAGACTTCTCAGAACTGAAAACAAACTATACTCCCAAGATGTACAATTTTAGACAGCTGACAGATGAATTGGTTCTTTGTTTATTTATTACTTCAATTTATATGGTCACTCATCTCAAATTCATGGCTGTGGGCAGCTAACAGTAATGCAGACAGTATAAAAAATATAAAACAATACAAACAAATCTTGGATTATTTATTAATATTTATTCATATAATCCGTATTGACGGTAAAAAAAAAATCCTATCCCCCAAACAAAAACCAACAAGAAATCAACATAAGCAATGTATAGTCTGTCACAAATGTACTATCAGTGAAATGGGAAGGTTAATCCATTTTAATAAATATTAATAATCAAACATTATTACATATGTGTATTATATATACATGTATATGTACATATAGTTTACCCTGCTTCATATATATATATATACATACACACACACACACACACACACACACACACACACACACACACATATATATACCCTCCAGCATTCTATTTTCTCCACAACCCCCATGCATGACAATTGGCACAAGGTTCTTATTATAGAATACTATGGGGTTTTGTCCATAGTATTCCATAATAATGGAACAATATCTACGTAGTTTTAAAAGTTCCACTTGACTTATTTGCATATAGAAATATGCCAAAAGTGAACATAAGTGAAATGTCTGGAAGAATTTGCATATAGAGTATCCTTCCAGAATCTGAAGTAATATAATATGTGAAAAAATCAAAGTGCTGTCACTATGCAACTCTTGCTGAAATGATGGCTTTTATTATTTTTTGATTATGAAGCAGCTCAAAAATAATAGCAATTAAGCTTTTAAGTTCTAATGGTTTGAATAAGCATCCACATCTTACCAAGATCATTAGTACCTTCTACCAGACATGCACATTCTTGAAGGACATTTTAAATGTTGAAAAGACAGAGCCTGAGAATTATTACATAGGGAAAAACTAGGGTCTAACAAAGAATAGGAGATGCTGGTTGTTTAATAGTAATCTGAAGATGGCAGCAAAGGAAAAAGTAAGAAAATATGAAGACTAGGGGTGAGAAAACCTACAAAAAAGGGGCGTTGTCTTACCTGATCGCCTTTTCTCAGCAGGATGATGTAGAATCCACTGGATGGGTTATTCACAGCCTTCCTGCCCAGCAGACTAGGTCAGAACTTTGGCCACGCCCCTCCTTTGGGAGTGACTCCAGTTTTGACGAGGCGAAGCAGCTCTGACGAATCTCCACTCAATCGCTCCATTGTGATGACCTGCCTAGACTATTTATACGGGAGGGTGTGGATTCTACATCATCCTGCTGAGAAAAGGCGTTCAGGTAAGACAATGCCCCTTCTCCAGGAGGATGCCTATAGAATCCACCAGATGGGACATACCAAAGCCCTCATGTCCCCTCGGGAGGGATAGTCTAGGCCCTTGAATCATGAGAAGAAACAACTTGTTGAAGTACACGCCTGCCAAAAGCAGCGTCAGCCGCCGCAAAGGAATCCACTCGGTAATGTCTGACAAAAGGCGAAGGAGAAGACCACGTTGCGGCTCTGCAAATCTCCTCCACCAAAGCCTGTGTGAACCACGCAGCCGACGTAGCAGCGCTGCGGTGTTGAGTGAGCTGTGACATGTGAGGGAACTGGAAGAGACAAGGAAGAATAGGCCTGAGTTATACAAGCCCTAATCCACCTACCTATGGTAGAAGAAACTTTCTTCCCCATTGCTGAAGGTTGGAAAGATACAAAAAGAGCCTCCGACTTATGAAACGAAGAAGTACGCTTCACATAGTAACGCAGAGCCCTGCGCACGTCCAGCTTATGCCACTCACGTTCCAACCTGTGCCTAGGATTAGGACAGAAGTTAGGAAGAATCAATTCCTGAGATCTGTGAAAGACAGTGTTAACCTTCAGAACGAAAGAGGGGTCCAGTCTAAGGACCACCCTATCCTCGAAGAAGGTGCATAACTCCTCTCTCACTGAAAGAGCCGCTAATTCCGATATTCTTCTGGCTGAAGTAATAGCCACCAGAAAAGCTACTTTCAAAGACAAGGAATGTAAAGAACATGAACTGAGAGGTTCAAATGGGGGCGAAGTCAAGGCCTTCAACACCTTGTTTAAGTCCCAAGAAGGATAGCGATGAATAACGGGAGGTCTGGTATTGACCACTGCCAGATGTTGCGCCAAAGGACGGGAATTGTCGCAGGAAAGGACAGTTGATAGAGCCGCTAGTTGCCTGCGGATAGTACTGGGTGACAAACCTTTATTCAAACCTTCCAATAGATAATCTAGGATGTTTGGAATAGTGACAGAGAGTGGATCTAATGTATGCACAAGACACCACTTGCAGAAACCCTTCCACGTGGCATCATAGATCCTGTTCATCGACAGACGTCTAGAAGCCTGTATCATCGAGATCACCTCGGACGAATATGCCTGCCTGGCTAAACTTTCCTGCTCAAATGCCAAGCGGCTAGTTGGAGCCACTGCGGATCGGGATGAAGAAGGTTGCCCTGGCTGAGGACCACTCGGTCCGGAGGGATCCTCCACGGAGGAGATACCGAAAGATCCACAAGGTCGGCAAACCACGGACGCCGTGGCCAATGTGGAGCAATCAAAATTACCTCTGCTCCTTCTAGAATCAGCTTGCGGAAGGTCGCCGGAATTAGTGGAAGTGGTGGGAAGGCGTACAATAGCTACGCTGGCCACCGACATTGGAGAGCATCCGTGCCCTCTGCTCCCCGTGTCTGAAATCTGGAGAAGAACCTAGGGATCTGCGTATTTGTCAGGGTGGCAAATAGTCCAGGTGGAGTTGACCGAACCTCGACGTGATCTCCTGGAACAGAGCAGGATCCAGTTGCCACTCCGCATGGTCCACCTTGGCTCTGCTCAGGGAGTCTGCCTGGCGGTTTGCCTCTCCTGATATATGTTCTGCCCTTATGGAGCCCAGATTTGACTCCGCCCAGAGACCCAGAGCCGATGCCTCTCGCATCAGGTCCCAGGACCTGGTCCCTCCTTCTTTGTTGACGTATGCTTTGGCCGCCACGTTGTCTGTCCTGACGAGGAGATGCTTCCCCTTGACTAGGGGAAAAAATTGAAGGAGTGCCAGGTGAATGGCTCAAAGTTCAAACCAATTGATGTTTTGGGCGAGATCCAAGCGAGACCACTGTCCCTGGGCTATGTGGTCCCCAGGTGAGCTCCCCAACCAAACAGACTCGCATCTGTTGTGAGAATGACCCGGTCCGGTTCCCTGAAAATGGCTCCCTTGGTCATCGAAGATGTTGTCCACCAAAGGAGGGACCACAATGTGTGATATGGAACTGTAACCTTCCTGTTGGAAGCACTGAGGTTTCGTTTTTGGTAAGGAAGGAGAAACCACTGTAAAAGTCTGGAGTGGAGCCTGGCCCACGGAACAATGCCCATGCAAGAGATCATCTTTCCCAGGAGTTTTGACAGCTGTGCGGTGGTACTCTCTTGTCCTTGCGAACCTGATGAACCAGTTTCCTGATGCTGATCCGACGCTCCTGAGAAAGGTATACCCTGCAATGGGACGAGTCTATTATTGCTCCCAGGTGTTGTAATCTCCTTGTTGGAGTGATGTGGCTCTTCCTGAAGCTCACAGAGAACCCGTGATTCTGCAGGATGAATATTTGAACATCCCGTTTTGCTGTCTGAAGGGAGCTGGACTGGACTAGGATATCATCTAGGTAACATTGCACGCACACCAGCCTCAGCCTGAGGTGAGCCACTATGACTGCTAAAAGCTTCGTGAAGACTCTTGGGGCTGATGACAGGCCGAATGGTAGGGTCCTGTATTGGTAATGCCGGTGTGCGTAGCAAAACCTGAGGAACTTGCGGTACTGAGGGTGGATGGGAATATGCAGATACGCCTCTTGAGGTCTATTGAAGAGAGAAAGTCTCCCTTTCTGATGCTGGCCAAAATGGATTTTAGGGACTGCATCTTGAACCTTCTGTAGGTCACAAAATAATTTAATCCCTTTAAATCCAGTATCACCCTCCATCCCCCTGAGGACTTGGGGACCAGAAACAGAATGGAGTAAAACCCCATTCCCTCCTGCTCCTTTGGTACTGGTTCTATAGCCTGAATTTCGACCAGATGAGATATGGCCAAAGTCATCAGGTCTGTCTTGACCTTGTTTCTGGAGTGCAGGAATCTTATGAAGTGGTTTGGAGGGGGAGAGTAAAATTCTAAGGTGAGACCGTACTTGATAGTCTCTACTACCCAAGCGTCTGAGGTGCTGCTTTCCCAGACATCGCTGAACCTTTGTAGTCTGCCCCCAATGGGAGAGTCCTCCCTGGCATCACTTAGATTGCCTATAAGCGCGGCCTCCTGTTCCCCTGAATGGGCGCTTAGCCTGAAACTGGCCTCTGGCTCCAGTGTTTTGGCGATCCTGGAAACGATCCTGTCTGGGATAGAAGGATCGCGAGCCTCTCGACCAGTCCCAGGATTGCCCTGATCTAAAGGGCTGCCTCCACTCCCAGGAACTGCTGGGATGAAAGGCTTGCTTACGGAAGTCCTGAGATGTCCTCCTGTCTAGTTTCTTTGAGGGATGTACTAGGACCCTGCGCTTGTCCTTGCCCTCACTAACGTGTGGATCCAAAATGGAGCCAAACAAATGTGTCCCGGTGTATTTAGATGTGGACAGATGCCACTTGGCTTTCAAGTCTGTCCTCTAATGCTTCAGCCATAGAAGCCTACGAGAGGCAACCGTGGCAGCTATTGATCTTGCAGAATATTTAGTGGAGAGCAATGTGGCATCTGCTACATATTGTGAAGCAGCCAAAATCTTAGCCAAAGTTTGATGTGTTCTAACCTGATCTGGTGGGACGCTGGTCTGCAATTCGCGTAGCCACATGATACAGGCCCTGACGAAGAAGGAGGAAGAGGTTGCCGCCTTGGCCGCCCATGCCAAAGCCTGGTGAGCCCGACGGAGAGAGTGCTCAAATTTCTTATCATCGGCCTTCAGAGCCTCTGCCATGTCCCCTGGAATAGCGGATGTAGAGAATAGAGAAATCAGAGGACTATCCACAGTAGGTACCTCTAACAGAGAGGAAAAAGATGGAGAGACATTAAGCAGTTTCTTTTCTACGCTGTTAGGCGCAGGTGGAGCAGCCAAAGAGCATTGGCCCTAAGTCTTTGTGCTCTGGAAAATTGTTTTTCTAATGCCAAATGTCTCCTCGCTCAGCCGTTTTTGAGGGCTCCTTCTGTGTTAAATGTTTTGTTTTGGCCTTTTTCTCCCCCCCCCCCGACTCTGATTCAGTGGATCTGCGCTTTTGTTGTTGTGGGGGAGGCATAGAGGAGCCCTGCGAAGCTGAAGGCGAGACACTATCTGCCATTGCGCACAGATATACTGAGTAGGAAATACCTGTGGGGGGGAGCACCCAGGTACGCAGATCAATTGACAGAGATGGAAAGAATCCACGCTCTGTACAACTGCAATGGCCGGACAGTCAAGTGATTTGCTAAAACCCCTTGATAAGCCTGTGACAATGCCACACTAACAGAACAGTTGGAATAAAGTTCACTCTTCTCGCTCCTTCACCAGGTATTAGTGAGGTAGAGTATCAGTACTCAGATATTGCTTCTCCTCTAGGAGCTGAGATTGTCTTGTCCCCCCCCCCACAATATGGGGCTGAAATCAGACTTCCAAAAAATAGTATAAGTCCCCTCTGAGGGCTAATCAACTCTTAATAATACCAGGAAAATATCTCTGTGCAAAGTGTCCACCCAATATGGTGAGGGCCTAAGGACACACTCAAGATGGCGTCCTGAAAGAGACAAAACATGCCCTTAAAATGGCCGTCCCCAGTGAAGACACGCAGCCAAGATGGCGGCCGCACTCTCTGTTAGTAAACAAACGTTGGAGCAATAATAAGAAACCAGGAAAGGAACAAAGACAAAGAGCACTAAGTAAAGGGAGATATTCTCAGTAAACAGGGAAAACCCTGAGCAACTTGTGTTTCCTGGTCGCCTTAGATCCGAATCTGAAACAGGTGTCCTGAAGAAAGGTAGCTGACGAGCCGAAGCTCTGAGCCTGTAACAGAGCAGATCCAACGCTCCAAGGAAAAAAACCGGCTAATTGAAGCTCTGAGCCTGCAAGGAGCCAGTCTGCAAGGAGCTGATCGAACTCCAAAGGAAAGCCGGCTGATTGAAGCTCTGATCCTGCAAGGAGCCGATCTAATGCTCCAAAGGAAAGCTGGCTGATTGAAGCTCTGAATCTGCAAGGAGCCGATCGAGGCTCCAAAGGCGAGCCGACTGATCGGCCAGAAAAACCAGCTGGCCTGAATGCCTACAGCCTCCAAAAATTTAAATTTATCAATTTGAGTATTCAATTTAAACGAGGCCAATTAAAGAACAAATTTATGCTTACTAATTGAAACTATGTCAATGAAATCACTGTTAAAGAAAACCTAATCTATCCGGAGCAAAAATAATCATGTGCAGCTGAGCTCAAGACTAAGTCAAAACTGGAGTCACTCCCAAAGGAGGGGCGTGGCCAAAATTCTGACCTAGTCTGCTGGGCAGGAAGGCTGTGAATAACCCATCCGGTGGATTCTACAGGCATCCTGCTGGAGAAAGGAAGCATCTCAAGACTAAGATATCTCAGGAGATAAAACTCAAAATGGCCATCTGAAAAAAGAAAAATGCCTATGGAAGTAAGATATGTATGTGTATGGGAAAGAGGATCATAGATGCTAATGACAATCCATGTTAAGTAGATCTAGTTGAACTGATAGAGAAGATTGAGAGATCTTTGTTACACAGTATCTATTAAAAGAGGTGAACAGTTGTTGGGGCTAGAAAAAGGCCACAAAGCAGAATCCTGAGAAGTTGGATAGGAAAATGATGACAGCCAGCACAAGAAAGATTCTACCTTTAACCAGAGGAGGATTCTCATAAATGGTTAAAGGCTGAAACGAAAGGAAATTGTATGGTATTATCAGAAGAAGTGTTCTGTCCTGAGAACCAAACTCAAACTCAAATGGTTGAAAAAAGAAGCTAGAACAAATAACTCTGGAGAAAGAAAGGAAAGAAATAGTAAAAGCCATAAAAGTTTAAGAATTGGGTTGTAAAACAGTAACAGATTAAAGAAATTGTTAACAGAGATAAGGAAGAATAAGAAGACAAATGGAATCAGTAACTTTGGGCTCGGATGAAAGGTATTAGTACAAAAAAATATCAAGGTTCAAATTGTAATCTAATTAGAATGAATTAATATAGAAAAAGCTCAAATGCTTAAAATGCAAAGTGATAAGGTTATAACAAAGTTCAAAGGGATGATGTTAAAATAGAAAAAAAAACCAAGAAATCTAAATTTTTAACTTCCAGTATTTTGTATCTATTTGTATAAAAGAGCCACTTCTGTAATAAAGCCCTGGCTGCCATCACCACTACTACAAAACTGAAAGAAACTGATCAATCGGCTTCTCTGCTGCTAATCATGATCAGGGACATGACAAAACAATTTCTAAGACTTATTTTTTTATAATACTTAATATATTGCTGACTACTGAAGTCTTTCATAAGGGGCAAATAATTTTTCAAAAACAAGTTACAACTACGGTTATCATCACAGCACATATGTAATACACCTGGGCAATCCAAGGTCTTTCTCTTTATCCAGGGAGGAATTTCAAGGTACAGATCCTTTCTCCAGCTTCTCACTCTGCCAAAGTCATCAGCTCCACAAAAGGCAAAGCTGTTTTCAGATGCACAATTATAGGAAAAGAAATAGACTGGAAGATGGACCTGTTCCTATTCTGATCAGCCAAAGCTCAGGCTTGGTTAGATGAATAAATGATATCTGAATTGTTTGTTTATTTCTTTAAAACATTTATATAGCCACCCAGCTTCTAACCAATTCTAGGCAGCTCCCAATCAAATTTAAAGCAACATATTAAATCATATTAAAACTATAAAACTAAATAGATTAAAACATTATTAAAAACAACCAAGATCTTGTGCTTAGAAAATTTCTAATGTACAATTATTCAATCTTATCCTAATGCTTGAGGGAAAAAGCCAGGTCTTCAAGACTTTATGCAATGCTAAGAGAGTAGAAGCTTGCTGAATTTCAGGGGGGCAGAATATTCCATGGGGCAGGGCTGCCCCCGGTAGATATCTTTAGGGAAAGACAGTCCCACAGGCAGCCTGGTCCTGTATCATTTAGGGAACGGCTATCAAACTCGCCATGTCACGTGACGTGTCGTGACATATCGCAACTCTTTTTATATTGCCAGCAATGAGGTGGGTGCAACTTCGGTATGATGAAACTGGCCAGTGGGCTGGCAGTTTGACACCTGATATAGGGCTTTAAAGGTAATGAGGTGATGAACAGCACCTTGAATTGCACTCAGAAAGAAACAGGAAGCCAGTGTGGCTCATGCAACAAGGGTGTTACATGAGGATATCTAGACACACACACACATCCATTACAATGCACAATGCACACTGCATTCTGGACAAGTAGAAATTTCCAGGGGGTCTTCAAGGACAGCCCCATGTAGAATACATTGCAGTAATCCAAAGGGGAGAGGAACAAGAAATGGGCAACCATGAGCAACACCTCCAGGTCCAGAAAAGGGTGCAATTGGTACACTAGATGTATCTCTACAAGTGGGTCTAGGACAGCTTGACACAATCAAATCAATGCAGCCAACTCACCAGTCAAATCCCCAAGGCCTACTCGCCAAGGCCAACTCACAGCAGGACAACTCACCACAGCATAATTTGCTGCAGGACAACTCACCACAGCCAATGTGGTGCAGGACAACTCACTGTAGGACAATTCAACATGGGATTAGTTCCTTTTTTTATTTATCAAAGCATTACAAAAGCTAGCTGTCATAGGAATGTTTTCCTTTGATACAAGTGATAAAATAATTTTAATGAAAATGTGGTCAACAAAAATGAAAGGAAGTGAATCCCATAGCAAATTATCTTGTGCAATCATGCCAGACAAATCTTATTGCATTATTTGACTAGTTGACAAAATTAGTCGACCAGAGGAATCCTGTGGATATAATTTACTTGGACTTCAGTAAGGCATTTGATAAAGTAGACCACACTTACTACTTGATAAGATACAAAAATGTGGGTTAAACAGCATCACCACCAGATGAATTTGTAGCTAGCTGACCGGCCTACTCAGCATGTGGTCCTCAATGGAACCGCATCTACATGGAGGGAAGTGTGTAGTGGGGTGCCCCAGGGCTCTTCAACATCTTCACCAATGATTTGGATGAGGGGATAGATGGGGAATTCATCAAATTTGCAAATGACCCCAAGCTGGCAGGAATAGCCAACACTCCAGAAGACAGACTTAAGATACAGAAGGATCTTGACAAACTTGAACATTGAGCGCTATCTAACAAAATGAAATTCAATGATGAAAAAAGTAAGGTTCTACATCTAGGCCAAA